>NC_084592.1:44268160-44608160 GCF_033807715.1 Cololabis saira | reverse complement strand
ATCTTTTCTAAAAATGGCTTAATGACGGCTGTTTTTAGGCCAGAAACCTGGAAGCAGAGACGTCTTTATTAAGGTCTAGACCAGGGGTCGGCAACCCAAAATGTTGAAAGAGTCATATTGGACCAAAAACACAAAAAACTAATATGTCTGGAGCCGCAAAAAATGAAAAGTCTTGTATAAGCCTTAGCCTAAGGTAACACATGCTGCATGTATCTATATTAGCTATAACTGTGTCCTCGGCTGCAAATGTAGCTGCTAATGTCTTTCCACATCTCTTTTTGTTACGCAAATCTATGGAAGAGTATTAGGGCCTGGCAGGAGAAAAATAAAAATAATATTTTAGCGGAGGAAGATTTTTTTTTTATTATGCACTTTGAGAAAAAAGACAAAATGTCGAGAAAAAAGTCGAAATGTCGAGAAAAAAGTCGAAATGTCAAGAAAAAAGTCGAAATGTCTAGCAAAAAGTCGAAATGTTGAGAAAAAGGTCGAAAAGTCGAGCAAAAAGTCAAAATTTCATGAAAAAAGTTGAAATGTTGAGAAAAAAGTCGAAATGTTGAGAAAAAGTCGAAATGTCGTGTAAAAAGCCAAAATGTTGAGAAAAAAGTCGAAATGTCTAGCAAAAAGTCGAAATGTTGAGAAAAAGGTCGAAAAGTCGAGCAAAAAGTCAAAATTTCATGAAAAAAGTTGAAATGTTGAGAAAAAAGTTGAAATGTCGAGATTAAAAAAGAAAGGAAAAAGGAAGAAAAAAAGAGAAAAAAGGAAAAAAAGAAGAAAAAAAAGAAAAAAAGGAAAAAAGAAAAAAAAGAAGAAAAAAAGAAAAAAGAAAAAAATAGAAAAAAAGGAAAAAAAGAAAAAAAGAAGAAAAAAAGGAAAAAAAAAGAAGGAAAAAAGGAGAAAAAAAAGGTCAAACATTTTTGAAAAAGCTCCAGGGAGCCACTAAGGCGGCGCTAAAGAGCGGGTTGCCGACCCCCGGTCTAGAAGATCTGGACATACGATGTTCAACACTTTTAAAAAACCCTGTTGGCAGATTATCAAGGCAGCAGGAGGTGGAGTTCAGGTGGTTTATGATGTTGTCCAGGTTCTTATGAGTACTCGGATACTTGGTACTTGTTTGGATACAAGTTCAGGGTGCACGGATTCGGGGGGGGTTTGTTGAAGTCGGTACGACTGGACTGGAGAATCTGCAGTAACACGTGTTTATTACAGACAGAACAACACAGACAGGCTTCAGACTCTCAAACATTTAACCAAACAGGATTCATGTCTTCTACAGAAAACAGCACATGCTGGGTTTCTTTGACAGCTATAAATATATACACATACATCTTTAATTTTACTTGCCAAAGCAAGCTTTTATTTTTACTTTTTAAACCTGGAGAACTTTAGCCAGCCAGATTAGTACGACCTCTTAATCTTAGACGCTACAATGTAAAGCCTTTTTAATGACTTCAAAACATTGTCAGTTATATTTGTGGTTTTTTAGAGTTAATAATTCATGTAATAAAGCGAATTACACTCGTCTGCAAAAGTCTACATTGGTTTTAGATTGACTGAAAGCTAAATGGATGGAGCTGGCATATTTTTAATTATTAAAGTCAAAACCAACTTAAAAACTGAATTTACTCGTCAGATGAGCTTTATCTTTTATTTCCACTGAATATTAATTCAAATGTTCCTCTTCTGTCTGAACTATTGATTCAAAGGAATAAAAAATCTGTAATATAAGTCGTATGAATCAAAATGAGATAAAACACAATTCAAAATAAATAACATAAATAAACATGAGGTCTGTGACGGGTCTGTCACAAGATCTTTTTTCATTATGCACTTCGAGAAAAAAGTCGAAATGTCGTGAAAAAGTTGAAATGTCGAGATTAATGTTGAAGTACAATTTCGAGAAAAAAGGTGAAATTTTGAGAATAAAGTCAACCTTCTGAGACTATAACAAACAGCGCATGTGACTGTCTTTACAAAATGCCTTGTAGGCCGATAGATGAACTGGTGAAACTGTACTTCAGAATCGGCTTCAGTAACAAAGAAATTATTTCTCTTTTAGCTCATAATGACGGTGTAATTATCAGTATTAAGACTCTCCTAACTGGACTTGATGGGCCAGAGGAGACATTTCGACTTTATTCACGAAATTGTATTTCAACTTTATTCTCGAAATATCTACTATTCACGAAATTTCGACTTTATTCTTGAAATTGTATTTCAACATTATTTTCGACATTTTGACTTTTTTTTCAATTGTATTTCAACATTAATCTCGATATTTCGACTTTTTTCTCGAAATTGTATTTCAACTTTATTCTCGAAATTTCGACTTTATTCACGAAATTTCGACTATTCACGAAATTCTATTTCAACATTAATCTCGACATTTCGACTTTATTCTCGAAGTGCACAATAAAAAACAATCTTCCCCTCTCAAATATGTTTTCTCCTGCACGGCCCTGATACTCTTCCGTATCCTCATTCCTTCACAGAGTTTAGAGGAAGTGGGTTGACTTTCACGGACTCGTTATCAGCTTGATTAAGATCGACCATTTTCTCAGTTTTATTTGAGTTGACAGGTTTCTGCTGAGAAACTCTCTGAGGAAAGAGTTTTCAGCAAAAGCAAACAGATGCAAACAACTCGTGGTGTAAAACGGATGCAGTCCGACAGCAGCTTTGTGGAGGTAAATGTGCACAGACGTCTACGTTTGGAGAAGAGATTTAAGATTCTAGTGCACATGGAGCAATTTTCCGATTCTAAATCGATTCACATATTAATTCCTAAAAATCGATTCATATGTCTAAAGATCGATTTTTTTTCATCATTACATTACAACTTTTGGTATTTTTTTGTTTACGCCCAAAAAAAGGAATGTTTTGTTGGACAGGAGAATAACTGGAAGTTAGAGGGAAAGTTTTTGCCTTTAATTATGTTTCAAGGTATGAAAACATTCAAGTTTTCAGTTATAATTGCATAAATTGTCTCTATTTCATTACTTTATATACTGTCTTGGGGTTACATTTGCATAAAATGCTGAAAACCAAATTCTCAAAAAATGAAAAACTGTCAGGCTGGTGTGGTGAGGACCCAGATGCAGGAGAGCGAGAGGCAGGAGTTCAACAAAAAAAGGTTTATTTTACAAAAAAGGCAAGAACCAAAAGCGCTGCTTGGCAGGATCAAAAGTCACACAAAACAGGGATCCAAAAAACTTGAGCAAAAACTTGGAGGAAAGAAACAGGACGGAACCACAAGCAACAAGGGAAAGACAAGACCAGATATACACAAGGGGGTAACGAGACACAGGTGTGAACAATCAGGGCAGATGGAAGACAGGCGGGGCAAAACAGAAACAAACTGGGGGAAATAATGTCAACCACTGACAAAAACCGAAAAAGCCTGAAAATTGAGAAAATAAAAATGGAATGTGGGAAAAAATAAAAGAGATTTCCTACGTCTCTGTTTCCTCCCTGGATCTGTTTGATAATTCTGCCACACGATGTTTCTGAAAGCAGTTCTATTAGCATTCTGGGAGCTGATTGGTCCTTACAGCATCATTAGCTGCCAATACTTGCTGTTGCATAACTACACAGTCATATAATTCATGCAACAGCTCAAAAAACGGTTTTAACAACACTAACCCAAATCAATATCGGAATCGGATCAAATCAAATCTTGATAATCAATTCTGAATCTTAAGAATCGGAATCGAATCGATTCTTGACATTTGAATCGATCCCCAGCCCTGCTACACAGCTCCTATTACTTAGGTAAACACATACAAATATACATATGAAGAACAGCAAAGGGCTACAGAAACCAGGAAATATTCTTTATTAAAACCAAAAGCCAAATCAGATAAACAGGGACTGTTGTTGTGTGTTACTGCAGATTAAGATGATCAGAGATTTCCCGGAGCTCTCTAGGAAGCAGATACAAGCGAGGACGGTGTTCAAAGCAACCAGCATCTGTATGTGTCATCAGATTCAAGGAAGAAGACTTTCTGTACATTGTGATTCAGGAGCGTTTTCAGCAGCTCGCTTTGAGCTGCGCTGAGCCGCTCAGCTGCAACTGGCAGTTTGACAGTCCTCTATTTGTGGCAGGAGAATAAAAATAAAAGAAAACCACCCGAGGAGCTGATGGAAGCCCCTACAGATGTTATGTAACGCACACTCAATCAATACAGGCCAACAGCGGCGCAGTGCAGGTTGGATTATGATTCTTTTGGGGGGATTTTTCTGTAAATGATGCACTTATAGGAAGTTCAGAGGATATTCAGAGAAGGGTGGTAAACAAATATACATAAAATGGTTAGTAAAATGGGAAGTGGCATCTCTGTCGTTAGAAGATGCAGGACATATTTGTCACTAAAATCAACTAAATTAATAACACAAGCTTTAATCTTGTGGACTCTTGACTGCTGCCCAGTGGTCTGGTCAAACGCCACAGCAGACATGATGATTGATTGATTGATTGAAATCTTTATTTCGAGCATATTATAAATAAAAAAGAAAAACAATTACACAAAGCATCAGAAAAGAATACAAATAAAAAGTCATTAAACAAAATCAAAGGGAAATAAACCTTCATGCCCAAAAAGGAGTAGGAAGAAGTAAAAAACTTACGAGGTCCTACCCCTTGTTAGGGCCCGAGCACCTTCAGTGCGAAGGCCCTATTGTATCTGTAGGAATTTTTCTTTCTTTCTTTCTTTCTTTCTTTCTTTCTTTCTTCTGACGAAAGGAGGGCCTTTTTGCCCCCCTAAACGTGCCCAAAAAGTCACCAAATTTTGCATGCAAGTCAGGCCTGGCGAAAAATTTGATATTTAATGGTTTACATTAATGGGCGTGGCAAAATGGCTCAACAGCGCCCCCCGGAAAACTTTGTGCCTCAAGCCCCACAATACGGTTTGACGTACATGCACGAAAATCGCTACACACCTGTATCAGTACACCACTTAAAGAAAAGTCTCTTGGCGACATGGCCAAAACCGAACAGGAAGTCGGCCATTTTGAATTAATCGTGTCACTTTGGCGCAATTTATGCCATTCCTTCGGCAGTTAATACGGCCCGAACCGTAACGTGCCCCCAAGTGTGTTATACATCAAAATGTGCGTCTACATCCTGCGACAACACGCATTACTTTTCTCTTTCAAAAGCGTTACCGTGACGACGCTAGACGCCAAAAAGCGCGCCCACCCTTCATCTGGTTGGTTCAGACAGAAAAAACTTTGCGCCTCAAGCCCCATAATACGGTTTGACGTACATGAAGGAAAATCGGTACACACCTGTATCATGTCGCAACTAAAAGAAAAGTCTCTTGGCGCCATGGCCGAAACCGAACAGGAAGTCGGCCATTTTGAACATTCTGAATTAATCGCGTAATTTTGGAGCAATATGAGCCATTCCTTCGAGAATTAATACGGCCCGAACCGTATCGTGAACCCAGATGTGTTATACATCAAAATGTGCGTCTCTATCCTGCGACTACACGCATTACTTTTCTCTTTCAAAAGTGTTACCGTGGCGACACTAGACGCCAAAAAGCGCGCCCCCCTTCATCTGATTGGTCCATCTTTGATAGTTCCCCAAAAGTCACCATATTTTGCATGCAAGGCAGGCCTGGCGAAAAATTTGATATTTCAATGGTTTGTATTAATGGGCGTGGCAAAATGGCTCAACAGCGCCCCCTAGAAAACTTTGTGCCTCAAGCTCCACAAACCGGTTTGACGTACATGCATGAAAATCGGTACACACCTGTTTCATGTCGCAACTTAAAGAAAAGTCTCTTGGCGCCATGGCCAAAACCGAACAGGAAGTCAGCCATTTTGAATTAATTGTGTAATTTTGGCGCAATTTATGCCATTCTTTCTGCAATTAATACGGCCCGAACCGTAACGTGCACCCACGTGTGTTATACATCAAAATGTGCGTCTTCATCTTGCGACGATGCGCATTACTTTTCTCTTTCAAAAGTGTTACCGTGCCGACGCTAGACGCCAAAAAGCGTGCCTCCCTTCATCTGATTGGTCCATATTTGATAGTTCTCCAAAAGTCACCAAATTTTGCAGGCAAGCCAGGCCTGGCGAAAAATTTGATATTTCATGTTTTGCATTAATGGGCGTGGCCTAACGGCTCAACAGCGCCCCCTAGAATACTTTTCTCTGCCATAACTTTTGAAAGGTTTGACATAGAGAGTCGTGGGTGGTGTCATGGGACTCGGTATTGAGTCCTTGACCATAATTGGTGAAAATTAGCCCCGCCCCTTCTTCTGATTGGTTGTCCCGATTTTCTGCCATAACTTTTGAATGGTTTGACATAGAGAGTCGTGGGTGGTGTCATCAGATTCTGTATGGAGTACTTGACCTTCATTGGCCTGAATTAGCCCCGCCCCTTCTTCTGATTGGTTGTCCATTTTTTCTGCTATATCTTTTGAATGGTTTGACATAGGAAGTCGTGGGAGGTGTCATTTCTGATATGCTTATGGGGGACGGTGGCCATGAGTGCGAGGGCCCGTTCATCGCTGCTTGCAGCTTTAATTTCTTTTTCAATTTTGCTTGAATACAAAATAAAAATAATTATAGATAAATATAACAGCTTAACAGCTATAGTCAAACTTCAAAAAGTGTAAAATAGAGCAGCTCGCTTGGTCCTGGGTTGTGATTTCAGAACAAATGTATTTAAAATGCATAGAAATCTCAGCTGGTTAATGGTAAGAGAAATACTACTTTATTCTTTATTAATATTTGTAAGAAATGTATCTATATCAAACATCCTGCAAGTTCTATACAAAAAATTAGGTTACAGTTCAGAAAATCATAGCTGCAGCACAAGACGCTCTCAGAGGTAACTTTTCAGTGCCAAAAATAAAGAAAAACTACTGGTTACTGGTTATTGGTGCAAACTATGATAACTATACATTGTTTGAATTTGTTGATGTTATAAAATGTATGAATATGTATTGTTTTTATTTATATCTAAATGTTAAACGGAATTACTTTTTATTTTTTCTTTATTTTCTGTTTTTCCTTTCTTTTTTTATATGCTACCTCTTTAGGTTTGCTTTTAATTGTTTTGTTGTCATGTACTGTGTATTACATTATGTGTCGGCCCCCAGGAAGAATAGCTGCAGTTTTGCTGTAGCTAATGGGGATCCAAATAAAACTATTGTTAGGATTTCATGAAATTGTTTAAGAATTTGAAGAGTTTTTCTACAAGATTCTACACTGGTGGTTTTTCTATTTGCAAAGTTATCTCCTATTCAGGAGTTCAGCTATGGCTCCACTGTTTTCTCTATTTGCAGGGTTTAGTGTTTTATGGCTCGACTGTTTTCTTTATTTGCAGAATTTAGATCAGATAGTTCAGATATTTACTCTTCTTATCTGTTATCTGGGTTGATCCTAAGGAGGAAACAGTGAACAGGGACACGGTGTCAGTGTCTGACATTTCCCCCAGTTTGTGTTTCCGTTCTGCCCCGCCTGTCTTCCATCTGCCCTGATTGTTCACACCTGTGTCTCGTTACCCCCTTGTGTATATCTGGTCTTGTCTTTCCCTTGCTCCTTGTCGTTCCGTACTGTTTCCTTCCTCCATGTGTCCTGCCAAGTTTTCGGTTTTTGCTCTAGTGTTTTTTTTTGTTAATCCTGCTCTGCAGCGTTTTTGGTTCTTGCCTTTTTTATAAATAAGCCGTGTTTTTGCTGAACTCCTGCCTCTCGCTCTCCTGCATCTGGGTCCTAAACAACCACTCCGTGACAGAACGGAACGACCATTATGGACCCAGCGGGAGAAGGTTTAGCCTTCTGGGACTACGTGTACTGGGAGGCAGAACTCTCTATTCCTGGTTGGCGGCACCCGGAGGAGGAGGAATCCCCCTTCTGGGGAACACGCCTGGCTCGGGGTGGGCCCAGGAGCATTCAGGCTCTGGAGCGACACCGACGACGGCGTCGACGCCAGCCCCAGCTAGCCGCTGTTCCGGCGGTGGTCTTGGGTGCATCGGCGGCGGTGGCCCCGGACGCATCAGCCCCTGCTCCGGTGATGGTCCCGGACCCCCCGCAGCCAGCGCAGAGGACCCGGGTTCCCCCGCAGCCGGCTCCTCGTATCCTGAGTTCCCTGCCAAGTCAAGGTTCCCGCCAAGTTGCCCAAGTTCCCCGCCAAGTCGTCCAAGTTCCCCGCCAAGTCAGATTTCCAGGCCCCCCGCCAAGTCAGAGTTCAAGCCCCACGCCAAGTCGTCTTGTCTTTCCCTTGCTCCTTGTCGTTCCGTACTGTTTCCTTCCTCCATGTGTCCTGCCAAGTTTTCGGTTTTTGCTGTAGTGTTTTTTTGTTAACCCTGCTCTGCAGCGTTTTTGTTTTTTTCCTTTTTTTTTTAAAATAAACCCTGTTTTTGCTGAACTCGGTGAAGAAAAGGAGGGGGAATTGCAATTTATGTGAAATCCAACTATAACAGCACTGTCACCCTATCTATGACTAAAGCCAAATACTTCGAACTATTAGCTGTCAAAGTGAATATATCCAGGGTGTCTGATGTCACCATTGTTGGCTGTTATAGACCGCCCTCTGCTGTAAATGATGCTCTCGCCTCTATCTCTGATATCCTAAACAAATTTAATGTCTCCGAGTTTATTCTTTTGGGGGATTTAAATTGGGACTGGCTGGCCCCGGCCTCTGAACCTTTTAAAGACGTATGTGATTCCATGAATCTTACACAACTGATATCCGCCCCAACTCGACCCAATCTTAAAGCACTACAAAAATCCACATTATTGGATATTATTTTAACAAACTGTCCACACAAATATAATGCCACAGGGATTTTCTGTAATGATGTGAGTGATCACTCTGCAATAGTTTGTGTACGCAATATCAAGCCCCCCAAGGTCATACCACGTTTTATATTTAAAAGATATTTTAAGAAATTCGAAGAACAAGCTTTTCTGCATGATTTATATCACAGTGACATTGAGAAAGTTTCCCTTATGCCTGATGTTAATGCTGCCTGGGACTATTTTGTTACAACATTTATGTCTATATGTGACAAGCATGCCCCTATCAAAAAGTACAGGATCAGGGGAAGAGATAATCCTTGGTTTTCAGATGCCATATCAACTTCATTGAGACAGAGAGATGTTGCATGGGCTAAAGCTAGAACATCAAATGCCCCAGCAGATTGGACCTCCTTTAGAGTTCTCAGAAATAAATGTACACGATTGATCAGAACATCAAAATCAGAATTTTATCTGAACTCAGTTACTCAAAATTTGAATAATCCAACAAAATTTTGGAAAGTAATTAAATCTGTATCTGGTGCTAATGGCTGTGCTAGCCTTCCCAGCCATCTTAAGACAGATGGCGGTGAGATCATAGATAAAAGCAATATTGTAAAGATTTTTAATGAACATTTTATCTCTGCTGGGTCTGTTTTTAACCATTCTGATGCTGATCCTCACACTTCTGTAGGAAGCTCAGTGGTGGCCCCTTCTGCAAGCCCTGTTATGAACCTCTTCCATTTTAAGCCTGTCACTGCCACTGAAGTATGTGAAGCCTTGAAAGGTATAGACTGCAAAAAGTCGGCAGGCCCGGATAACTTAGACCCATACCTTTTAAAAAAAGCCAGTGATTTTATTGCAGAGCCTATTGCTTCAATTATTAATCTTAGTTTTTTGACCAGCACCATCCCCAAAGTATGGAAGTCTGCTTATGTCCTTCCTTTATTAAAAAGTGGGGATCCCTCAGATGTAAATAACTATCGTCCCATTTCTAAACTCTCTATCCTTGCAAAAGTCTTTGAATCCCTTGTGAATATTCAACTAAAGCAATTTTTACTAGAAAACAACATCCTAAGTGAGGTCCAATCAGGCTTTAGGTCGGGGCACAGTACCATAACTGCAGCCATGCTAGTGACTAATGACATAATCAATACACTTGACAAGAAACAGCATTGTGCAGCACTGTTTATTGATTTGGCGAAAGCCTTTGACTCTGTAGATCATGAGGTATTACTGTATAGACTGGGCAGGATTGGTCTTGGACAAGAAGTGGTTAACTGGTTCAGAAATTATCTGTCAGAGAGAACGCAATGTGTAGTGGCAGAGAATTATAAATCGGGTTTTTTAGAAATTAACAAAGGTGTTCCCCAAGGGTCCATTTTAGCACCAGTTTTATTTTCTATTTTTATAAATGATATACAAAATGGAATCCATACAGCCAAACTGCATCTTTATGCAGACGATACAGTTTTATACTCGTGTGCATCCTCCCCTACACAGGTGATGGAGGATCTCCAAGCTGCTTTTAAATGTTTACAGACCTCCCTTCTTGATTTAAAACTTGTCCTAAATGATAAGAAAACCAAACTTATGACATTCACAAGGGCTCGATCAATACCAATGGATTATATGCATATTATTACCTTAAAGGGAGCAGTCATAGAAAAAGTTTCATCATACAAATATCTTGGGCTATGGTTGGATGAAAAGCTGTCATTTAGAGTACACATTGAAAACCTCACAAGGAAACTTAAATTAAAGTTGGGTTTTTTATTTCGCAACAAACAATGTTTTACTACTGAGGCTAGAAAGAAACTCATTCAAGCTACATTTTTAAGCATTATTGACTATGGTGACATAATATATATGCATGCTGCCTCCTCCTTGCTAAAGAAGCTAGACAGTGTTTACCACGCTTCCCTACGCTTCATTACCAATGCCAAATGGCTTACTCACCATTGTGTACTTTACCAAATGGTAGGATGGACCTCCCTCTATTTAAGGAGGAAAACACACATGTATATCTTCATTTATAAAACCATCTTGGGTAAGCTTCCTCCTTACCTTTGTAGTCTCATTTGTCGAGCCTCTAGCAGCTACAATACCAGATCCACTAGATGGCTACTTCTAAAAACTCCCAGAGCACTCACTGAACTAGGTAAGACTGCATTTTCTCACTTTGCTCCATCGGCATGGAATGGTTTACAAGACCTCACCCGCTTAAGCACCCTGGTTTCGCTTGGCGAATTTAAATCTTTATTAAGAAACAATTTACTTGAAGAATGTAGTTGTTATCTGTAGAATGGATATACTGTTTGATGTGGTTTTTGAGTGATGTATGTTGTATTGTGTATTTTATTGCTGCTGTTGTCTTGGCCAGGTCTCCCTTGCAAAAGAGATCTCGTATCTCAATGGGACTTCCTGGTTAAACAAAGGTTAAATAAATAAAAATAAATAAAACTCCTGCCTCTCGCTCTCCTGCATCTGGGTCCTAAACAACCACTCCATGACACACTGAAGGTCTGATATGTTTGGCAGTTGGGGTTCACTACAAAGAACACCTCCCTTTTTAGTATAAATACGACTGGATCGATGACCACGGCGTGCATTTTCTCTGCTGCCTATATGGTTTGAGAGAAGTGTACCTTCGGCCGGAAAACATGTGCATGACATAACAAAAGCTTGTATTAACTAACTCTATTTCACTGGTTTTCTTATGGTGCACCAGACAAACGAACACGGAGGATCTTAAACTATATAAACTATATATAAGCAAGCAGAGACAGACTTCAGAGCAAGTGTGAAAAGAGGGGAATCAACTTCAGCAGCGCCACGATTAAAGCGCCTGGACGTCCTCGCTGGTGCGAGTGTGACCTCAGAACCGCAGATGCATCCTGGATCCTGGACGGCTGCAGACGGAGGGGAAGATCAGCATCTGCCCTCGGTTCCCTGACAGATGTCTGCCCTCTCTGCAGGACGCCTTTTCAGGTTACAGCTTATTAGACATCTAGGTCGGATGCACTTCCTCCTCCGTGAACAGCCTTTGATTTTCAAATAGGACGCACGAGAGCCCTCTTTTGTTCTGCCCCAATCACATATTTATGACCCGGCTTATCGGGGATACGGATGACGATGGAAAACCTTTGTTTGGAACGATGTCAGAGATGAGATTCAAAACATGCACAGACATCAGTTTGTCTTGGTGGAGATGCACGAGGACGGTTCACCCTTCAGGCGAAGCTTAGACTACGAGGTCTGGCGAGCATCTGGGGACTAATGTGAGAGCAGGATTACACCACAACACTATTTTAAAGATAAAATAGGCAAGGCAAGTTTATTTGTAGAGCACAATTCACCACAAGGTAATTCAAAGTGCTTTACATCAATATTAAAAGCGGCAAGACACAATTAAATAGTTATTAACAAATAAAATTAAATAAGATGATAAGAAAAGAGGTAAAATAATAAAAAGCGCAGGTTGTCAAGGGCAGTAAAGTACAGCAGGTACATATCTACGGAAGAGTATCAGGGCCATGCAAGAGAAAAAATATTTGAGAGGGGAAGATTTTTTTTTATTGTGCACTTCGAGAAAAAAGTTGAAATGTCGAGAAAAAAGTCGAAATGTCGAGATTAATGTTGAAATACAATTTCAAGAATAAAGTCGAAATTTCAAGAATAAAGTCGAAATTTCACCTTTTTTCTCAACATTTCAACTTTATTCAAGAAATTTTGACTTTTTTCTCGACATTTCAACTTTTTTCTTGAAATTGTACTTCAACATTAATCTCGAAATTTCTACTTTTTTCTCGACATTTCGACTTTTTTCTCGACATTTCGACTTTTTTCTCGACATTTCAACTTTTTTGTCGACATTTTAACTTTATTCACGACATTTTGACTTTTTTCTCGACATTTCGACTTTTTTCTCGAAATTGTACTGTCCACAGTACAGAGACAGCACTTTTAAACATTTTAAATGACATCAGGTGCAATTTAGATAACCAAAAACTCACAGTCTTGGTTCTGCTGGATCTAACCGCCGCCTTCGATACAGTAGACCATCACATTTTATTAAACAGACTGAAGCACCTGGTCGGCCTCTCTGGTACTGTTCTTAAATGGTTCACGTCCAACCTCACTGATCGTAGTTTCTTTGTAAGTATGGATACATGTTCCTCAGGAACCTATAAGATAAAGTGTGGGGTTCCCCAAGGGTCAATTTTAGGTCCAACTCTTTTTAATCTGTACATGCTGCCCCTTGGGGACGTCATCAGGAGACACGGCATCAGCTTCCATAGTTACGCTGACGATACGCAACTGTACATCGCCGTGTCTCCTGATGACACTGGGCCAATTGATGCCCTTTTTAACTGTATTTTAGACATCAAGTCATGGATGGCAGCAAACTTCCTACAGCTCAACCAGGGCAAAACAGAGGTTTTACTCATCGGTCCCGAAGGCCAGAGAGAGAAACTTTTACCAAAGTTACAGGATTTTAAACCCTCAAAATCAGTTAAAAATCTGGGCGTGATTTTTGACTCTGAGCTCACTTTTATTCCTCATATTAAAAACATAACAAAGATCGGTTTTTACCATCTTAAAGGTATTGTGACATCATTTTTAACATGCTTTTAACACTATTAAAAGTCTTGGCCAACATCCCTCAAATGTGTCTAAAAGAGTGTAACAAGAAAAACTTCACTCTTAGTACTCTTTTCCTGGCTTTTTATTACAGTGTTTTTTTGCGCCGTGAAAAATGCTTCCTTTCCCCCTTTCCTGTCAATCATTGCTCCGCTCCTCCTCCAAACCTCCTCCTCCTCCAGCCATACGCTCACAGCGGCGTCGGAGCGACAGGCGAAGCATGCACGGAAGAGCAGCAGGGAGAACCACAGCAAACAATCATAAAAATAAAGGCATGCAAGCAGCAGTGTCCCCTTATCTTAAGTCCAGTCAGTGGCCGCGGGTCTTCTTAGCAGTTTTCCTCCGGTGATTAGAACAAAAGACGCTCTAAACAGCTCCGTGTTAAGCCTCATTTATGGTTCCGCGTTAAATCGACGCAGAGCCTACGCCGTAGGGTTCAGCGTATGGTGCGCGTCGCAGCGTAACCCTACGCCGTAGGTTCTGCGTCGGTGTAACGCGGAACCATAAATCAGCCTTTATGGTGCGCTGGAGAGGAGGCAGGGAGCTGGGTGGAGGGGGCGGTGATTTAGCGGGCCGTTACGTAACGGCCCGCCACCAAACCACATGCGCCGTTTTTGCACAGTTATGCGGAAAATCCCAGAAAGCACACAATACACTGAATGTTAAAAGTTCGT
Organism: Cololabis saira; assembly: GCF_033807715.1. Classification (NCBI taxonomy): domain Eukaryota; kingdom Metazoa; phylum Chordata; class Actinopteri; order Beloniformes; family Belonidae; genus Cololabis; species Cololabis saira. Next base: position 44,594,094 of record NC_084592.1, on the reverse strand, counting down.
TGTTTTTTGGGTGTAATTGATGTCAAGACACCCAACAAAACACAAAAAATCAAGAAAAATTTGTTTTTCATGTCACAATCCCTTTAAGAACATAGCCAGAGTCCACCCGTTTCTCTCTCAGGCTAGTACAGAGGTGCTAATGCTTTTATCTCATGTCGTTTAGATTATTGTAACGCCCTGCTCTCTGGTCTTCCTAAAAAGAGTATTAAGAACCTACAACTACTACAGAACTCAGCCGCTCGCGTGCTGACGAGGACCAGAGGGCGGGAGCACATTACACCTGTTTTAAAATCGCTGCATTGGCTCCCCGTGCGCTTCAGGGTTGATTTTAAGGTTCTTTTACTGGTTTTTAAGTGTCTTAATGGTCTTGGGCCTTCTTATTTGTCTGCACTACTTTTACCCTATCAACCCTCGCGGACCCTGAGGTCCTCCGGTGCTGGCCTTTTAACCATACCAAAAGTTAGAACCAGGACACACGGGGAGGCGGCATTCAGTTTTTATGGTCCCCGATTGTGGAACAGCCTCCCGGAGAACCTCAGGGCCGCAGAGACTGTTGATGTTTTTAAAAAGAGGCTCAAGACCCATCTCTTTAATCAGGCTTTTAACTGACTCATTTAACTCTTTTAAATTTTTTATGCTCACCCTTATTTTTATTGGATCTTACTACTCTGTTTTATATTTCGTTATTTATGGTCTATTTTATACATTTTACTGTCTTATTCTTTTAGTTTTTAAATGTCTTGCTTTCTAGACATACTTTTAGGATTTTACGTTATGTTATACTCTTTTAAACTCTTTTAGTGTATCTTCTCCTGCTTTCTTGCAGCTTTTAGCTCCAGTGTTTCCTCATGGGGAGCCTCCATGCTGGGAGTGACTCTGGCCTGCAGGGGGTCGGCCGGGATGGTCTCTGTGCCCCCCCCCCCCCTTGTAGCTGCGGGTTATCAGACCTCCTGGTGTGGACGGCTCCCTGTTACCGTTTCCTCACCTGGATCCTCTGTGCCTAGCCATGTCTGCACCATGTGTCTGTGTGTGTAATTTAGGTCAATTGTAGTGTGCGTCTGTGTGTATAACTTAGGTCAATTGTAGTGTGCTTGTGTCTGCGGGGAGGGGGGAGGGGGGCAGGGCATTAATACGTTTTATGTTTATTTGTTTTATGTTAAGCACTTTGTGTTGCATTATTTGTATGAGAAGTGCTATATAAATAAAGTTTGATTTGATTTGATTCAACATTAATCTCGAAATTTCAATTTTTTTCTCGACATTTTAACTTTATTCACGACATTTCGACTTTTTTCTCGACATTTCGACTTTTTTCTCGAAATTGTACTTCAACATTAATCTTGAAATTTCAACTTTTTTCTCGACATTTCGACTTTTTTCTCGACATTTTCGACTTTTTTCTCTCTTCCGTAGGCAGTAGAGTCCAGCAGGTACATCTCATTCTTACAATGGCAAGAATTACGTTTCTATACGGTCAAAACGTACAAAGACCGGGTCAAATACAGTATTACAAAAGTAATCTGTGCCGATTCGTGCTGTGAATCAAACCAATTTGACAATTCTACATCACAATGCCTGTATATACCGGTAAATGGATGACAGGCAGCTCTGCATGTCTCTGTTCCAGTTCCTGTATCAACATTCAATAATCTGCCTCTTATCTGGTGAAATGTTCCTCTGAACCCGTGGGCTGAAGGGTTCGCCGTGCCGAGTCCACGGACGTGTGAACAGGCTCTGAAAACCTGAAAATGATGTTGTAACCTGCAGATTAACCAGAGAAACTAAATCCCCCCGGGTGTGATCCGTGTGATCTTCTCCTGCGTTGAGTGTCGTCCAGGAGTGGAAGAATAATGGATGTAATTTCCTTTCAGGCTTATGAGGACATTCATAGTGTCAAAAGTGCTCGTGCTTATTATCAGCTCTGAACCACAAAAAGGGACGTTTGTCTTTCAGTGGATAGTTTTTCTTTTTGAATACTGTACGTACTTAAACCTGGAAATGTTTTCTCCTGGATGAAACTGAACCTGATCGGTGTTTTATGTTTGATTTATGTTAGTTTATCTCCTGCATCTTCATCCGTCACACCAGCCACATCCAGATGATGCTGAGAATGACTTCAAGTTCTTAACCCTTGTACTGTCTTTGGGTCAAAATCACCCAATTCTTCTATCCTTCTTTCCTCCTGCTCTCTCCTTCCTTCTTCCTTTCCTCTTTTCCTCCTTTTTTACCCTCCTTTACTCCTTTTTTTCCTACCTCCCTTTCGTCAGTCATTCCTTTATTACCTTCTTTGCTTTTCCTTATTTTCTCCATTCCTTCCTCCCTCCCTTCTTTCCTTTTCTCCCTTCCTACTTCCTTCCTTCCTTCCTTCCTTCCTTCCTTCCTTCCTTCCTTCCTTCCTTCCTTCCTTCCTTCCTTCCTTCCTTCCTTCCTTCCTTCCTTCCTTCATCCTTCCTTCCTTCCTTCCTTCCTTCCTTCCTTCCTTCCTTCCTTCCTTCCTTCCTTCCATCCTTCCTTCCTTCTTTCCTTCCTTCCTTACTCCCTTTCCTACTTCCTTCCTTCCTTCCTTCCTTCCTTCCTTCCTTCCTTCCTTCCATCTTTTCTCCCTTCCTTCCTTACTTCCATCTTTTCTCCCTTCCTTACTCCCTTTCCTACTTCCTTCCTTCTTTCCTTCCTTCCTTCCTTCCTTCCTTCCTTCCTTCCTTCCTTCCTTCCTTCCTTCCTTCCTTCCTTCCTTCCTTCCTTCCTTCCTTCCCTCCCTCCCTCCCTCCCTCCCTCCCTCCCTCCCTCCCTCCCTCCCTCCCTCCTTCCTTCCTTCCTTCCTTCCTTCCTTCCTTCCTTCCTTCCTTCCTTCCTTCCTTCCTTCCTTCCATCCATCCATCCATCCATCCTTCCTTCCTTCCTTCCTTCCTTCCTTCCTTCCTTCCTTCCTTCCTTCCTTCCTTCCATCCTTCCATCCTTCCTTCCTTCCTTCCTTCCTTCCATCCTTCCATCCTTCCTTCCTTCCTTCCTTCCTTCCTTCCTTCCTTCCTTCCTTCCATCCTTCCATCCTTCCTTCCTTCCTTCCTTCCTTCCTTCCTTCCTTCCATCCATCCTTCCTTCCTTCCTTCCTTCCTTCCTTCCTTCCTTCCTTCCTTCCTTCCTTCCTTCCATCTTTTCTCCCTTCCTTACTCCCTTTCCTACTTCCTTCCTTCTTCCCTTATTTTCTCCTTTCTTCCTTACTTCCTTCTTTCCTTTATTCCTTCTTTCCTCCCTTCTCCCTCCCTTGACCCAAAGACAGCACAAGGATTAAAGCTGCTTCTGTCACACCGTGGTGAAGGTTGTCTCATCTTGGGTTTGTTTTGTCCTGTCATTTCCTGTTTTATTTAGAAAAGTAATTCTCCTCTGGTTTCAGGTCACTTGCCCTTCCTCATGTGTCTCTGATTGCCCTAAGTATTTCCACCTGTGTCCCCTATTTCCCTCCATGTGTTTGAATAGTCTGTGTTCCCCTTGTCTTGTGCCAGAGTGTCTTTGGCCCCGTTTCCACGTAGCAAAAACGTTGGTGTTTTCATGCGTTTTGGCCGTTCGTTTACACGAAAACGAAGCTCAAAGTCACCAAAAATGATCATTTCTGAAAACTCCGGCCAAAGTGGAGATTTTCAAAATCTCCGTCTTCACGTTTGCTTGTAAACAGAGAGAAACGGACATTTAGGCTTCAGAACATCACATTATGAGACAGAAACTTCACCAGCGTCATGAGCGACCTGTGGTTACAATTAGTTTGTAACCGTCAATATTTTCTTGTATTTTACCTGTTTTATATTCTAAAGTCACACTTAAAAGTAACTCCACTTCTCTCTCACTCCAAACCAAAGACTCTCGTTCATCTTGGAAGTAACTGGAAGTTACTCGTGTCATTTGTTGATGTTTTTTTCCAGGATTCTGATTGGCTAGAATGACTTTATCTTCTCGTTACACTGCCCCCTGTAGGTTTGGCTGCTCATAGCACCTTAACAGATATTTATGCAGGTTTGTGTAAATGATGGTATTTTTCAAAACGTAGAGGGGGAAATGTCCAATTTTGTAAATACCCGGCTATTTGGAAACTTGGCCTTCGTCCTGCAACCAGAGACTTGGTCCATGTCCACAGCCATAGTAATCGCCATAGTAACCGTATGTTCCTCGTTGACGAGTGATTTTTTTATTATTTTTTCCTCAGCTAAATTTCACAGCCCTTCGTTTTCCTCGTTCAAGAGTGATTTTTTTTTTTGTTTGTGAATTTTCTACCATAGCTTAGACTCATAGCCCTTTGTTATTTACGGGAGAGTATTGACCCAGGCAGGAGAAAAATAAAAATAATATTTTAGAGGAGGAAGATTTTTTTTTCATTATGCACTTCGAGAAAAAAGTTGAAATGTCGAGATTAATGTTGAAATACAATTTCGAGAAAAAAGTCGAAATTTTGTAAATAAAGATGAAATGTTGAGAAAAAAAGTCAAAATATCGAGAAAAAAGTTGAAATGTCGAGAAAAAAAGTCGAAATGTCAAGAATAATGTAGAAGTACAATTTCGAGAAAAAAGTTGAAATGTCGAGAAAAAAGTCGAAATGTTGAGAATAATGTTGAAGTAAAATTTCAAGAAAAAGTTGAGAAAAAAGTCAATGTCGAGAAAAAAAGTCGAAATGTCGACTTTTTCTCGAAATTGTATTTCAACATTAATATCGACATTTCAACTTTTTTCTCAACATTTCGACTTTTTTCTCGAAGTATGCAATAAAAATAAATCTTCCCCTCTCAAATATTTTTTCTCCTGCATGGCCCTAATACTCTTCCGTAGTTATTTCCTTGTTAATGAGTGATTTTTTTGTTTAACTTATATCCTAGCTTAGATTCATAGTTCTTGGTTTTTTCCTCTTTAAGAGTGATTTGTGTTTGTAGCCAAATTATTTTTATATAGGCAGGTTTTTATTCCATTTATTCCAGTTTTGTGTTTGTTTCTTTTTATTAGACTTATTTTTCCCTCCTCTTGGAGTGTTTATTCTCTCTATAGTCAGAGTTTAGTGTCTAGTTTTGTTTATAGCCATTTGTTTGTCACTCGGTCCCAGGTCTCCGGTGAATTCATTAAAAGCCTTTTGTTATCTAATATCTGCGTCTGAGTCCTGCTCTGAGTCTCGGCCTGACGGCTTCAGATTCAGCAGGAGAAGGTGAGCATTGTGGGTAAACTGCACGGAGAGGAGGGAGCAGGAGCGAGCGCCTTGTGAGCCGCGGCTGCTTTGCTCTGAGATGCCCTGGAGGTGAGTGGGAGTCTATTTCAGAGGATGAAATAAACTTGGTCTCTTCCTCTCGTCAGTTTCAGCAGCTTATTTTTCCACTTTTGGCAGAAGCCTGTTCTGTTCTGTCCTGGGATTGGTCCAGAGGTCCAGGGCATCCTAAAAACGCTTTCACGCTGGGAACCGAGCGACCCGTCTCCCAGCTCCGTCTCCAAAGCCACAACTGCCCCTTTGCCAATGAGAAGAATCTGAAAAGGAAAAGCAGAGACTGGAACCAAACGTCTCTGAACGGGGACAGAGTCGGGTGCCGGCCTTCACACCAACTTTGTATAGCACAGCGGTCGGCAACCCAAAATGTTTTAGAGCCATATTGGACCAAAAACACAAAAAACAAATATGTCTGGAGCCGGAAAAAATGAAAAGTCTTGTATCAGCCTTAGAATGAAGACAACACATGCTGCATGTTTCTATATTAGTTATAACTGGGGGAAGATTTTTTTTTCATTATGCACTTCGAGAAAATAGTCAAAATTTCATGAAAAAAGTCAAACTGCCGAGATTAAAAAGGCAAGGAAAAAGGAAGAAAAAAAATTAGAAAAACGGAAAAAGAGAAGAAAAAAGAAAAAAAAAGGAAAATAAGAAAAAAGAAATAAAACGAAAAAAAAAAGAAAAAAAAGAAGAAAAAAAGGAAAAAAAGTTCAAACATTTTTGAAAAAGCTCCAGGAGCCACCAGGGCGGCGCTAAAGAGCCGCATGCGGCTCTAGAGCCGTGGGTTGCCGACCCCTGGTATAGCACAATTCAACACAAGGTGATTCAAAGTGCTTTACATCAACATTAAAAGCCGCAAGACACAATTAAACAGTAAATAACAAATACATTAAAGCTGCAAGCAGTGATGAACGGGTCCTCCACCCTTGTGCACGTTCAGGCTGCAGTGGAAGCTTGTATGATTTGATGTAGATTCTTCAGGCCTGGACATTTAGCGGATGACACGACTCTCTATGTCAAACCATTCAAAAGTTATGGTAGAAAGTAGGAACTATCAAATATGGACCAATCAGATGAAGGGTGGGCGCGCTTTTTGGCGTCTAGCATCGCCACGGCAACACTTTTGAAAGAGAAAAGTAATGCGCGTAGTCGCAGGATGGAGACGCACATTTTGATATATAACATATCTGGGTGCACGTTACGGTTCGGGCCGTATTAATTCTCGAAGGAATGGCATAAATTGCTCCAAAATTACGCGATTAATTCAGAATGTTCAAAATGGCCGACTTCCTGTTCGGTTTCGGCCATGGCGCCAAGAGACTTTTCTTTAAGTTGCGACATGATACAGGTGTGTACCGATTTTCGTTCATGTACGTCAAACCGTATTATGGGGCTTGAGGCACAAAGTTTTTTCTGTCTGAACCAATCAGATGAAGGGTGGGCGTCGCCACAGTAACGCTTTTGAAAGAGAAAAGTAATGCGTGTTGTTGCAGGATGGAGACACACATTTTGATGTATAACACACCTGGGTGCATGTTACGGATCGGGCCGTATTAACTGCTGAAGAAATGGCATAAATTGCGCCAAAATTACACGATTAATTCAAAATGGCCGACTTCCTGTTCAGTTTCGGACATGGCGCCAAGATACTTTTCTTTAAGTTGCGACATGATACAGGAGTGTACCGATTTTTGTGCATGTACGTCAAGCCGTATTGTGGAGCTTGAGGCACAAAGTTTTCTAGGGGGCGCTGTTGAGCCATTAGGCCACGCCCATTAATGCAAACCATTAAATATCACATTTTTCGCCAGGCCTGCGTGCAAATTTTGGTGACTTTTGGGGCACGTTTAGGGGGAAAAAAGGCCCTCCTTTCATCAGAAGAATAAAAATAATGAAGAAAAAAAAAATTCCTAAGGATACAATAGGGCCTTCGCACTGTAAGTGCTCGGGCCCTAATGATAAGAAAATAGGTAAAATAATAAAAAGCACAGTATTACAAAAGTAATTTCTGCCGATTTGTGCGGTGAATCAAGCCAATTTGACAATTCTACGTCACAATGCCTGCATTCAGGGCTTATCCATAACTTTGCGTGGTTTTCAAAAATCATAAGTATTTAATTCATAAGAGTACAAGTATCATTGGTGAATCCAATAACTCAGATCAACAAGTGCTCTAACCGCAGGTGGAAACACAGTTTACTGAAATTGAGTGTCTTTAACTTTAATCGTTAACAAGAGTTCATTATTCACTAAAAAGAAAAGTAACTGAAAATCTTTCATGTAATTGCTCCACTGAAAAAATACCTTTGTGGAAACGGAGGTCGATTAAAACAGCGGCTCCCTCTTTTCAGCCGGAGAGCTCGCCAGGTCTGATATCACCTTTTACTTCAAAGACCAATAATCACTACTTTTACATATAAATGTGCATATTAGGAATGGGCGATATTTTACCGTTCACGATAAACCGTCAAAAAAATTCCTCACGATAAGAATTTGTCATCTCGAGGTAAAAATGATAAATTCACGTTTATGATGTTTTTGTGTAAAGATGATTTATGGTTCTGTGTTAAATCCACGCACAACGAAGGAAGGAAGGAAGGAAGGAAGGAAGGAAGGAAGGAAGGAAGGAAGGAAGGAAGGAAGGAAGGAAGGAAGGAAGGAAGGAAGGAAGGAAGGAAGGAAGGAAATGAGCCAGAAAGAAAGAAAGAAAGAAAGAAAGAAAGAAAGAAAGAAAGAAAGAAAGAAAGAAAGAAAGAAAGAAAGAAAGAAAGAAAGAAAGAAAGAAAGAAAGAAAGAAAGAAAGAAGGAAGGATAAATTCCCGTTGATGGCGTTTTTGTATTGGTATTTTTTTCATCGTTATTGGGATAAATGCCAGAAATGATGGTGATACATTTTTTAGTCCATACCGCCCTTCCCTGGTGCATATGGACTTTGTCTGGCTGAAAGCTTTTTATTCCAGGCCCAGAATCCAAACCGAGGCTGATGAAGATGTTGCCATGCTGTAAATATCTGCGGTTCTCCGCAGCGTCACGCAGCGGCCGGCGATGACGACGGGGAGACAGGTGGTCTGGCCGTTTCCACTCAGTACATTCCTCTTTTACCTCGAAACACACTTCCCTCAGACAGGTGACCTTTAAGCGACAGAACAGGTAAGGAGGGTGTTTTCTGGAGGCAGAAAGGTCACATGATACCAGGCTTTTCTAAAAATACAATACCGGGGCGGCAGAAGTCCACGTGACCTGGTGAGACCTGATGATTCATGGGGGGAATGTCATGATTCTGTTACACGGCTGAAAAATCTGGGTAAAAAAACACACACACAAAAAAGACACTGAGACAGTTCCAGTTTCATCTGAAGGAGACGGAGAAAGTGTCGTCTGGCTGCAGAGATCATCAGGCTAAAAGCAGGAGAATGACGCTCCGGATGCAGAGGGAACTAAGATGCTCATGAAGGTAATGATGGGGGAGAAAATCAGAGCGTTATTGAGGAAGAGACCAAACAAAAGTACACTTCAGATACTGCAACTTAACCTGTAGGGAGACCTGAAGGGCTGAAGATCCTCAACGTTCCTCTGTGGTGCTTTAAGAACTGACTAAGCAGCATCTGCCCTCCTCACTGATGAATGCTGCAGTTCCCTGACTGACCACTAGAGGCTCTGTCTCTGGTAGTAGGTCAGAAATAAACACATTTACAGCCTGGTTTAAAAAAAAACAAACCAAAATAAATGGTTAGGTATAGCGCAGGGGTCGGCAACCCAAAATGTTGAAAGAGCCATATTGGACCAAAAACACAAAAAACAAATATGTCTGGAGCCGCAAAAATAGAAAAGTCTTGTATCAGCCTTAGAATGAAGGCAACACATGCTTCATGAATCTATATTAGTTATAACTGGGGGAAGATTTTTTTTTCATTATGCACTTCGAGAAAAAAGTTGAAATGTCGAGAAAAAAATCGAAATGTCGAGAAAAAAATCGAAATTTCGAGGAAAAAAAGTCGAAATGTCGAGATTAATGTTGAAGTACAATTTCGAGAAAAAAGTCAAAATGACGAGAAAAAAGTCAAAATGTCGAGGAAATAGTAGAAATTTCGTGAAAAATGTCGAAATGTCGAGAAAAAAGTCGAAATGTTGAGATTAAAAAGGAAAGGAAAAGGGAAGAAAGAGAAGAGAAAAAAAGAAGAAAAAAGAAAAAAGAAGAAAAAAAGGAAAAAAAGAAGAAAAAAAGAAAAGAAAAAGAGAAAAAAAGAAAAAAAAGGAAAAAAAGAGAAAAAAAGTAAAAAAAAAAAGAAGAAAAAAAGGAAAAAAAAGGTCAAACATTTTTGAAAAAGCTCCAGGAGCCACTAGGGCGGCGCTAAAGAGCCGCGGGTTGCCGACCCCTGGTATAGGGACTTTTTTCTAGGGAAGAGTATTAGGGCCATGCAGGTGAAAAAATATTTGAGAGGGGAAGATTTTTTTTTTTTGTGCACTTCGAGAAAAAAAGTCAAAATGTTGAGAAAAAAAGTCGAGATTAATGTTGGAATACAATTTCGAGAATAAAGTCGAAATTTTGTGAATAAAGTCACCTTTTTTCTCAACATTTCGACTTTTTTCTCAACATTTCGACTTTTTTCTCGATATTTCGACTTTTTTCTCGACATTTCGATTTTTTTCCTCGACATTTCAACTTTTTTCTCGAAGTGCATAATGAAAAAAAAATCTTCCTCCTCTAAGATATTATTTAAATTTTTCTCCTGCCTGGCTCTAATACTCTTCCGTATTTTTTGTACCAAGGCAGGTGAATTTATATAAAGCAATACATGCATTTCCTGTGGCACAGGACCAGAAAGAAACCTATTAAATAACAAATCATAGAACCTGACAGAAAGCACATGGATCTTAAAGAATGTCATAATTTGGCACTAGATTGACCCTGACAGGACTGCTTACAGCCAACGGCAGCAAGGACGGGGCTCTGGACGCCCGGGGGGGGGGATGGTGACAGCGGTGGCCCCCTCATCTAAGAGACTTTGTCCCACTTGGAGGGGGTTAGGTGGCATTCGGAGGGTTTTTTATATCCAGTATCCCCCGTTATGTGCAGGAGTGTTTGCAAATAGTTCTCAGAACTATGTATTAAGTCCCTCACTTTTGTAATAACTACTCGTTCTTTGTGGTCCAGTCCCAGATAGCAAAAGATGTTAAATCCATGTTGAATTATGGTGAAAAAGGTTGATCTTTGGTTGGTTCTTTTTATTTATTTTTTATCTTTTATTTGGAAAAGCCTTGATTTCACAGATGCAGATTTACATAGTGTCAAAATCACTTCAAGTAAGTTAACATAACATTGGCGTGACATTTTGTAGAACAAATGTAGAAAAAATATTTGAGAGGGGAAGATTTTTTTTTATTGTGCACTTCGAGGAAAAAAGTCAAAATGTCGAGGAAAAAAGTCGAAATGTTGAGAAAAAGTTGAAATGTCGTGAATAAAGTTGAAATGCCGAGAAAAAGGGCGAAATGTTGAGAAAAAAGGCGACTTTATTCACGAAATTTCGAGATTGATGTTGAAGTACAATTTCAAGAATAAAGTTGAAATTTTGTGAATAAAGTCAAAATTTCAAGAATAAAGTTGAAATACATTTCGACTTTTTTCTCGAAATTGTACTTCAACATTAATCTCGACATTTTGACTTTTTTCTCGACATTTCGACTTTTTTCTTTTTTGTCAGTGCATAATGAAAAAAAAATCTTCCTCCTCTAAAATATTATTTTTATTTTTCTCCTGCCTGGCCCTAATACTCTTCCGTACATAACAGATAAAAAATCATGAATATGCATTTATTTTTAAATGTGGGACGTGTAACCAATAACTCCCAGAATCCTGTTTCTTGAGAATTTCACTAAATATTTTTGATGCTCCACTTTGCTAATTGACAGATGTAAATGATGATTATTTTTATCCTCTGTTTTTCCTTTAAATAGACACGAGTGGCTCTTCTCCTTTAACCCCGGGGGGGTTGGGATGAACTGCTCCAGCTGTTTTACAGCTTTCTTAGATCAATAAAACAGGCCTAATGGAGCGGCGTTTATATTTAACACTGGTAATCAATGGCAGCACCAGCTCCTCGTCATCACTCACATCCTCTCATCTTGCCTTTGTTGTCCTTCGCCCAGATCAGGCCCCGACGGGCCAGATTTCACTCTGGAGTCAGAAAACGTGGACAGAAATATTCGCCGAGTGCTGGGAAACCCAAATCTGAGAGCTCAGAGAGGAGAACCAGCTCCTGCCGAACGAGTACTGACACGGTTCATGTCAGGCCGTTTCATCATCAGAAGGGCAGGAATTAGAGAAAATACTCTCTGACTGCTTCCTACTCAGGCTGCTTTCACTCTGACATGAAGTTACAAGGCAAGGCAAGTTTATTTGTAGAGCACAATTCAACACAAGGTGATTCAAAGTGCTTTACATCAACATTAAAAGCGGCAAGACACAATTAAAACATAAATAACAAATAAAATGAAATAAAACGATAAGAAAAGAGGTAAAATAATAAAAAGCACAAGTTGTTAAAAGTAAGGACAGTAGATCCAGCAGGTTCATCTCATTCTTACACTGGCAAGAATTACATTCCTATACGGTCAAAACGTACAAAGACCGGGTCAAATACAGTATTACAAAAGTAATCTGTAACAATTCGTACGGTGACTAAAACCAATTTGACAATTCTATGCCACAATACCTGTTTCCAGGTCTTATTTCACACAACTGACGAGAATTACTGTATTTTCCGCACTATAAGGCGCACCTAAAAGCCTGTAATTCTCTCAAAAACCGGCAGTGCGCCTTATATATGATCATTACGGTAATTTCTGTTACTGTAGTCAGGGGGATTGTGGGTAATGTAGTTGGTGTCGCCAAAGTAATGGCTAAAAACGTCAGGAATCGTCACAGACGTTCAAGACAACAGCAGCGACGCTGATTCGCATAATGGCGACTTTGACGAGATGGAGCAAAGCTGTTTTTTATTTTAATAAAGTTTGACATACGGTACTTTTCTTCTTGTTTTTTTTTTTTTGCATTTACTGTAGGATTTTGTAGCATTTCCTGTAGCAGCTCCATCAGGTAGATACGTAACTCAACCCCAGACACTATAGTACGCTATTTTACCAGATATTTAGTGCGCCTTATAATGCGGTGCGCCTTATATATGAAGGGTGTTTATAAAGAGGCCATTTATTGAAGGTGCGCCTTATAATACAGTGCGCCTTATAGTGCGGAACATATGCGTTTCTATACGGTCAAAACGGTCATTACCTTCTGGTATTGTTGTCCTTACCATTGCTGGTATGTATTATATTATATAATGTATTATATACATTGTTCCTAATTCTACACACATTGTGGTTATGAAATGCAAATACTGTATAATAATTTTATTATAATTTGATATAGGCTAGGTCTTTTTTTTCATTGTTCTGGTTTAAATGTTAAGACAGGAGGAAGCCTTAACAATCTGCCAAAATATTGATGAGAAACAGGGTTGGAATTAAATAAGTTTTCTTCTTCCCACTCCCTTTCCAGTGTCAATGAATTAATTTGAATATTGAACCTTCACGTCTACTGTTAAAGGTATTTGCTTAATTCTCTGTTGCACGCAGGTCACTTATTACGGTGGCCGAGACCCGCCAATGCTGAAAATAAAAGTAACGCTGCAAACAGAAACAAACGCCGCTGCAAATAAAATAAACGCTTAGCAAATAAAATAAATGCTGCAAACAAAAAGAAACGCAGCTGCAAATAAAATAAAAAAACGATGCAAATAAAAAAGCCACAACGGAAGTGAATTACTGAGGACTATTTTTGTCGATGCACCGGTGTTGCACATTAAAAATTACACGTAGCGACGTTGAACACTAAGCTTTTCACTATTCTCGTTGGCTGTTCTTCTTTTTCCTTGCTCTCCTTATTTCTTCCTTTTCACTTACGTCCGCTTCGTCTTCTTCTTCTCCTCTCACGTAAAAAACACCGGTGCATCAGCAAAAATAGTCCCCGGTAATTCACTTCCGTTGTGGCTTTTTTATTTGCGTCGTTTTTTTTTTTAATTTGCAGCGGCGTTTGTTTTTATTTGCAGCGGCGTTTGTTTTTATTTTCAGCGTTTATTTTATTTGCAAAGCGTTTCTTTTTATTTGCAGCATTTCTTTAATTTTCCGCAATGGCGGGTCTCGGCCACCGTAACTTATGTTGTAAAAATGTTGTACCACTCGAAATAAAAATGAACTGAACTGAAAACGTACAAAGACCGGGTCAAATACAGTATTACAAAGGTAATCTATAACAATTCGTACAGTGAAACCAATTAAACCAATTAAGGCCTGGGAGATGTCCTGACCGGGATGGTATCAGGGTTTTACACCATCACACCAATGATGCGGTTGTTTTAAAGCTTTAGCTGCTCCCGTGAGGAGAGCAGGAGACGTTTCTGTTCATATCCACCTCCGACTGACTGGCTCCTGATGAGCAGTTCAGCCCTCACAATTAATGCTTGCTTGAACCGCTGAGGAAGCCAATTGGATTTATAGAGACCCAATTACCGGCTTCTGTTTCCGAGGACAATCCTCGCAGAGTGTTGTCAATAATCATGTTGTGTCATTTCTCTCTTTCCAGAGAGCTCAGGCTCCAGGCTCCAAATATTCATCTCTGGGATGTCTGCAAGCCACCGTTTTTGAAGCAAACGATGTTGGAATTCAAAACCAGTTTAAGCCTTTCGTGCTTCTTTGACTCTTCATAAAATAGTAATTTTCACAGACGTATGAAATTCATCAAAATTTCTAACTCAAGACCCCTTTTATAATGAAAAAAAAATGAAGGTATTGATGGGGGAGAAAATCAGGGGGGGATTGAGGAAGAGACCAAACAAAAGTACACTTCAGATACTGCAACTTAACCTCTGCTGCCTGTAGGGAGACGTGAAGGGCTGAAGATCCTAAATGTTCCTCTGTGGCGCTTTAAGAACTGACTAAGCAGCATCTGTACGGAAGAGTATTAAGGCCAGGCAGGAGAAAACATTTTTGAGAGGGGAAGATTTTTTTTTTATTGTGCACTTCGAGAAAAAAGTCGAAATGTCGAGAAAAAAGTCAAAATGTCGAGATTAATGTTGAAGTACAATTTCAAGAATAAAATCGAGATTTTGCCTTTTTTCTCAACATTTCTACTTTTTTCTCAAAATTGTACTTCAACATTATTCTCCACATTTCAACTTTTTTCTCGACATTTCGACTTTTTTATCGAAAAAAGTCGAAATGTCGAGATTAATGTTGAAGCACAATTTCGAGAAAAAAGTTGAAATGTTGAGAAAAAAGTCGAAATGTTGAGAAAAAAGGCAAAATTTCGTGAATAAAGTTGAACTGTTTAGAAAAAAGGTGAAATTTCGACTTTAAAAATGAAATTTCGACTTTATTCTTGAAATTGTACTTCAACATTAATCTTGACATTTCGACTTTTTTCTCATCATTTCGACTTTTTTCTCGAAATTGTACTTCAAAATTATTCTCCACATTTCGACTTTTTTCTCGACATTTCGACTTTTTTCGAGAAAAAAGTCGAAATGTCGAGATTAATGTTGAAGCACAATTTCGAAAAAAAAAGTTGAAATGTCGAGAAAAAGTCGAAATGTTGAGAAAAAAGTCAAAATTTCCTGAATAAAGTTGAAGTTGAAACTGTTTAGAAAAAAAGGTGAAATTTCGACTTTAAACATGAAATTTCGACTTTATTCTTGAAATTGTACTTCAACATTAATCTCGACATTTCGACTTTTTTCTCGACATTTCGACTTTTTTCTCCACATTTCGACTTTTTTCTCGAAGTGCATAATGAAAAAAAAATCTTCCTCCTCTAAAATATTATTTTTATTTTTCTCCTGCATGGCCCTAATACTCTTCTGTACATAACAGATCAAAAAAACATGAATATGTATTTATCTTTAAATGTGGGACGTGTAACCAATAACTCCCAGAATCCTGTTTCTTGAGAATTCATAAAATCTCTTCATAAAATAGTAATTTTCACAGACATATGAAATTCATCAAAATTTCTAACTCAAGACCCCTTTTTATAATGAAAAAAAAAACCCTTTTCTTGCATTTGGAAACATCTTTAGCAGCTGAGAAATCGTCTCAGGCAGCAGGAACTCTTCCTCCTTCATCCTTCATCCTTCAACCATGAAATATGCATCAGGAACGGTGCTGCGATGAACATGTGACACTGAAACGAAGAGGTGGCTCCACATCCAGTGAGTCACCGAGCAGCAGATCCTGCAGCAGCGACACGACCGATGATATCATGTGTTCTGCAGGCGACCTTTTCCCTGGATCACGATGGGACATCCACGCTGATTTAAATTACAGGTATAATCAGGGCTGACTGCTACTAGGCTGCCGGCGCGGTTCCTCTCTCGTAAACGCCGTAAACAAACAAGAACAATTATGTAATAAAGGAATTATGTAATGGACAAATAATAGCGCCGGCAGCTGGGAGATTGACACCCTCATCAGCACCTGCGGCCAGTGGTGAACGAACGCTGATTTACATCTACATGATTTAAGCAGACGTACAGATGCAGCCCTGCAGCTCCACGGCCACCAAACATGTTTGTTCTGTATATAATCAAAACTTTAAAAATAATGGATAGAAAACCAGTCAGGGACCACCACTGCCACATCCTCCAAAAAATATGACTTACTAAGCTTTGAAAGATTTAGTACGGAAGAGTATTAGGGCCAGGCAGGAGGAAAATAAAAATTATATTTTAGAGGAGGAAGATTTTTTTTTCATTATGCACTTCGAGAAAAAAGTCGAAATGTCGAGAAAAAAGTCGAAATGTCGAGAAAATAGTCGAAATGTCGAGATTAATGTTGAAGTACAAATTTGAGAAAAAAGTCAAAATTTTGAGAAAAAAGTCAAAATTTCGTGAATAAAGTTGAAATGTTGAGAAAAACGGCGAAATTTCGATTTTATTCACAAAATTTCGACTTTATTCTTGAAATTGTATTTCAACATTAATCTCAACATTTCCACTTTTTTCTCGACATTTCGACAGTTTAAGAAACTTCATCTTCCATTGTGTAAAACATCCCGTTGTCAGTTTTCTATTAAATACCGTGCAGTTATAATGTGGAACAATTATGTACATTTAATTTTTCATTATGCACTTCGAGAAAAAAGTCGAAATGTCGAGAAAAAAGTTGAAATGTCAAGAAAAAAGTCAAAATGTCGAGATTAATGTTGAAGTACAATTTTGAGAAAAAAGTCCAAATTTGGAAAAAAAAGTCAAAATTTCGTAAGAAAATTGAAATGTTGAGAAAAACGGCGAAATTTTGACTTTATTCACGAAATTTCGACTTTATTCTTGAAATTGTATTTCCACATTAATCTCGACATTTCAACTTTTTTCTCAACATTTCGACAGGTTAAGAAACTTCATCTTCCATTGTGTAAAACATCCCGTTGTCAGTTTTCTATTAAATACCGTGCAGTTATCATGTTGAAAAATTATGTACATTTAATTGATTTATCTTTGTCACTGTCCATGTACAAAAAGACACTTAAGAATGCTCTGCTCTCTAAATCATTTGATTTATAATAATAGAACCCCCTATTTTTTTTCACTTTTTCCTTTACAGGAAATGTTCAGTCTGTGCATTTAATACGTAATTGTGATTTTATATTTGTTAATATCTTAACTTTAGTATATTGTTTGGGTGTGGTTTTCATAGAAGCCTATATAGGCTTCTAACCACACCTCACACATACTTTCTCCTGCCAGTGTGATAACTGATGAGCGTTTTAGTTTTAGTTTAGTTTAGTTTATTGGTCCTTTCAATTCCCACAAACCCAAAGTACAGGTGTAATTCGTCAGTGTTACATATTTTTTGGTATATATATACAATTTTATACAATTTTAGCTAAAAACCAAGGACCAAAAGGTGTAGACTGAAGCCTAAGCTGATGACGCCTACCCTTTTCACAAAAAAACGAGCTGACGTAGCGGTGGTATTGATTACTGATTAGAGCGGGTTTGTGTGGAAAAGCCGAGGGCGGTGCGTTTTGCAGGAAACGCTGCCTACGACAGCTGCGGAAAGCTTCTCTGACAGTCAGACAAAATACAATCAGCCTGCAAACGCCGTCACAGCTAAAGCTCTCTGTGGTTGGAGGTCAACAGCTGCCTCTCCGCAGTCAGGGAGCCCAGCCAGCTGGGGGAGATTACCAAAGGGCACAAGAGGATTAATGAGCACAAACAAAAAAAAGAAAAGTCACAAAATGCAAACATTACATTTTAACTGCTCTGCTTGAGAATATTTAGATATTTTTAACTAAGAAAATGCACCACTTTGGGCCTTGAGGCGGCAGACGGGCCGTAACCACGGTTACAGTGACCCGAGCGTGTTCTGGTGATACCTGAGGAGTAGCACCGGCCCAAGTTCACCCGTCCAGGCGGATGTGGAGCACATTGAGGGTCAAACAGCAGGCCTTTCACAGTCCAGCACTGCATTTGAGCCTGGTCCTGCTCAAGGTTTCTTCACTCCTAAAGGGGAGTTTTTCTTGCCACTGTTTGGCTTAAGGTTTTTCTCCCACTAGGGGAGTTTTTACCTGCCATTGTTTATGTAATAATTGCTCGGGGGTTCATGTTCTGGGGCCTCATTTAAAATGGACTGCGTAGGATTCATACTAAAAGTGCACGTACACTCAAAAGCCAAAAATGCCGGGCGCAAAAAAATAAAAAATAAAACCGCGTGCACGCACACTTGCACGCAATGTTCGCTTTATAAATCACAGTCCAGCTGGAAGGTTGCGCAGCTGAATCCGCCTCATATCCCGCCCTCTACACGCCCACTTTTTACCATAAATGCATATGGAGCTTACTGAGCATGCGCAGTGGCTTCCTGCAGCCTGTTTGTGTGTCAGGATGAATGAGACGTGTCCAGCCACCGTGACACTGACTTTCATGGAGACTTAGATCTAGATGTTGTAGATGATGTGGAGGACAGGAAAACCACATTATTTGGTGGTCACAGTAAAAGTTAGAATAAGTATATAAATAGTATACAATAAAATAAAACGAGTGAGTGGCAGCACGCCGTTGCTGCCCGTTAGTGCCACAACGCAATTACCACTGGGAACAGGGGGGACATGTCCCCCCCCACTTTTCAAAATCATGTTTTTGTCCCCCCCACTTTACAGTTTAAAAACTAACGGTAGGCTCAGCCTGTGATTGCAAATCCTCAAGACTGTCTGTGCGAAAGCGATGCGAAGACGGGAGCGGAGCCCCGCTCCCCCCCCTCCCCTCAGAGCTGCTCAGGGCTGATTTATGGTTCCGCGTCACACCAACTCAGAGCGTACGGCGTAGGGTACGCGGCGACGCGCGCCATACGCCGTACCCTACGGCGTAGGCTCTGCGTTGGTGTAACGCAGAACCATAATTCAAGCACCCGGCATGACAGGCAGATACACACAGGGAGAAGAGACTATTTCTTTCATTTTTATTTTGTTTAAAACTTTATCCTTATGAACGCAATTGTTATATAGTCCAACCTTATTTTAATCAGAACACTTTCTTTTTTCCTCTTCGGCTCGGCCCCCCCCCCGGCTCGTGGAACACATGGATCTATGATGGTGCCGGCTTGGGTGTAAATGGATCTGTAAGTCTGATATGTGATGACATTGACTATGTTTACATGCAGTCCACATTCGTGTTATTGCCAATCTTTGCGTTTTAAAGTGGTTGTTGAGTGCATGTGGACGCAGTCACTGGGAGTATGTCATATATCTGGCTGCATTTCACCACCTCACCGCATGCGTCGCCAGTTCCCCGTGTCTTAAATAGATTCTTACGGGAGGGTGAGGGTTGCCGTAGGGATCCGCAGATTTTTCGGTTAGTTTTTTCTTTTTAGATCCGAGGCTTTGCGTAGATGGCGGCTTCCGCAACTTTCAGGCGCTTTTTCTGCGCAAGCAAGCTTTATAGATGAGGCCCCTGGTCTCTGGAAAGCGCCTAGAGACAACTTCTGTTGTAATAGACGCTATATAAATAAAATTGAATTCGTCAGCGAAGGCTCCCACTGAAGAGGACTTCTTTTCCTCCTTGAAGAAGACCGGCCCAGTTGAAACGACCCAGCAGTTGGATGCGTACCTGGGGTGCCCTGGAGACACAGTAGAGGTACTCAAGTCCTTCCCAGCTGTGTGCCAGCTATCACTGAAGCTAAATACGGCACTCCCTGCCTCAGCAGCATGTGAAAGACTGTTTAGTGTTGCAGAGCTGACCTTCAGGCCAAGAAGAGCCTGCATTGGCTCAAAGAACTTTGAGAACCAGTTGCTTTTGCGGCTGAACCAAGTCTATTGGTAACTCTTTGTTGAATATTCTGTGCTTGACTGATGCAGATCTGATGTGTACACGTCTGTAGTTAAAAACTCACCTCCAATAAAGTTTAAGAGAATTATTTTCATGTTGTCATGCATGCTATTTGTATCATGTGGGACAAGTCCTGTAAGTTGTCCTGTAAGTTTCCGTCGTCCCGGCTGGCGGTCGTTTCTGTGCGATGGAAAAGTACCGTAAGGTATAAATAGACTTTTGCATCTGTGATTAAGAGTTTACGATTTGTCCGTTAGTGGCATCGCTTCTTTCTTTTCTTTTTGCACTGAAGACCTACATCTCTTACACATTTCTCGTCCTGGTTACTATGGTGACCGTACGTGTGATGTTTTAGTCTTGGCAGGCTTCATTAGCAGGTTTTCCTGTCAGAGCCGTCACCACCTTCCACAGATTTCTCCGCATCAGCTGACTAACAACAGAGAGGCAACAACAAGACCTGTTTTCTGCAGTGCGACGATCCCATTGTTCCATCTGTATTCTTTTAGAGATTAATCCCTTTTCTTAATTAACAATGGCACAAAGGCTTTCTGTTTCAGATGAGCAGCCAGCTCCCCGTCGAGACTGAAACTACCGAGTGATTTCCTGGCTCTCGCAGCTCACTGGCAGAAGTGGAATAGTAATATTTCCACATTTAAAAAAGGTTTGGGTTTTGGTCTTCATTCTGGATTAAAGGGAGATTTCCAAACGATGATGCCAGCAGACTTTTTACATTCATAAAAGGAGTTCTGTTCTGTTTTTCGTGTTTTATGATGGATCCCAACGGTTTCCAAATGAACCGATTCAAAATGAACCGACCTTTTCCTTTTCCTGAACATGATTGATCTGTTTTTATATTTTATACTCAATCATTGATTGAAAGAGTTATTTCCTTTATTTTTTCTTATTTTCCTGTGGCCGCTACTAATAAAGGACAGTGCAGGAGCAAAAACATAACAGGAGAGTGAGTAGCCTTAAACGACGACTTTTTATTGTAAACAAAGAATTTAATTTTAAATCAACATTGTTTTATTTGTCTGCATATATATTAATGGTTAATACCAAGTTTGGTAAAACCCAAAGCATATATATGCATTTTAATCTTAATCTCTTTACATTGTTGATTTAAATAAAAAGATTAAAGACTGTGCTGCGGCTGGCTGCGATCAATGACAGTTCTTGCCATTGATTGGTCCGTCCCCCAGTCACCTTGTAGGCCCCGCCCTCACCACCTGAGGAGGAGGAAGTCACAAAAAAATCCAGGTTAATCAACAAACACATAATCAAACAAAGAACTTAAAAATAACTTAAGGAATACTTAAATGCGGCTCCTACACACCGGCCCATAATTGTTCTTTATAGAATCAATTAATATGAATAAAGTTAAAGGGGACCTATTATGGCATCTAATACCTATTTTAAACAGGCCTTGAATGCACTGGGGGGCATCGTAACAGTCCAGTAGGTGGGACATGGTCTGTGCGGCTCCACAACTGTATGTGTGTTCCGTATGGTAGCTCTATGCTTTCATGAGAGCATCTCCCCTGCTTCACTTGTGGTTTGTTGAGGACCTTCAAGGTTGGCCGTGGGAGGTTGTGCCCATTGGCATTTGTTGTTGGTGATTCCTCTCTCCATCAAGTCATAGTGCTGGTTCATCTTTCCAGATGGTGGTCCTTGCTGCTTGTCTTTGGTTGTCTGGAGAGGTGGAGACTGTCTGTAGGAAACTGGCTTAGATGGTAGATGGATCAGCGCCCCACTTTGAGTTTACTAGTTTGCGCAGGATGTTGTAGCGAGGCTTGATCTTGACTTGTTGGTGTTCTGAAGATGGGTTTTGAAAGAGTGTCCTGTTGAGGATGACCCCGAGTCATATGGTGGGTGGGGTTGGTTGGAGAGTTTGTGCCCACCCCATGAGGGGCTCAGTTATTTTTCTGCGATGGAAACTGCATAGTTGGGTTTGTGATGGGTTGGGTTTCAGGTGGTTATTGTAGTAGGGTGTCGGGTAGTAGGGTGTTGGAGGCCTTTTTCCAGGACAGTATCAATCTTCTGAAAGTTCTCCTGTTGGGTGGTGATGCAGAGGGCATCAGCATAGATGCTGCATAGGCTGCATTGTGGGGGAAGTGATTGGTCATTGGTATAGATGTTGAAGAGGAGGGGGCCCAGTACGCTGCCTTGTGGTAGGCCATTCTTTTGGGCTTTCCATTAGCTCTTATCGTTTAGCTGAACGAAGAAGCGCCTGTTGTTTAGACTTGATGACTTGGCACAGGTCAAGGTCACCAGTCGTGGCAAAAAGTTTCCTGATCATGGTGCGGTGATGGACATTGTCGTTTGCAGCCGTAAGGTCTATGAAAGTGTCTCCGGTGATGAGTTTGCAATCAAAAACGTCCTCAATGTGTTTGGTGAGGTTCAGTAAGCTTGGAGTCTATAAGTGGCATGAGGCGTTGGATTAATAGCCTCTCGTAGAGCTTGTAGGTGAGGGAAATGGGTCTGTAGCTCTTTGGGGATGATGGGTCCTTCCCAGGTTTGGGAATTGCGACAGTCTTGGCCTTTCTTAGAGTGTTCTTAGTTTCTTAGTAAGCTCTGAGATGTGCGACTCTTTGGGCGGGATACAAGGGTGTTTCATCTCATCAGGTATTGCAGATTTGTGGAGGTGGCCATCTTCATCCAGCACTGGGTCAAGTCTAAGGGATGTTACTGTTCTTTCTCACATGAAATGGGGTTACTTGCAGTGCTGCCACCTCATCTAGGAATGCCTGCTTATGAACAAAGGTGATGAGTGACCTTTGTGCCTGTGCAAGGTCATCCACGGTGAGGCCGGACCCCCAAGCGTGATCCTGAAGGTACCAAGTTCAGAGCTCTTCCTTTGGCTGCTTGAGCCGGTGGTAATCTGACCTGAGGCAAGTTCCTTTCTCTTCCTGATGGTGGATTTCAGAGTGTTTTTTACCTTGATGTACCATGCCACAGCCTTGAGTCTGCTCATCCACTATCTGAGACAAGGATATGATCCGTGGGAGTTTTGATGCTTGTAACCATTGCAAAGACAGTGGCACTCTTTTTGACCTCTGGGTTATCCTGTAGCTCACACTGAGTGAGCGGAAACCCACCTTTACTGCATAATGCAGTTATATCTTTCACCAGACGAATGGCCTTAGGTTGTTTGGCGACTGACTTCACACAATCAACATAAAAAAGTTACGGTGGACAGCATCAGCCACTTGAGAAGTAACGCAGCTCCTATTCTTGACTTGCTTTGACTTAAGCCCTTGCTCCTCTAGGGTGCATAGGCCGTTGACAAATGTCCTCCATTTCACTCGGCTTTTAGCTGTTCTTTCGAGATCTCCCCAGATTAACGCGCTCTCTACCATTTCTACCTCGATCTCGAGCTCGAACAGCTTCTTCTCCAGCTGTTCCTGGGGTGACCTTGTTTCCTCTTCCTTGGGTATCCACTTCAAGACTTGTCTAGTGGTGTTTGTCGCCAGTTTTCTGAGGGTGTGGCCAATCCAATTCCACTTTTTTTTCGGACTTGTAAGTCAATGGGATCCTGGCTTGTTCTTTTCCACAGGTCCACATTGATTACTTTGTCCCTCCACCAGATGTGGAGGATTCTCCTGAGGCAGGTGTTTATAAAGGTCCGCAACTTGTGCGTTGTGAATGTTGTTGTCCTCCAGTTCTTGGCTCCATCAGCAGCACCTGTTTCACACTGGAGTTGAAGATGCACATTTTGGTGTTTATGGAGATGTTATTTGAGCTCCAGATCTTCCTGAGCATGTCCTGAGCACACCACTCTAGCCTTGTTGGTTCTGCTTTTGATGTCAGCATCTGTCCCTCCAATGTTGTCCACAACACTAGGTCCAGCCCCTTTCCTGATGTAGGAAGCCATTCCATTCGATTGCCTTGAATTTACGCTGCTACCAATCTGTAGCACTGCTAACTTTAGCTGCAGAAGTGGCAGCTAAATCAGTGTCCAGCTCAATCGGCTCCTTTTTTCTCTTCAAGATCCAATCTCTCCAATGTATGCTAATCCTTTAAAACAGCAGCTGGAGGCAAGATCATGGCCTGTTCCGCCTCTGCAATCGTCTGGCTGAAGAAGTGGAGGCTCTGCAACTTGAGCCATGGTGTCTCGACTGCACGTTTGAGGTCTTGAGGTTGAATCTGATCCTCCTCTTCCTCATCCTTTCCAGCATCTCCATTGACATCAACAGTTTGAGAATCATCCATTTCATGTTCCTTTAAAGTGTGAACCAACGTGTGTTTTTCTGTTGGTCCTTTTTCATTTTCACTTTGGACAGTTTGAGTTTGACCCAGAAAATCATCACCATCATCATCATCAAAAGCCACTTTGATAGCTGGACAAGCTTTAGTCAGACAACCATTAATTTGTACCCACAATAACATAATTGATATTCAACATTTTGGCCTGGAACCATATTTCATATTTGCTTCATCAGCAATAAACCCAATAAAGATATATGCACCATCTGTAGCAAGCTTCTGAAACTTACTGAGTGTAACATTTTCCACAATGCCTGTGTAATGTATACTGTAGTTTTTAGACTCAATGACAGACTCTGTCGTCTCATCCCCATTTCTGCTCCCACTCATGAACTCACCACAAGGGGAAAACAACTTTTAAAGGGAAAGAAAAGGAAACTAAAATGTACAAGTTTCAGTGTAACCTGCAAAGGTCCAAAAATTTGGAATGAGCTTGGTAGTGCTATAAAAGAGTCTGGATCTCTCTCAATTTTTTAAAAAAGATTAAAACAAAAATTGTTATTAAATTATGTTTCTTGTTAAATTTTTTATGTACCAATACCTGATGTATTATTTTTATAAGAATATATTTGTATCTAGGAGATCTCTCTTTTTTTTCTTATTTAGGTTATAAGGATATAAGGTTATTATACTGTATTTATATGTATTATATGTGTAATTTATAGTTGTTCTGCTGTGTGACTGGGCCCCTATTCATAAGCTACAGTAGCTTCTGGGGAGTCCCATTTTACAAACCTCAATTATTATCTGTATTTGTGTTTTTTAATTATTTGTAAAATAAACTCAATTCAATTCAACTCATCTGTATATTGTCACAGAACCCATTGTACTCGTTAAATTCATTTTCAACCTCATTTTCATGCTCTTTATCACCCATCAATTTAGCAATATGTGTGCTTTAGACTTTAGACAGTTTAACAAATTCAGACTATTTCGAAAATGCTTATTTTTTCCAAGCAAGCTCTGGATGTTAATGTAACCACAATTTTTCCAGTAACACGTTGTACCCCTGCACCAACTGCTGTCCGCTACGTTGTGGTGCTGACATGAGAAGACAACTCTTATACAATCATACAGATACATTTTAAACACAATACACATATATTATCAGATTTTTGTCGTCGTCTTTTCCTTTCCCGTCTTTTTTACCCACATTCATCTTTCTTTTTTTGCATCAGACAGCTGTTTTGGCCAGAGTGCTGGGTCATCTTCAAGAAGTACAGTGGAGGCTGCTGGAGAGCTCTCACAGCTCATCCCCGTCTCATTCTGAAAACAAATACAAAACACAGTACAAGGCTTTTACCTAGCGGTGAAATGTAGAGTGTATTTACTAATGTAGACAGTTGAGGATTTCATGCAACTTCAATTTTCTCTGCTCTGTGTATCTTACAGGCAAATACTGTACTTTAAATGAAATGGCTGGGTACATATTTCAAACATTTCCTGCCTCGTGTAAATCATGTACCCTCAAAATTATGATTTAATGCAAATATTTGTGATAAATTGAAAGAGTCTTCTTTTGTGGGGTGACTTTTTAAGCCAAAACTCAGTACGTGAATGAATTCAAAATTAGCTCAATCTTAAATAGTATCGATACTAGAGTTTAAAAATACTCCAGTAGAAGTTGAAGTATCAACTCAAGTTTTTTACTCAAGTAAAAGTATAAAAGTACTGGTTTCAAAACTACTTAAAGTATAAAAGTAAAAGTAATGTAAGGGGGAAAAAAGCCATTAAGGACAAAAGCCATTGAAAATGAATGCATCTTAGTAAAATGTAAATATATTAAAGAACCATATATGTGTACTATTGAGCATTAACATGTGTTTCAGAGAGCAGGAGATATGATGACTAGTTGCCTATAAGTATTGTAATGGTGCAAAAAGTTAAACTTCAGAGGCATGTTATCATTTATCCTAACCTTTATTGGAATGTACATCCAAGTTTAGTTGCAGGAATCTGAGGGAACGGATGTAAGAACAAAACTGGACAAGAACATCTGTGTACCAAGGGCAGGCTTGGCAACAATTACCCTTGTATGGTTGTCTATATCTATATACAGTAGACATTAGTGCTGCCAAAATGATTAATCCAAGTGATTAATCAAAAAATAAAAAATATAACTCAATCGTGATTGATACCTTAGTACTGTGCAGCAATGTCAAATTTAATGGGTCAAACACACAGTGTAAACCATAAATATCTTGTTTTTCTCTATAGTTCACACACACGCACGCACGCAAGCACACACACACACACACACACACTCACTTTCATACATAAAGGGGAACATACAAACTTCTACAATGACGATTTTCTGTCTTTTTTTGTTGTTTGCAAACTAAATAGGTCTATATACATTAATACCAGTGTGGTGTTTATTGTTTACAGTCGTTTCGTTTCCATGACTTTTTTTTCTCTCCCATTTTTTTTGTGTCACTTTTTAAGTTAAGAATGATAAAAAGGCAGACTCAGAAAGTAAAAGGGAGGATCAATCCGTCGATTTAACAAACACTTTACTGTAAACATTTGTTTGCACCCTGCATCAAAGAAGAAGAACTCCACAATGATCACCAACTGGGGATCCATTCAAATGTCAAGAATCGATTCGATTCAGATTCTTAAGATTCAGAATCGATTATCAAGATTTGATTTGATTCGATTCCGATATCGATTTGGGTTAATGTTATTAAAACTGTTTTTTGAGCTGTTGCATGAATTATATGACTGTGTAGTTCTGCAAAATATTACTTCTAGTATTATATTGAGATTCAACAGCAAGTATTGCAGCTAATGATGCCGTAAGAGCAGGATTAACAAAAAACACTAGAGCAAAACCTGAAAACTTGGAAGAACACATGGAGGAAGGAAACAGGACGGAACGACAAGTAGCAAGGGAAAGACAAGACCAGATATACACAAGGGGGTAACGAGACACAGGTGCGAACAATCAGGGCAGATGGAAGACAGGCGGGGCAAAACAGAAACACAAACTGGGGGAAATGTCACACACTGACATATATAAAGTAATGAAATATAGAAAATGTATGCAATTATAACTGTACCTTTTTAAACATATTTAAAGGCAAAAACATGGCACCAGTTATTCTCGTGTCCAACAAAACATTCCTTTTTTTGGGCATGAACAAAAAAATACCAAAGGTTGTAATGTAATGATGAGAAAATAAATCGATCTTAAGACATACGCATCGATTTTTAGGAATAAATATGAGAATCGATTTAGAATCGGAAAATCGATTTTTTTCAACACAGGCCTAACGGTTAGTGAAGTAACCTGAAACGGACAAAAATAATTCACTAAAATCTGAGTCATGAAAACCAGATGTGTCACGGTTGGTGTTTGTTGAGGACCCAAACGCAGGAGAGCAGGAGGCAGGAGGCAGGAGTTGCAAAAAAGCAGGATTTATTTTAGCAAAAACCAAACTAAAAGCGCTGCAGAGCAGGATACGAAACAAGAACGTGAACGTGGCTACAAAAACCTGACGAGGAAAACATAGGTAGAAACAGTACGGACCAACAGGGAGAAGGGGAATGACAAGACCACATATACAGTACACAGGGGATAACGAGACACAGGTGCAGACAATCAGGGCAGATGGGAAACAGGAGGGACAGAACTGAAACTCAAAAACTGGGGCGAAGTTTCAAACCCTGACAAGATGTTTTGGGATTGTGGTTCCACAGAATCATGAAGAAGAAATTAAAGATGAACCTGCACAAATGTTTTTACCTTCAGGTTAAAGTTCAGCCTCCCAACCGACTCAGTGACCCCCCCAGGGGGGGGCGGGTTCACCTGAGGACCGGTGATCTGGCCCGGTTCCTGGTGGCTGGACCAGCCCACTGCAGCACAGGGTTTCCTCTCCAGACTAGCGGTATCACCACCATTATTTGTTTGTTTGTTTTATTGTTTGCACTTGTGAAAAGGAACATTATACAGAGGAAAAAAAAGTTGAGAAAAGATGAGCAGGAGAGGTCCTAAAAACCCGACGGGCTTATAAGAGACTCCCCCCTCCTAAAAACAAGAAAAAATAAAAAAAAATAATTCACAAAACCATATAAGCACATTACATAGGCCTATACAGTATAACTGATAACTCAGTTATACGATACTTCAGAATACAATTAAATAGCTTAGAAATATATTTGAATAATAGTGAATGAAAAACACAGATATATTAAAAATCTATAAACTTTTTTTCAGCTTTCTTTTGAATGCAGATAATGTTGAGCATGTTTCACTTAGATGTTTTAAAATGTTCCACAGCACAACACCTTGATACATAAATGAATATTTAGCAACGGCGGTTCTACAGAAGAGGATAATGCAAATCATTCCTTCTTCTTGTGGAGGATGGATGATAAGAATTAAACTCAAAATACAGTAATTATGAAAATGTCTGGGTAAAGTTAATGGAGAGCATATGACTTTATACATCAGGATTCCTGTTGGATACTTATTCACATTGTAGATTGTTAGTATTTGTAATTTTTTACATTAGTTTCAGTATTCAAAAAACAAGGCCTGTAACGATCACGTGCACATTTATCACACACACAAATATGTAATTCTTTTTTTTTTTCTAAAAATCTCCTGCAACTGTCAGATTTAATTCTCACTGTAGTCAAATTTTTATCGCATCATTATCGCCGGGCAGTGAAGAACACGGAAACTTTAAAACCATTACACTGAGTTTTTATTTTCTCTGATTAAAATGTTTTCTAAGCAACGGAGCGCACGCTGCACATGGCTGATCCCCCTCAGCTCAAACGCTCATATCTTCTTCTCTTAAGGACATAAAGTATCAGCTCAGGAGAGCGTGAAATTGAGTTTCGAGACAACTGGTCATAAGTGATGTTTTTCATGAGCAAACAGCCGGGCCATTAGCAAGTTAACAAGGCAAACAGTCCTAATGCGCCCGGCGTCCCGGGACCTCATGTATGACGACGTGTTCGGGGTTAATGATGAGCCGAGCTAATGGCTGGACTGCAAACAGACGACGGAGCAGCGTGACGACGTGACCGGGAGCCAACTGGTCCCAGCAGAGCTGTTCCCCAACGGGGGAATTTATGTTCAATGCACTCCTAACTCCAACCCTGATGCAGCTGGACGGACGAGTGTTTACATCAGCCCACATCTGCATTTTCTTTTCTTCTTTCTTTTAGTCACAGCCGTTTAATCGTGATACGTGAATATCGCTTGCTTATACGAAGAAAAACTGTCATGCCAGTTCAGGATGTACGAGATTTACTCAGCGTTCATATTCCGGCTGGAAGTTAGAGGTGGTTCGTTTAGTTCTGCACACAAAAGTGCAGTGTGAGGGGATTCGAAATAAACGTAGTAGAATATTATTTTCCCTGAAAACATGATGATGATAATGAGGAATTATCCCAAACAAACAAGCTGTGGGAGTGTGATTGAGGAGGAATCCCTGCAGGACGTGAATATCCAGCTTCCTTCCCTGCACGACGTGCGTTTCCTTTTCCACAAAAGATAATCAAACATAAAATAAGCATAAGGCCTGCTCTCCCCAAAAAATATATATGTTCCTTGAAAAAGTTATGCCTTCTCCCTGAATGATAAGCAATGCATATCGAAGGCCGAAGAACATAACCTCCTATCTGAAAATTTCACTTTTTTGGGAAAACACAAAAAACTATGTTGTAGAATGCTATTTTGTTTTAAGGATACCTATATGGGTGGAAATAACGTACAGACAGGCTGATTAGGTGCAGCCCACCTTGCGATGTCATCTAAAGTGAAAAACACCAGTCAGACAATTTTGCAGATAGGAGGTTATGTTCTTCCGCCCTCGATATTACATTCTTTCAAGCTTAAGTACAATATTCTTGAAATAGATAACCACGTAACTCTGAACTCACCGTCTTCTACTGTCTGTTACTCTGTGCAAAATCAAAAAGATTAAGAAAAATAAAGTCCTCCCCGGGAGGAAGTGCGTCTCTAACTTCCTTCCTGCAGGAAGTGCGTCTCTAGCTTCCTCCCCTGCAGGAAGTGCGTCTCCAACTTCCTCCCTTGCAGGAAGTTCGTTTCCGTCTCCAGCTTCCTTCCTGCAGGACGTGCATTTCCAGCTTCCTCCCCTGCAGGAAATGCGTCTCCAGCTTCCTCCCCTGCAGGAAGTGCAGCTCCAGCTTCCTTCCCTCCAGGGGAGGAAGCTGGAGACGGAGATGCACTTCCTGCAGGAAGTGCGTCTCCAGCTTCCTCCCCTGCAGGAAGTGGATCTCCAGCTTCCTCCCCTGCAGGAAGTGCGTCTCCAGCTTCCTCCCCGGGAGGAAGTGCGTCTCCAGCTTCCTTCCCTGCAGGAAGTGCGTCTCCAGCTTCCTCCCCTGCAGGAAGTGCGTCTCCAGCTTTCTTCCTGCAGGAAGTGCGTCTCCATCTTCCTCCCCTGCAGGAAATGCGTCTCCAGCTTTCTTCCTGCAGGAAGTGCGTCTCCAGCTTCCTTCCTGCAGGAAGTGCATCTCCAGCTTCCTCCCCTGCAGGAACTGCGTCTACAGCTTCTTCCCCTGCAGGAAATGCGTCTCCAGCTTCCTCCCTACAGGAAGTGCGACTCCAGCTTCCTCCCCTGCAGGAAGTGCCTCTCCAGCTTCCTCCCCTACAGGAAGTGCATCTCCAGCTTCCTCCCCTGCAGGAAGTGCGTCTCCAGCTTCCTCCCCTGCAGGAAATGCGTCTCCAGCTTCCTCTCCTGCAGGACGTGCGTCTCCAGCTTCCTTCCATGCAGGAAGTGCGTCTCCAGCTTCCTCCCCTGCAGGAAGTGCGTCTCCAGCTTCCTCCCCTGCAGGAAGTGCGTCTCCAGCTTCCTCTCCTGCAGGAAGTGCGTCTCCAGCTTCCTCCCCTGCAGGAAATGCGTCTCCAGCTTCCTCCCCTGCAGGACATGCGTCTCCAGCTTCCTTCCATGCAGGACGTGCGTCTCCAGCTTCCTTCCATGCAGGAAGTGCGTCTCCAGCTTCCTCCCCTGCAGGAAGTGCGTCTCCAGCTTCCTCTCCTGCAGGAAGTGCGTCTCCAGCTTCCTCCCCTGCAGGAAATGCGTCTCCAGCTTCCTCTCCTGCAGGAAGAGCGTCTCCAACTTCATTCCCTGCAGGAAGTGCGTCTCCAGCTTCCTCTCCTGCAGGAAGTGCGTCTCCAGCTTCCTCCCCTGCAGGAAATGCGTCTCCAGCTTCCTCTCCTGCAGGAAGAGCGTCTCCAACTTCCTTCCCTGCAGGAAGTGCATCTCCGTTTCCAGCTTTCTCCCCGGCAGGAAGTGCGTCTCCAGCTTCCTTCTCTGCAGGAACTGCGTCTCCAGCTTCCTTCCTGCAGGAAGTGCATCTCCAGCTTCCTCCCCTGCAGGAAGTGCATCTCCAGCTTCCTCCCCTGCAGGAAGTGTGTCTCCAGCTTCCTTCCTGCAGGACGTGCATTTCCAGCTTCCTCCCATGCAGGAAATGCGTCTCCAGCTTCCTCCCCTGCAGGAAGTGCAGCTCCAGCTTCCTTCCCTCCAGGGGAGGAAGCTGGAGACGGAGATGCACTTCCTGCAGGAAGTGCGTCTCCAACTTCCTTCCCTGCACGAAGTGCGTCTCCAGCTTCCTCCCCTGCAGGAAGTGGATCTCCAGCTTCCTCCCCTGCAGGAAGTGGATCTCCAGCTTCCTCCCCTGCAGGAAGTGCGTCTCCAGCTTCCTCCCCTGCAGGAAGTGCATTTCCAGCTTCCTCCCCAGCAGGAAGTGCGTCTCCAGCTTCCTCCCCTGCAGGAAGTGCATCTCCAGCTTCCTCCCCGGGAGGAAGTGCGTCTCCAGCTTCCTTCCCTGCAGGAAGTGCGTCTCCAGCTTCCTCCCCTGCAGGAAGTGCGTCTCCAGCTTTCTTCCTGCAGGAAGTGCGTCTCCATCTTCCTCCCCTGCAGGAAATGCGTCTCCAGCTTTCTTCCTGCAGGAAGTGCATCTCCAGCTTCCTCCCCTGCAGGAAGTGCATTTCCAGCTTCCTTCCTGCAGGAAGAGCGTCTCCAGCTTCCTCCCCTGCAGGAAGTGCGTCTACAGCTTCTTCCCCTGCAGGAAATGCGTCTCCCGCTTCCTCCCTGCAGGAAGTGCCTCTCCAGCTTCCTCCCCTACAGGAAGTGCATCTCCAGCTTCCTCCCCTGCAGGACGTGCGTCTCCAGCTTCCTTCCATGCAGGAAGTGCGTCTCCAGCTTCCTCCCCTGCAAGAAGTGCATCTCCAGCTTCCTCCCCTGCAGGAAGTGCGTCTCCAGCTTCCTCTCCTGCAGGAAGTGCGTCTACAACTTCCTTCCCTGCAGGAAATGCGTCTCCAGCTTCCTCTCCTGCAGGAAGAGCGTCTCCAACTTCCTTCTCTGCAGGAAGTGCGTCTCCAGCTTCCTTCCTGCAGGAAGTGCGTCTCCAGCTTCCTCCCCTGCAGGAAGTGCGTCTCCAGCTTCCTCCCCTGCAGGAAGTGCGTCTCCAACTTCCTTCCCTGCAGGAAGTGCATCTCCAGCTTCCTCCCTTGTAGGAAGTGCATAACTAGCTTCCTTCCTGCAGGAAGTGCGTCTCCAGCTTCCTCCCCAGCAGGAAGTACATCTCCATTTTCCTTCTCTGCAGGAAGTGCATCTCCAGCTACCTTCCTGCAGGAAGTGCGTCTCCAGCTTCCTTCCCTGCAGGAAGTGTGTCTCAAGCTTCCTTCCCTGCAGGAAGTGTGTCTCCAGCTTTCTCCCCTACAGGACGTACGTCTCCAGCTTCCTCCCCGGCAGGACGTGCGTTTCCAGCTTCCTTCCTGCAGGAAGTTCATCTCCGTCTCCAGCTTCCTCCCCTGCAGGACGTGCGTTTCCAGCTTCCTTCCTGCAGGAAGTGCGTCTCCAGCTTCCTTCCTGCAGGAAGTTCATCTCCTTCTTCAGCTTCCTCCCCTGCAGGAAATGTGTCTCCAGCTTCCTCCCCGGCAGGAAGTGCGTCTCCAGCTTCCTCCATGCAGGAATGTCGTCTCCGTCTCCAGCTTCCTCCCCTGCAGGACGTTCGACTCCAGCTTCCTCTCTCCAGGAAGTGCATATCCAGCTTCCTTCCCCGCGGGACTTGCGTCTCCGTTTCCAGCTTCCTCCTCTGCAGGAAATGCATATCCAGCTTCCTTCCTGCAGGAAGTGCATCTCCGTCTCCAGCTTCCTCTCCTGCAGGAAGTGCGTTTCCGTCTCCAGCTTCCTTCCTGCAGGACGTGCATTTCCAGCTTCCTCCCCTGCAGGAAATGCGTCTCCAGCTTCCTCCCCTGCAGGAAGTGCAGCTCCAGCTTCCTTCCCTCCAGGGGAGGAAGCTGGAGACGGAGATGCACTTCCTGCAGGAAGTGCGTCTCCAGCTTCCTCCCCTGCAGGAAGTGGATCTCCAGCTTCCTCCCCTGCAGGAAGTGCGTCTCCAGCTTCCTCCCCGGGAGGAAGTGCGTCTCCAGCTTCCTTCCCTGCAGGAAGTGCGTCTCCAGCTTCCTCCCCTGCAGGAAGTGCGTCTCCAGCTTTCTTCCTGCAGGAAGTGCGTCTCCATCTTCCTCCCCTGCAGGAAATGCGTCTCCAGCTTTCTTCCTGCAGGAAGTGCGTCTCCAGCTTCCTTCCTGCAGGAAGTGCATCTCCAGCTTCCTCCCCTGCAGGAACTGCGTCTACAGCTTCTTCCCCTGCAGGAAATGCGTCTCCAGCTTCCTCCCTACAGGAAGTGCGACTCCAGCTTCCTCCCCTGCAGGAAGTGCCTCTCCAGCTTCCTCCCCTACAGGAAGTGCATCTCCAGCTTCCTCCCCTGCAGGAAGTGCGTCTCCAGCTTCCTCCCCTGCAGGAAATGCGTCTCCAGCTTCCTCTCCTGCAGGACGTGCGTCTCCAGCTTCCTTCCATGCAGGAAGTGCGTCTCCAGCTTCCTCCCCTGCAGGAAGTGCGTCTCCAGCTTCCTCCCCTGCAGGAAGTGCGTCTCCAGCTTCCTCTCCTGCAGGAAGTGCGTCTCCAGCTTCCTCCCCTGCAGGAAATGCGTCTCCAGCTTCCTCCCCTGCAGGAAGTGCGTCTCCAGCTTTCTTCCTGCAGGAAGTGCATCTCCAGCTTCCTCCCCTGCAGGAAGTGCATTTCCAGCTTCCTTCCTGCAGGAAGAGCGTCTCCAGCTTCCTCCCCTGCAGGAAGTGCGTCTACAGCTTCTTCCCCTGCAGGAAATGCGTCTCCCGCTTCCTCCCTGCAGGAAGTGCCTCTCCAGCTTCCTCCCCTACAGGAAGTGCATCTCCAGCTTCCTCCCCTGCAGGACGTGCGTCTCCAGCTTCCTTCCATGCAGGAAGTGCGTCTCCAGCTTCCTCCCCTGCAAGAAGTGCATCTCCAGCTTCCTCCCCTGCAGGAAGTGCGTCTCCAGCTTCCTCTCCTGCAGGAAGTGCGTCTACAACTTCCTTCCCTGCAGGAAATGCGTCTCCAGCTTCCTCTCCTGCAGGAAGAGCGTCTCCAACTTCCTTCTCTGCAGGAAGTGCGTCTCCAGCTTCCTTCCTGCAGGAAGTGCGTCTCCAGCTTCCTCCCCTGCAGGAAGTGCGTCTCCAGCTTCCTCCCCTGCAGGAAGTGCGTCTCCAACTTCCTTCCCTGCAGGAAGTGCATCTCCAGCTTCCTCCCTTGTAGGAAGTGCATAACTAGCTTCCTTCCTGCAGGAAGTGCGTCTCCAGCTTCCTCCCCTGCAGGAAGTACATCTCCATTTTCCTTCTCTGCAGGAAGTGCGTCTCCAGCTACCTTCCTGCAGGAAGTGCGTCTCCAGCTTCCTTCCCTGCAGGAAGTGTGTCTCAAGCTTCCTTCCCTGCAGGAAGTGTGTCTCCAGCTTTCTCCCCTACAGGACGTACGTCTCCAGCTTCCTCCCCGGCAGGACGTGCGTTTCCAGCTTCCTTCCTGCAGGAAGTGCATCTCCGTCTCCAGCTTCCTCCCCTGCAGGACGTGCGTTTCCAGCTTCCTTCCTGCAGGAAGTGCGTCTCCAGCTTCCTTCCTGCAGGAAGTTCATCTCCTTCTTCAGCTTCCTCCCCTGCAGGAAATGTGTCTCCAGCTTCCTCCCCGGCAGGAAGTGCGTCTCCAGCTTCCTCCATGCAGGAATGTCGTCTCCGTCTCCAGCTTCCTCCCCTGCAGGACGTTCGACTCCAGCTTCCTCTCTCCAGGAAGTGCATATCCAGCTTCCTTCCCCGCGGGACTTGCGTCTCCGTTTCCAGCTTCCTCCTCTGCAGGAAATGCATATCCAGCTTCCTTCCTGCAGGAAGTGCATCTCCGTCTCCAGCTTCCTCTCCTGCAGGAAGTGCGTCTCCAGCTTCCTTCCCTACAGGACGTGCGTCTCCAGCTTCCTTCCTGCAGGAAGTGCATCTCCGTCTCCAGCTTCCTCCCTTGCAGGACCTGCATATCCAGCTTACTTCCTGCAGGAAGTGCGTCTCCAGCTTCCTTCCTGCAGGAAGTGCGTCTCCATCTCCAGCTTCCTCCCTTGCAGGACCTGCATATCCAGCTTACTTCCTGCAGGAAGTGCGTCTCCAGCTTCCTCCCCTGCAGGAAGTGCGTCTCCAGCTTCCTCCCCTGCAGGAAGTGCGTCTCCAACTTCCTTCCCTGCAGGAAGTGCATCTCCAGCTTCCTCCCTTGTAGGAAGTGCATAACTAGCTTCCTTCCTGCAGGAAGTGCATCTCCAGCTTCCTCCCCTGCAGGAAGTGTGTCTCAAGCTTCCTTCCCTGCAGGAAGTGTGTCTCCAGCTTCCTTCCTGCAGGAAGTGCGTCTCCAGCTTCCTTCCCTGCAGGAAGTGTGTCTCAAGCTTCCTTCCCTGCAGGAAGTGTGTCTCCAGCTTCCTCCCCTACAGGACGTACGTCTCCAGCTTCCTCCCCGGCAGGACGTGCGTTTCCAGCTTCCTTCCTGCAGGAAGTGCATCTCCGTCTCCAGCTTCCTCCCCTGCAAGACGTGTTTCCAGCTTCCTCCCCTGCAGGAAGTCCGTCTCCAGCTTCCTCTCCTGCAGGAAGTGCATCTCCGTCTCCAGCTTCCTCCCCTGCAGGACGTGCGTTTCCAGCTTCCTTCCTGCAGGAAGTGCGTCTCCAGCTTCCTTCCTGCAGGAAGTTCATCTCCTTCTCCAGCTTCCTCCCCTGCAGGAAATGTGTCTCCAGCTTCCTCCATGCAGGAATGTCGTCTCCGTCTCCAGCTTCCTCCCCTGCAGGACGTTCGACTCCAGCTTCCTCCCCTGCAGGAAGTGCGTCTCCAGCTTCCTTCCCTACAGGACGTGCGTCTCCAGCTTCCTTCCTGCAGGAAGTGCATCTCCGTCTCCAGCTTCCTCCCTTGCAGGACCTGCATATCCAGCTTACTTCCTGCAGGAAGTGCGTCTGCAGCTTCCTTCCTGCAGGAAGTGCGTCTCCATCTCCAGCTTCCTCCCTTGCAGGACCTGCATATCCAGCTTACTTCCTGCAGGAAGTGCGTCTCCAGCTTCCTCCCCTGCAGGAAGTGTGTCTCCAGCTTCCTCCCCGGGGCCTCCAGTCAGGCGTGAGGAAGCAGCAGCTGCTCATCGATGACACATCTGCCTGCTCTTTGGGGAAAAGCCTCAGAAACTTAAACTGACCCATTTGTACTTTAAAGTTTCAAATAAACATCTCCAGCTCGACTGCTAACCCCTCTGCCCCCTCTGCCCCCACGAACTGCTCGATTCTTCATGTCCATAATCACTCTGTGAACACGCCGCTCGCACAAAGGCCTCTCCAGCACTTTCCCTCCACAATAGTTCATATCAATATTCTGACAAAGGCTCGGCTCGTTGAATCCTCCCAGAACAAGAAGCTTACGCTGCAGGAAGTGCTGGCTGGAAAAGAGCCGCTCGCCGCCGTAATTACATCTCTGAGAGGAAGATAATGTCGCTTAACGGGTCGCAAACAAAAGGCCGGACTGACAGCTTCACAAACTGCTGGCTGCTTCTCACAGGAAACGGTTCTGGCTCGCTGCGGCGGCAACAATAGCGTCTCGCCCCCGCCGGACGCTCGGCGTTTCAGGGGTCGATGCAGCCGCAGGGTCGCGGTTCGTTAGGGAGACAAAGACTCGACAAAAGGGAAACTCAGCGAGCTGGAGATCGTCTGGAGTCCTGGACTCGATGGAGACGGAGCTTTTATCTGCGCAGGAAGTTCAATAAAACAGAAACCGGTGTCCGTTTGGTTCTACTTTTATAACATTTCTTCAAAGTCAGAATGATTTAGTGCCTCATTTTCTTTGAGTGAGAAAATGATTTACAAGTAAAGCACCAACCACAGGTAAGATAACACAATCTGACTGCATCAATGTGCGTCCTGGCTCGTTAAAGGTTCCTTCCAGCTAATTTTTTTAATCAAAGTGTTTTTATTGATTTTTCATCAAAAAGTACAGTACACAACATGTACATCTAAACTATAGACGAGACAGCAAGCACACAGGTCACACTACATCAGACATCCGACAAACCCACCACTCAAGGAACCCAGATACACCCAAGACAAAGTTCAATTCAATTCAATTTTATTTATATAGCGTCTAATACAACAGAGTTGTCTCTAGACGCTTTCCAGAGACCCATACCCAGAACATGACCCCCGAGCAGTTATTACATAAACAATGGCAGGTAAAAACTCCCCTAGTGGGAGAAAAACCTTAAGCCAAACAGTGGCAAGGAAAGACTCCCCTTTAGGAGGGAAGAAACCTTGAGCAGGACCAGGATCATAAGGGGGGACCCTCCTGCCGAGTGCCAGACTGGGGGGTCAGGGACGGCAACAGCACAGCAGGCAGGTGGAAGCAGCAACGGGATGACCAGGGGTGGGGACCGCAGGCCAGCACGCAGCTCCCGAAGCTCCGGCCCAATCATCAAGTCCCAGGTTGGGGTGCAGGGTCGGGGAAGGGTTGAAGGGAAGGGGTCAGGGAAAGACTTGTGCTCCGTAATGCAAGCTACAAGCCACCCACGACCACCTGCAGGTTCCGGTGTCCGGCAAAGGATGCTGCAACATGGACAAAAGAGAGAAAAGGGAGGAGAAGAGGGGGCCAGCACAAGAAACTACAGGAGCGACTCTGACACACTAAAGTTTACACTACCTAGAGATTTACCAACACCAACTAGAGGTTTACTAAACACTAACTATAGGCTTTACTAAACAGAAATGTTTTAAGTTTAGTTTTAAAGGTGGAGGTGGTGTCAGCCTCCTTAACCCAGATTGGAAGTTGGTTCCATAGTAATGGTGCCTGATAGCAGAACGCCCGCCCTCCAAATCTACATTTAGATACTCTAGGAACTACGAGTAAACCTGCACTCTGAGAGCGGAGAGCTCTGCCAGGAACATAAGGCATTATCAGGTCTTGCAAATAATGCGGAGCTAAGCCGTTTTGGGCTTTATACGCAAGTAATACAATTTTAAATTGGATTCTGAATTTTACGGGTAACCAATGGAGCGACGCTAACACTGGAGAGACGTGGTCTCTCCTGCTAATTCCTGTCAGTACTCGTGCTGCTGCATTTTGGATCAGCTGGAGCCTATTCAGCAAATTACTTGGACATCCTGCTAATAACACATTACAGTAATCAAGTCTAGAAGATACAAACGCATGAACTAGTTTTTCTGCATCACTCTGCGAGAGGATTTCCCTAATCTTTGCAATATTACGGAGATGGAAAGTTAAACAAATATGTAGAAAAGGTCAATAAAACCAACAACAATAAACAAACGAAATATATGTTCAAATTAATAAAAATGTGTAAACAAATATAATAATAATAAAATAAGGCAAAATGGAGTAAAACAAAATAGATAATTAAAGGGGGGGTTGGGTGGGTTACAAGCTGCCGACTATGATGAGGCCAATGGAAACTTGAGTTCAAAATATAAAATAAAAGGCTGCCAAACCTTGCAATATCTCTTGGTATTATTCTGCAGAGTAAATCTAAGGTGCTCCAGTTTAAGGTGCACCATCACCTCCTGTAACCATCGCTTATGGGACGATGGTGCAGTTTTTATCCAATTAAATAAGATCAGTCTTCGAGCCAGCAATGAGGAGAATGCTATGGCATTTTTCTGGTTAATAGTTAATTGTGCTGCCTCTGGTGCCACCCAAAAGATGGCTGTCAGAGGATTGGGCTCTATCTCCTTCGAATAGATCGATGAGAAGGTTTCAAATATTTTGGTCCAGAATTCTCTCAGTCTGGGGCAGGACCAGAACATGTGGCAAATACTGGCTGGCAACTGTTTACATCTTGGGCAAGTTGGATCAGCCCCTTGATACATTTTTGCCAATTTTTCTCTCGATAGGTAGAGTCTGTGGAGCAGCTTGAATTGTATCAAGCCATGTCTAACACATATAGAAGAGGAATGAATGAGTTCCACCGCCCTTCTCCAGTCAGTGTCTGATATGTCCAATTCTAACTCTTCCTCCCATTTCCTTTTTAAGTGCTCAAGAGATGGGGAGGCCACCCTCTGGATATTGCCATACAGCATGGAAACCACCCCTTTGTGAGTTGGGTTCATGTCTAATAATTCGTCTACCCATCCACTCTGCGACAACTCAAGGGATGTGGAAAATGTCTTTTTCACGAAATCTCGTACTTGGAAGTACTTAAAGTAACTGGTCTTAGGGGGAATCCCATACTCCTTCTCCAGTTGAATAGCAGACATGAATACACCATCTTTAAAGAGGTCTCTGACACTTACCACCCCAGCCACCCCAGACCTCCCTCCTCTCTCCACCTCTCCAGGATTTCTCTTCTTATACGGGGTACTGTTTTATTCCATATAAAGGTGGACGTACATTTATTAAATTCTTTAAAAAATGATTTAGGGATGTGAATTGGTATTGTCTGAAATAAAAAAAGGAACCGTGGCATTATATTCATTTTAATTGAATTTATCCTCCCTGCCAATGATAGTGGGAGAGATGACCACCTCTCCATATGTAATTTCGCCTTATCCAATGTTATTTTGAAGTTATCATTAAGGTTCCTTCGAGCTTGTTAAAGGTGCCTTCAGATAAAAGAGCAACTTATTCATGGCGCTGAGAGCGTTGCGGTCGCAGACACAAACGTGTTTGAGGTTGGATGCTCTCTTCCCGTTGGCTCTGTTTTTAGCTTCACCTGAGGGCAACGTCTCCGTGATCAGCTGCTGAACCAGGTTCACCTGCTGCAGACGCTCCAGCGTGGGGGGTTTAGCACCAAAACGGTGCCAACTAGTGAATCAATAAGGTGAAGTTAGAGGCCGGGCGTAGAAATCCCTGTGAAAACGCTGGCTGGGGAGCAGTGGGAGATAACTGCCTCCAGGTTGGAGACTAAACCGTGGAGGAAAAGCTCTGCACCCGGAGTCTCTGGAAGACGTTCCACGTCTCAGGACGGACCGTGGGAGGAGCGGCGCTCCGGGGTCACGTCTGCTGAGGTGTGAATGGATCAAGTCCAGAGCTGCATAATGAAAGTCTGACAGGGCGGCTGGCGCCACATAAGTTCAGTTCACTTTATTTTTTTTTCCGGTCATGACATCACAAAAAAAGAATAAAAATAAGACAAACATCAAAATAGCATTATTTAATTTTTACAAAATTAAAAATAAAATAAAACAAAAAGGACAACAAGGAAACAAATACACTGTTCAAAGAAAACATTACAAAAAAAAAAGTTTCCAATATACAAATAACATCCAGAGCGAAAAAGGTGTAGGCTGAAGATACACTTATTCATTGCCTACCCTCAAAAGGATTATTTAAAGTAATTAAATAAAAGTAAGAAGTAAGAGATAAGTAAGATAAAATTGCTTCCATGGGGATAACAAAGATTCCTTGAATCTTGAGAAATAAGAAAGAAAAAAGGTTCAGTTTACAAGTTTCCTTCATCCTTGAATAATCAAATCAAATCACCAAATAAATGAATACCCAAATCAACATAGCATAACCCCCAGCAGAGTCTGTTAATGCCAGAGCATGTCACCATGTTTTACTGCATATTAGAGGTCTGGCCAGCGTTTATCTTTGTCCACGACACAAATCAGCTCTCAGATCTGCAGGGAAGTAAGTACAATCCAACTTTTGAAATTCTGCATGAAAGTTTATGAAGATTAAAATGCACATGTATGTTTTAAGTTTGACCAAACTCAGTATTAAGCATTAATACAGTATATATGCAGTAGGAATGGGTGATATTTTACCGTTCACGATAAACCGTCAAAAAAATTCCCCACGGTAAGAATTTGTCATCTCGCGGTAAAAACGATAA
The DNA here is from genome assembly GCF_033807715.1 of Cololabis saira. Lineage (NCBI taxonomy): Eukaryota > Metazoa > Chordata > Actinopteri > Beloniformes > Belonidae > Cololabis > Cololabis saira. The sequence goes on along the minus strand of NC_084592.1, from coordinate 44,553,048 downwards.
ATTCCCGTTGATGATGTTTTTGTGTAACAAACATGGAGGATCTGAGTCATTCCAGTTTTGCAGTACAGGTCTAACTCATTTAATTGGTTTTTATTAATTCAATTTAATTGGTGTAGTTTAGTAGCATTTAGTATTTTTTAGAGCAGTGTTTTGGCTCCAAAGACTGAATGTGGTGATAGATTTATAGTTACAAAGGTGGAGTTGAATTGGTACTTTTTTTTATCGTCATTTTTTTCGTTATCGGGATAAATGCCAGAAATTATCGTGATACATTTTTTAGTCCATACCGCCCATCCCTATGCAGACAAGATTAAAAAAAATTCTGCATGAAAAAACAAAACCAAAAGTAGAACGTGAGTGTTTCATGTACTGTAAGCTGCTAAAACCTCGTCATCATGTTGTCTGTTACATAATTTGTCACTAAATAATCTGCCCAACAGGCTGTTCAGTCTGTTCAGTCTGAAATGGTCTCATTTTTTATGAATATTTAGTGCCTCTAGTGGCCTTTATTCAAACTGCAGACAGGAAGGAGGTAGAGAGAGAGAAAGAGAGAGAGAATGAGGACGACATGCAGCAAAGGGCTGCAGGCTGGGACTCGAACCTGCGACCGCTGCAGGAGGACTGTAGCCTCAGTATATTAGCCACTTCCTTTAAACCACTGTGCCACCCAGCGGCCCTGAAGTGTTCTCAATTCTGCTAAAATATATTTTACTGTTGAACAAAAAATCAATCGGTTAGGTTCAGGGCTGGGGATTGATTAAAATGTCAAGAATCAATTTGATTCTGATATTGATTTGGGTTAGTGTTATTAAAACAGTTTTTTGAGCTGTTGCATGAATTATATGACTGTAGTTCTGCAACATATTAATACTAGTATTATATTGAGATTCAACAGCAAGTATTGCAGCTAATGATGCTGTAAGGACCAATCAGCTCCCAGAATGCTGATAGAACTGCTTTCAGAAACATCGTGGAGCAGAATTATCAAACACATCCAGGGAGGAAACAGAGACGGATGAAATCAGTTTTATTTTTTCCCACATTCCGTTTGAATTTTTTCCATTTTCTGTTTTTTTTTCACTTTCGAGAATTTGGTTTTTAGCATTTTATGTAAACGTAACCCCAAGACAGTATATAAAGTAATGAAATATAGACAATTTATGCAATTATAACTGAAAACTTTAATGTTTTCATACCTTGAAACATATTTAAAGGCAAAAACATGGCACCAGTTATTCTTGTGTCCAACAAAACATTCCTTTTTTGGGCATAAACAAAAACTTACCAAAGGTTGTAATGTAATGATGAAAAAAAGAATCGATCTTTAGACATACGAAACGATTTTTAGGAATTATTATGAGAATCGATTTAGAATCGGAAAATCGATTTTTGCAACACAGACCTAGTTACGTTCCGTATATTCGGTCCTATTTCTCATAATTAGTTGCTTCATTTCAGAGACAAAAACAAGTTATCTCCTGCCAGCAGGCGGTTTCGGTCTCGGCCTCGGTTGGGTCCAGGTCATAAAGCTGCTTCTCCTCTGTCCTGCCCCGTCAGATCAAATATGGCGTTTACACACTGACCCAGTTCAAAAGCTTTACAACAAAAACAGCATTTATACTTCAGAAGTTGTCACTTCCTGCAAAACCAGAGGAAAAGTGAATTATTCTTCTTCCCTTCACAGACGTATTCTTCTTTTCCCCCCGAAACTGTTTCTTGGAGGTTTCGTCCTCCGTGAACATGAGAATAAATTTAAATGTTGAGTTTGACCCCCCGACTTGCTTTTACTCTCAGAGAACCGAACCGAGGCGTCTCTGAAATGTCACGATGCTGCCGGGCTTTCAGGGAGGGATTTGATGCACCGGTCTGCAGAAACTCCCCATCCGTCATGCTGAAGCCCAGAACCGGGCCGGATCCAGGCAGCAAAGCTGCTGCAAACCTGCAAAAAAGCTGCTGCAAACCTGCAAAAAAGCTGCTGCAAACCTGCAAAAAAGCTGCTGCAAACCTGCAAAAAAGCTGCTGCAAACCTGCAGAAAAGCTGCTGCAAACCTGCAGAAAAGCTGCAGCTTTGCTGCAGCTTTTCTGCAGGAAACGTTTGCATACGTTTTTTTTAAAAACAGATGTCAGACGCAGCACGTCTTGTTTTTTTAGCCGTTTTCTTCCCCGAAGTTCAAAGTCCAACTACTGCTGTTTCCTAAGAAGCAAACGTCCTCTTTTTAATTAGTTTGATGCAACAAAAATATCCTGCTGTTTGTGTTTGATGAGAAAAGAACTTAAGTAATCGTAGAAATCCTCTGCTTCAAAGTCTCTGCAGGTGAACTTTATTTCCTCAGGTGATTTTCTGTGAATTATTCAGCTTCTGTTCTGATGAGAGAGGTGAAGAACGAGAAACACTTTCTAGTCAAAAGTTTAAGACGATCAATATTTATTCATCGATGAAGCTGAAACCAGCAGAACATCATTTCAGCCACGACGGATTTTTAACAGCTGAGAAAAAATGGCCGACGTGGAAACCAATCTGACAATCACAGGTTATTTTTATGCTTTGGATTCGTAAAGAAGAAGAGATCTCCAAGACTAGACGGCTTAACTTTGATAAAATCAGGTGTACGGTTTTCCAGATGCTAAATCCAACTCCAGAGGGAGCAGTTCTGCCGTCAACAGACGTATGTTCACCAGATCTTTACACCATTCATCAAATGAAACACTGAAGTGGAGACTTTAAACCCTTGAAACATGAAACTTTAGGACACGGACCGCTTGGCCCGTCAAATACAGCATCTCTGAATCTGAACGATGTTAGATTAAAATCAGGCTTCTAACTGGAAAATGTAAAAAGAAACTTTATTAAAAGTAGCTTGTAAGCTATCAGAGATAATGACATCATGAAACAGCGTCCTTGAACTAAACTTCAGGCCACGTTTACACATAGCCGGGTATTTATAAAAACGGATATTTCCCCCTCTACGTTTTGAAAAAAATCCTCGTTTACACGAACCCTCATAAATATCTGTTAAGGTGCTATGAGCAGCCAAACCTGCAGGGGGCAGTGTAATGAGAAGATAAAGTCATGCTAGCCAATCAGAATCCTGGAAAAAAACGTCAACAAATGACTCGTGTGAAGCCTGAATAATATGGTTCCGCGTTAAATCGACTGCGTAGCCTACGTACGGTGCGCGTCGCCGCGTACCCTATAGGCTCTGCGTTGGTGTAACGTGGAACCATAAATCAGCCTGGACTGCCAGTTACTTCCAAGATGAACGAGAGTCTTTGGTTTGCAGTGACAGAGAAGTGGAGTTACTTTTAAGTGTGACTTAAGAATATAAAACAGGTAAAATACAAGAAAATATTGACGGTGGCCAAACAAATTGTAAACACAGGTCGCACTCATGACGCTGGTGACGTTTCTGTCGGATAATGTGACGTTCTGAAGACTAAATGTCAGTTTCTCTCTGTTTACAAGCAAACGTGAAGACAGAGGTTTTGAAAATCTCCACTTTGGCCGGAGTTTTCAGAACTGATCGTTTTTGGAGACTTTGAGCTTCGTTTTCGTGTAAACGAACGGTCAAAACGCATGAAAACACCAACGTTTTTGCTACGTGTAAACGGGGCCTGACTCACTCAGCACTTAAATGTAGTTAAACCGTTAAACTTCCGAAATATACTTGAGTGAACTTCCTGTTGAAGGGAGTTTTCTCTCCCCACAGTCGCCCACTGCTTCCCCAGGACGGGGGTCGGTTTATTTTTATTTTATTTTATAATTCACTGTACGAATTGTTACAGATTACTTTTGTAATCCTGTATTTGACCCGGTCTTTGTACGTTTTGACCGTATAGAAACGTAATTCTTGCCATTTTAAGAATGAGATGAACCTGTTGTACTCTACTACCCTTACTTTTTAACAACTTGTGCTTTCTATTATTTTACCTTTTTTCTTATCATTTTATTTCATTTTAATGTGCTACACAAATAAACTTGCCTTGCCTATTGGCCTAACTATGTTTAGAGGATGAGGACACAGATACGGTGACAGAACCGGATATTTTAGTGGATCTGGTACAAACTGTACCGGGCAGCAGTAAGAGACGTTTCCGTGGCAGCAGACGGGAGCGTGACCGCGGGGCAGGAGCATTCAAACGGATTAAATACCGCACTGATTCCTCCGACATCAAATAAAGGGCAGCTTTTAGAGGCCGCCATCTCTTCTTTTAAGTTTCCTTCAGATAAATTTCTAATTAACTTCAAACCCGCCGCACATGTGAGGATGAGACGTGGCTGGCGACAGAAGGGGAGACGGCGGTGATCGTCCTGCGGTCACGGCCTCCTCCTAACGGCAGACAGCAAAGCAGCGCTGCAGAAGGTCTGTGTTCGCAGAGAACGTCGTCTCATAAAGTGGATGAAGAGATAACCCGTATTTATATAACACCCCCCCACCCATATACATAGAAATAAATGGGAGAAAGAACTTGCTGAACCGATCACAGAGGATCTATGGGACAGGGCCCTTGAGAAGGTCAATACCTGTTCACACAGTGCAAAACTACGACGTGTTAGGGCCAAACTAAGACAAAAAAAACATGGAAATTACAGGAATAAAGTCATAATATTATGAGAATAAAGTCATAATATTATGAGAATAAATTTGTAAAATTATGAGAATAAAGTCGTAATATTACGAGAATAAAGTCATAACATTACGAGAATAAAGTCGTAATATTATGAGAATAAAGTCATAATATTATGAGAATAAAGTCGTAATATTATGAGAATAAAGTCATAATATTATGAGAATAAAGTCATAATATTATGAGAATAAATTTGTAAAATTATGAGAATAAAGTCGTAATATTACGAGAATAAAGTCGTAATATTATGAGAATAAAGTCATAATATTATGAGAATAAAGTCGTAATATTATGAGAATAAAGTCGTAACATTACGACAATAAAGTCGTAACATTATGAGAATAAAGTATTAATATTATGAGAATAAAGTCATAAAATTACGAGAATAAAGTCGTAATATTAAGAGAATAAAGTCGTAACATTACGAGAATAAAGTCGTAACATTATGAGAATAAAGTTGTAACATTACGAGAATAAAGTCGTAACATTACGACAATAAAGTCGTAACATTATGAGAATAAAGTATTAATATTATGAGAATAAAGTCATAAAATTACGAGAATAAAGTCGTAATATTAAGAGAATAAAGTCGTAACATTACGAGAATAAAGTCGTAACATTATGAGAATAAAGTCGTAACATTACGAGAATAAAGTCGTAACATTACGAGAATAAAGTCGTAACATTACGAGAATAACGTCGTAACATTACGAGAATAAAGTCGTAACATTACGAGAATAAAGTCGTAACATTACGAGAATAAAGTCGTAATATTACGAGAATAAAGTCGTAATATTACGAGAATAAAGTCGTAATATTACAATAATAAAGTCGTAACATTATGAGAACTCTAACAGGAATAGCATCTTCTCCCTGTGTTAAAATGAGGAATATTGAGCATCTTGTGAAGTTATATTTTGGTATCGGTTTCACAAATAAGGAAATACTTAATCTTTTGGCACATCAGCATCGAATTATTATCAATATAAGGACTTTACAACGATTGCGCAAACAACTGCGTCTATTTCGAAGAAGGAACCACACAGACTTGGAAGAAATTGCGTCTTTTGTGGAAGTGTCACGTCTGGTGTACGGTGTGGACCCAAACGCAGGAGAGCAGGAGGCAGGAGTTGCAAAAACCAAGGATTTATTCCAGAAAACCAAAAAACAAAGCGCTGCTTGGCAGGATCAAAAAGAAACTAAACTGGGATCAAAAACTTTTGCAGGAAAAACGTGGCAGGAAACATGGAGGACAAAACAGTACGGACCGACAGGGAACAAGGAAATGACAAGACCAGATATACTCAGGGGATAACGAGACACAACGACACACAGGTATAGTATACTATAGTATACTATACCAGACAGCTCCACTTCCACAAAAGACGTATGTGCTCTTCCTGTTAGAGTTCTCATAAATTACGACTTTATTCTCATAATATTAGGACTTTATTCTTGTGATATTACGAATGTATTCTCATAATTTCCAATTTTTTTTTGTCTTAGTTTGGCCCTCAGACATTGTCTTATCCAATTTAAAATTATACATATGCTTCACTTCTCAAAAGAAATTACATAATATATATCCAGAGGTGTCACCCATATGTGATAAATGTAAATCCTCCTGGCGACCCATCTTCATAGTTATGTAACAAGATTAATTCATTTTGGATTTATATTTTTAATATAATGTCTGAGGTCACGACGATTGGGATCAAACCAGAACTACTCGTTATTCTGGGGGTATCTGAAACACTCAAGAATCTAAGCAAAGCACAACAACGCTTCGTCTCATACAGCCTTATAATCAGCACTGGAGTTGAGGGGGGATGAGGGGGGACGGCATCCCCCCCTGAAATAAAAACGGTCCAAATCATCCCCCCTGTAAAACTGCCATCCCCCCTTTCCATCCCTTATGTCATTTCATCAATGAATGTGGTTTTACTGCTATTTCAACATTTAGAGTCATCACCAGAAAAATAACACCAGAAAAATAACTGATTTGACAATTTTCACCTGTTTCAAGTAAATTTTCACTTGAAATAAGTAGAAAAATCTGAGATTTATCTTCTTATTACAAGCAAAAAAATCTTGTTCCACTGGCAGATTTTTCTACTTATTTTAAGTGAAAATCTACTTGAAACAGGTGAAAATTGTTGTTTTTTCTAGTGATGAGTCTTGTTTTAAGTGTAATGAGATTTTTTTTACTAAAATGAGACATTTTAACTAGAAATAAGACAAATATTCTTGTTAATATTTTGAGTTTTTGCAGTGATCCATGTTACTTATCCTGTGAAGGACAGAGTCATATTGATAAGTTCAGAAAAGTGTTTTTTATTGTTGTGTTTTGATGTATTTGATGTAAGCCCAGTGGATATTTAAAGCTTACAGAAGGCTGCATTTAACTGCTGCTATGTCATTCCTGCAGTATTTCTGCAGCTGTTTTGGTCACTGCTATTATTTGTAATATATGATATTATTTGTAATCAGCACAAATTATCTGTCCCCATATGATAAAAACCACCATCCCCCCTGATTTTTTATTTTACAACTCAAGTACTATTTATAATAGCAAAGAAACGGGTTCTCACACTATGGAAAAGTGTTAATGCGCCGACATCTAAGATGTGGGTGGAGAGGGCATAACTGACACTCTTCATCTGGAAAGAATTAGACACATGCTGAAAGACAGAGTTCAACATTTCAATAAAACCTGGCAACCTCTTATATCATACCTTGCAAATGTAAACCCAACACAGTAGTACGTCTCCTAGCAAACACGGTTCAGCTCCCGACTAGGCCTGTGTTGAAAAAATCGATTTTCCGATTCTAAATCTATTCTCATATTAATTCCTAAAAATAAATTCATATGTCTAAAGATCCATTTTTTTCATAATTACATTTTCGCCCGGTGAAAAAAGGCTAAGCAAAAGTTCTGAAATGTAGGTGCAGAAGAGAAAAACCTGATCCTTCTCCATGCAATCCCCCAATCAAATACTTTACAAACGTATTGTACATTATAACAAGTGTAGATTACAACTCAAGTTTATTTTTGTACAAGTCCATACATACGTTTTCCTTTTAGTTCTTAGTCTATACATCTCAGTAGTCACGTCATTTAATTCACACATGCGTGTGGTGTGAAACTATCAAACTATGAACATGGCGTCGACGAGTAGCTGCAGCGTTAACAAAGCGCTGGTTTTGAAAACTCCTGAACTAAATGAACTTTTCTTTAGAGAAAATGCTGGATATTTCAGCTAAATTTCTAAATTAGTTCAATGAAGCTCATATTATCTATATTTACTATAGCTTGTTTGGTTTCTCTGTTATCGGACGGTTTGTCATGACACTCCTGTGTGTGTGGTGACAGAATAAATTAGACAAGCTAAAATTATTTGTTTACTGCATGAGCTGTTGCAATTTCTTACTTTTTTTGCACTTTAAATGGATATTTATTTCTCAGTTATTTTTTATTTTAAAGGAGCATGAGGCTCCTTTTAAGAAATGAGACTCTCTAGCGCCACCCTAGGGGTACTGCAGCCAACAGTGAAGCCGGCACGGGAGAACGGGGAGAACGCACATGCAGCATCATGTGACGTCACATCTGCAGGACAGCGCGGGAAATTCGGAGTCCAAATTGCAGCACATTTTGCAGCACACAGCCTGTTCAAGGCAAAGGAGAGATACACTAGAGGGCTCATTCTTTTTGGTTTGGAACGCTTCATCTACATTATTACTAGAAAACTTAAAACGTTTACGAATTATTTTCATAAATCCTGCCTCAATCCTGCCTCAAGCTCCTTTAAGTTTCACGATAAATGCTTGACACTAGTGGCGGGGAAAAAAATCGATATTGCAATATATTGTTGCGCTCTCTGTCACAATAAATAATCGATAAACTGACGGCAAATATCGATATTTTATTACAACACACATAATGGATTTACGCGGTTGTCACTGCACTATTGTTCACGCACTTTAATGTGTCCAGCTGTTCAGTGTTTACATTTACAAGCCTAGCAGGCAGTGAGGCAAATACATATATACAAATGCACTTTCTTTGTACATTGTATGAAGTTTTGGCATTGAATAAATGCATAACTACCGACGTTTTCCATTTTATGGGTATTTTTTCTTTTTCAGTCACATATATCGTGATGAAACACAATATATCAAATATCGTAGATATCGTGTATCGTGATATTATCGTTATCGTGGGCCACGTTTCGCCACAGTAGTGAATTGTGAGTTACCCGTATCGTCCCACCCCTACTTGACACTATATAGTTCATTGCATCTGTTATGTTTTTATTTTATTCTTGTACAATATCCTTCAATAGCCATTTTTTAAAACATTACTTTTGTATGTAGACAGAAAGAGCCTGGAATGTATGAAGAATATATGTTTATATGTCTAAATGCTCAATAAAAAGACGTGTGGAAAATAAAAATAAAGTGGTTGAAGAGTAGAACAGGCTTAACGGAGGACGAGTATTCAGGCTCACTCTCGGCTGTAAGAGCGAGCAGCGATGGATTCATGAGGGAGGAGACGACGAGGTCCCTGGTCGCCCTGGGAATAACGCCGTCTCTAATATATCAGAGCGGCCCAGCTGTGGCTGGAAGTCTTATCGTTTAAGAGCCATGTCACACTTCCTCTCTTCCTCCCTCCCTCCTTCCCTCTCTCTCTCTAACTGGAAAAGCAACCGAGCTTCATCTTATTACAAGCATTCGTTTGACTGAAGATACTAGAACAAATCTGTGCTCTTTAAGGTCACGAAGAGAAACTACGGAAGAGTATTAAGGCCAGGCAGGAGAAAAATAAAAATAATATTTTAGAGGAAGATTTTTTTTTCATTATGCATTTCGAGAAAAAAGTCGAAATGTTGAGAAAAAAGTTGAAATGTCGAGAAAAAAGTCGAAATGTCATGATTAAAGTCTTAGTACAACTTCGAGAAAAAAGTTGAAATGTCAAGAAAAAAGTTGAAATGTTGAGAAAAAAGTCGAAATGTCAAGAAAAAAGTTGAAATGTCGAGAAAAAAGTCGAGATGTCGAGAAAAAAGTCGAAATGTCGAGATTAAAGTCTTAGTACAACTTCGAGAAAAAAGTTGAAATGTTGAGATTAATGTTGAAATACAATTTCGAGAAAAAAGTTGAAATGTCGAGAAAAAAGTTGAAATGTCGAGAAAAAAGTCGAAATGTCGAGATTAAAGTCTTAGTACAACTTCGAGAAAAAAGTTGAAATGTTGAGAAAAAAGTCGAAATGTCAAGAAAAAAGTCGAAATGTCGAGATTAATGTTGAAATACAATTTCGAGAAAAAAGTTGAAATGTTGAGAAAAAAGTCGAAATGTCGAGATTAAAGTTGAAATACAATTTCGAAGAAAATAGTCGAAAGGTTGAGAAAAAAGTCAAAATTTCGTGAATATAGTTGAACAACCAGGTTCAGAATACAAGAATTGGCTTTACGATTTGAAACACATATCACACATATGCAGTTGCATAATTTCAGAATCGTCCCCTTAACGTTACACTCCAAGGAAGTTAGTTAGTTAGTTAGTTAGTTAGTTAGTTAGTCAGTTAGTTAGTTACGGCTGCTGCTGCAGAGCTGTCAGTCACTGCTAACTGGATTTGATGGAGGAGACATTTACACTTTATTCACGAAATTCTATTTCAACTTTATTCTCGAAATTTTGACTTTATTCACGAAATTTCAAATTCATTCTTGAAATTGTATTTCAACATTATTCTCGACATTTCAACTTTTTTCTCGAAATTGTATTTCAACATTAATCTCGACATTTCTACTTTTTTCTCGACATTTCGACTTTTTTCTCGACATTTCTACTTTTTTCTCAACATTTTGACTTTTTTCTCGAAATTGTACTTCAACATTAAACTCGCCATTTCGACTTTTTTCTCGACATTTCAACTTTATTCACGAAATTTCGACTTTATTCACGAAATTGTATTTCAACTTTATCCTCGAAATTTCGACTTTATTCACGAAATTTCGCCTTTATTCTTGAAGTGCACAGTAAAAACAAATCTTCCCCTCTCAAATATTTTTTCTCCTGCATGGCCCTAATACTCTTCCGTAAGAAACCCCAGAAAGTTGTCGCGTCTCGTCCGAACACGCTGCTTGGCATTTCCGCGTCTGCGAGGGAAGAGAGATAAAAGCAGCGCTTTTCTTGCATTATTTCTTCACCGCTATGAATAATTCTCCTCGTTGTTTCCGGGGAAGAAGGAGCTCACGAGGAAAGGAGCCGTTCTCCCATGATGCACGGCGCTCTCACTGAGAAAACAAACACATCGACCTCCGCCGTGAGGTCGGGCCTCTTCTGAACGAGCTCTGCCCTTTTGTGAGCCGAGGATTAGAGGCAGCATTTTTAATGAAGACAAATAGGATCTAAGCTGATCCTTTCATTGCACCAAAGGTCACGGATCAATAACCTCAATAAGAACGCAGAGCCGCGGCTCATGTTTGAGGAAGAGTCGGCCATAATGTGTCATCAACACATCCATCAGTGAAGGGAAAGTTTAGTCTAAATCCCTGCAGGATCACAGCTTCACTGTTTTGTTGAACTTCAGCGGCTCGGCAGTAAACAGTAGAGATGTTCGATACAAAGAGTTGCTTTCTGATCCGATATTGAGTAAAAATCAAGCTGGTATCGGCGATGCCGATCCGATACTGATACATTGTACAAATACACCTAATGTGCCCGGTAAATCTATTTTAGAAAGTTTAAGAATACAAGACTTCAGTCACTTATTTAACTCTTCATTTTAAAGTCAGAAGTTCAGTACAGACCAAAGGTTTGGACACACTTCCCCATTATTTTGAATGACAAGTTGTGTCCAACTTTTCTTTTTTTTTTTTTTTTTTTTTTAAACGTAGACTAAAAACTCATCTCTTTGGTCTGGCTTTTATAGCATCACATTTTATAGTTTTATTCTGTTTAACATTTTTTAGAGGTATTTGTTTTATTTATTTATCTGTTTTTTGTAATGTTTTTATTATTATTATATTTTATTGTTGTGGACTGATTATTTTTTAGCCTTAATTCTTGAACTTTTATCATTATTTCATTTTAATTAACTATATTGTATGTCAGTTTGCATTGGTCTCCCAAATTTTATTTTTGTTTTTATTATGCTTATTTTTCAGTCAAAATGTCAAAGCACTTTGTATTTCATGTACCTGGATGAAAGGTGCTATACAAATAAAATTTGATTGATTGATTGATTGATTTTGGTCTGTACTGTATACTGAATAGAAAAATCAGAGTGTTTGAAAAAGGTGTTCCCATCGCTAAGAAAAGATCCTGAGTAAGATAATAAAACAATTAAAATAAATAAGAGAATAAACAAAAATAAGACCTACTATAAAAATGAAAGGTAGTTCCTACCAGCAGTTAGTCATTTACACTAAATCTGAATAGTTTAGTTACTTTCCACCATATTCCTGTTAATGATATATATTACCACAGATGACTGAAGTATCAAAAGTATTGATATTTTAGTTTGAGAATTGATTTTGGAGCTTATAGATCTGGTATCGGAAGTATCAATACTTTAGTATTGATCCGCAGAAAATTAGAATATTGTGATAAAGTTCTTTATTTTCTGTAATGCAATTAAAAAAACTAAAATGTCATACATTCTGGATTCATTACAAATCAACTGAAATATTGCAAACCTTTTATTATTTTAATATTGCTGATTATGGCTTACAGTTTAAGATTAAGATTCCCAGAATATTCAAATTTTTTGAGACAGGATATTTGAGTTTTCTTAAGCTGTAAACCATGATTAGCAATATTAAAATAATAAAAGGCTTGCAATATTTCAGTTGATTTGTAATGAATCCAGAATGTATGACATTTTTGTTTTTGTAATCACTAGTAAACAGCGGCACAAATGTGACACATTTCCTGGTTAAAACTGACTTCATGACCTAGCTTCAACCGGGTCTCGTGCTTTTAGACCCAGAACAGAAACCCAGAGATCCGTCAGCCGACGGGTCGTTTACCATCAATGAAAGTCACACTTTGATTCTTCTTCTTAAATCTTCCCGTTATTTCCAAATTCTTTCCCTCCAGAAGTGTATGTATTCAGCAAAGTGACAGAGTCGTCATGGAAGCGTCACAAATACCATTAACGTCGTACTTCCACTGCAGGGATCTGGATTTGCTCTTACAAATGTTTTTTATTTTTCAACTTCCCACATTTAAACGACATTACCAAGAGTGAAAGATCCTCGTGTGCTGGGAGTTTATTCAGAGAGGGTTTTATTGAATCCCCGTCGTCACTCAGCCACGAGCATGTTGGATAAGGCAAGGCAAGTTTATTTGTATAGCACAGGGGTCGGCAACCCGCGGCTCTAGAGCCGCATGCAGCTCTTTAGCGCCGCCCTAGTGGCTCCTGGAGCTTTTTCAAAAATGTTTGACCTTTTTTTTCTTTTTTTCTTTATCCTTTATTTCTTCTTTTTCTCTTTTTTTCCTTTTTTTTCCTTATGACTTTTTTCTCAACATTTCGACTTTTTTCTCGAGATTGTACTTCAACATTAATCTCGACATTTCGACTTTTTTCTCGAAATATTTACTTTTTTCTCAACATTTCGACTTTTTTCTTGAAGTGCATAATGAAAAAAAAATCTTCCCCCAGTTCTAACTAATATAGAAACATGCAGCATGTGTTGTCTTCATTCTAAGGCTGATACAAGACTTTTCATTTTTTGCGGATCCAGACATATTTGTTTTTTGTGTTTTTGGTCCAAAACATTTTGAGTTGCCGACTCCTGGTATAGCACAATTCAACACAAGGTAATTCAAATGCTTTACTTCAACATTAAAAGCGGCAAGACACAATTAAAACATAAATAACAAATAAAATGAAATAAAATGATAAGAAAAGAGGTAAAATAATAGAGAGCACAAGTTGTTAAAAAGTAAGGGCAGTACTACGGGTATTAATAGAGTTAACTTGAACTTGAACTTGAAAGTGTTTGTTACTGTCGTGCAGCTCTTAAAGACGCGTCTAAGAGGGGCCACTACAGGGACCGGATCAGGGGATACATGGACGGAGCAGAGCAGCTCAAAGCCCTGGTGAACCAGATTAAAGAAGGTAATTAACTCCATCACAACAGGCTTCAATAACAAACCAACCTGAGATTAGATTCAGATTTAGATTTATTTTTTGCTGAGTGTTGGGTGTGATAAGAGATGTGGTCAATGAGTAGGGAGAGTGGGGTAATTTGTGCCAAGGGGCAAGTTGTTCCACCCCTGTTATCTAGAAAACCATAGCAGTAGATCCAGCAGGTTCATCTCATTCTTAAAATGGCAAGAATTACATTTCTATACGGTCAAAACGTACAAAGACCGGGTCAAATACAATATTACAAAGTAATCTGTGCCGATTCGTGCGGTAAATCAAACCAATTTGACAATTCTACGTCACAATGCCTGCATTCAAGGCTTATCCATAACTTTGCACTGTTTTCAAAAAGTATTTAATTTAAGAGTACTCTTAAATAACAAATAAAATGAAATAAAATGTTGAGCCGAAGCTACAGGTCTTTGGAGACGGAGTCTGCAGTCGCATCACTTCCTGCATCAGTTCCAGCAGCAGGAGACTTCGATGGCGTCTCCGAGGTGTAAACGTCTCCAACGGATCACATGACGACCTGCGGATTACCGGGTTCTGGTACCGGGTTCTGGTACCGGGTCTGGTACCGGGTTCTGGTACCGGTTCTGGTACTGGGCTTTTATCTCCCAGAGGAAAAGAAATGTGATAAAAAGGTCTCATTTATTTCTCACACTGGTTTGTGAATCTGAACCAAATTACACACAACTTATGAATAAACATGTTTAATCATGAATTATTTAGAACTGGTTCAACCACATGCATGAATATCAAATCAAAATCAAACTTTATTTGTATAGAGCTTTTCATATATACACGGTTATTTCATAACTTTTATAGTTGCTTGTGATAAACTGGAATGATAATCACCAAAACGTGCCAGTTGTTTAGTTTTGAACTGCACAAGAGCGACAGTTACGACCAGAAACGGTCAAATATAACGTACATGAACAAAACAAAAATGTCATACATTCTGGATTCATTACAAATCAACTGAAATATTGCAAGCCTTTTATTATTTTAATATTGCTGATAATGGTTTACAGTTTAAGATTAAGATTCCCAGAATATTCAAATTTTTTGAGACAACTCCGCCAGTCAAAATGTCGAGAAAAAAGTGGAAATTTCTAGAAAAAGGTCAAAATGTCAAGAAAAAAAGTCGCAATGTTGAGATTAATGTTGAAGTACAATTTCAAGAAAAAAGTCAAAATGTCGAGAAAAAAGTCAAAAGGTTGAGAAAAAAAGTCAAAATGTCGAGAAAAATTTCAAGAAAAAAGTCAAAATGTCAAGAAAAAAAGTTGAAATGTCGAGATTAAAGGGGACCTATTATGAAAAACAGGTTTTCTCTTGCTTTAACATATATAAAGTGGTCTCCCCTCAGCCTGCCAACTCAGAAGGAGGAAACAACTAAATTCTGCAGTGTCTGTACAGCCGCCCGGATGAGCCGTCCAGTGTGATGTGGATCTACGAGCCAATAAGATTCTGCTCCCGTCGTTACGGAACAATTTACATAGGTTGGCCTCCAATGTGTGAAACCACTAACAACTGACTCCACCGGACGGAGCTTCCTCCATTTTTCCGTAGCGGTGTATCGCGTCATTCAGGCAGCCAATCAGCACAGAGCCTCATTATCATAGCCCCGCCCACTCTCCTGCATAGATAATGAGGTTAGAGAATGGGAAGATAAAGACATTTCTAATTTATTTAGCAAAAACAATCAAAAGCTTGTTTTTAAGACATTCAAGGCCTGTTTAAAATAGGTATTAGATGCCATAATAGGTCCCCTTTAAAGAAATCTTTGAGCAGTAAAATGTTTCCTCTGACTGAGACTCAGAGTAAGATGGTCCTGTTCCGACAGAGAGAAAAATGAGGTGCCACAGAGGGTTTTATAAACTAAAACACAAACTACTTGGAGGTATTTTTCAAAATAGTTTGCTGTTTCATGATTTGATGAGTAACGGGTCATGGAGCTGCAGGATCATCTGAACGAAGCCAGACGTCTCTGGAGTCTCATTGGTGTGAGAAGGAACCGCTATCCCACAGCGCCCCCTTCAGGCCGGTCCAGGCTGCAGCTGAGGAATCAGTCACACAACTCTGGAGCTGCAGAGAAGCAGAACTCAGGGATTCACTCGAGTTCTTCCCTCGATGTCTTTGTTCACGGAGCAGAGTTCCCTCTGGCTCAATAAAGGTTCCTTAAGGTTTGTTTAAGGTTCCTTCAGCTCGTTTAAGGTTCCTATCAGCTCTTTAAAGGTTCCTTCAGGTTCGTTTAAGGTTCCTTCAGCTCGTTTAAGGTTCCTATCAGCTCTTTAAAGGTTCCTTCAGCTCGTTAAAGGTTCCTTCAGCTCATTAAAGGTTCCTATCAGCTCTTTAAAGGGGACCTATTATGAAAAACACGTTTTTTCTTGTTTTAACATATATAAAGTGGTCTCCCCTCAGCCTGCCAACACAGAAAAGATGATATCCCATGAAAATCTGCAAGGTCTGCTCCCCCCCGCCTTACAGAGTCCCCCAGTGTCATGTGGTTTCCACGGGCCGTTTAGATTTGTGCATTTTCTTTACGTCACCAAAATGCAAACCACGCCCTTGGTCTCCTCCGCTGCTGAAACCACGCCCACAACCAGACCTCTCCGCTGCTGGAGCGGTCCTTCCTTCAGCCAGTCGGACGCGGCGCCGCGGCGTAGCGGATCCGGGTTAAATCATCCAGGTTCCCGGGTGGTTTGGGAGCTGGGTCCTCGGGGGTCCGTCCCAGGTCGGATCAGCTTCACCCTCCGAGATTTTCAGCCAAATCTGTCGGTTTGATCCCCGGTAACGGGCGATGCGCGTGGATGCGCCCCGGAGCCGATCTGTGCGCCCGCCGTGGGGTTGCTGTGCCAGCGCGCAGCATCCGCCGGGCAGATCCGTCTGAAATTCCGCTGGTCGGTCCCCGGGAGTCCCTGCTACCAGTCCAGGCCGGTTCCTGCGGTCCCGGCCGGTCGGAACCGGTCAGATTCCCCGGTTAAAGCCGCGGTGATGCGCGCTGCTCCAGCCTACTTCCTGGTTCCCAAAGCGCGGTCCGTCCGACTAAATTGTCCAGGTTCCCAGCCGCTTTGGGAGCAGGGATTTCTGGGGTACGTCCCAGGCTGGACCAGCTTCACCCTCCGAGATTTTCAGCGAAATCTGTCGGTTTGATCACCGGTAACGGGCGATGCGCCCCGGAGCCATGCGCCGGGCGCCCGGCGCATGGCTCCGGGGCCAGCGTTCAGCATCCGCCGGGCAGATCCGGCTGAAATAGTGCATAAATGTTATTTATATACAACTCATATTTTATTTTTTTAACAATAAAGTTGCCATTTGTGAAAATTCAGTGTTGTGATTTATTTACAGGCTCGGGCTGCTCTGGCGGAGCGAGGTTTATTCTCCTCCCCTGCTACACGTCATTCAGGGAGCCAATCAGCACAGAGCCTCATTATCATACCCCCCCCTTCCCTTAGAATGAGGCGCAGAAAAAGAGGTTAGAAGCGGTAAAACTAGTGACAGGGCCCACAGGCTGGATTTATGATTTATGTAGAAAAAACAAGCTTTAGATTGTTTTTAAGACATTCAAGGCCTGTTTAAAATATACATTAAATGCCATAATAGGTCTCCTTTAAAGGTTCCTTCTGGCTCATTTAAGGTTCCCTCCGGCTCATTAACATTAAAGGTTCCCCCCGGCCTGTTTAAAGGTTCTCTCCATTGGGAGAACATGAAAAAGAGGTGAACTCACTAGAGTCAGGACCTGAGAGGAGCTGATGGGGGGGTTCAGGGAGGGAGCAGCCCTCTCTAAACCCTTTCCCTCTTTCTTCTGATCTTACTCTACTGACTCCAGTTTCTCGACTCTGTCCAACCCAAACATGAACCACTGGAGGCTCTGAAGGAGCTGCAGCCGCGGTTTCAGAGGCATATTCATGACGGAGGGTTTAATATTTCCAGTCTCGGCGCCACTCAGGCCACGCTGGTTTTCTGAGCAGCAGGATTCAGATCCAGGAATCAGAGCCGTCTGCCCCGGGGCTGTTGGTGCTCCGAGGGACGGGACCAAACGATGCTCGGCTCATTTCCATACAGAACATCGCATGAATGGAACTCATTTCCCTCAATTTCTTACCATTTAAATACACCTGGGAGCCGTGAAGAGAAGTCAGGTGTGTCGCTCGCTCAGCGTATGAATATTCAGAGCTCGTGAAAACGGCTAGAAACGACCGAAAACGTTAGGAAAGCAGTCCATCAGAGCATAATCAGATGTAGTGCACATTGAATAAAATGTGCATGACAAATTGGCTTTGGACAACTCGGAGCCGGCGAGTCCTCTGAACCTCGGCACAAAAGCTCATTTAAATTCCTTTCATTACGGGCAACGTGAGGACAGAGAGAGCGATGGATGAATGGAGGGAGGAACGGAGACGGAGGGATGAGAAGCTCGGCGTCAGATTCTAAACACACAATTATTCATCATCAATGCTGCAGAAAAAGATCAGAAAAAACTCCACAAGCTGAACATTTCATCATTTATTTACAGTGTCTTACTCTTCAGTTTCATTCAGAATGATGCAGCGTCAAAGCAGATGTTTTTAAATACGTTGTAAGAGATTGCTAATCATTTTAATGACTTATCCGTTACAGATGCAAAAGGCACATGGACATGAAAAGAAAAGTTATTTAGACAAAAAGGTTAATAACCACGAGACTCAGAGGAATTAACGATTTTCTCCCGATAAGCAGGTCATCTAACTGCAGAAAGGTCTTTTTACTTATTCAACTACATGTAGCTTCACGGCGGACACGATAACTGGAGCATGCAGAAGTGGGAAACACGTTTGTACAGCTGGAGTATTCAATACGATGTATAAACATTAAAGTAGATAACTCTGAAATCTTAACCCCGCAAAAATCTCACACGGTAAAAACAGGTTCATCATCATCATGATCAGGGAGTCGACCAGGCGACCCGCTGGAGTTCATGGGTTGTTGTCACTCGTCGTCTCCTCGTCGATCTGCTGCAGAACCTCACATGGTGGTTGGCTGGCCGCCTGCAAGACAACGGGCAGAATCGTGAGGCCGGAGGCCGGTCTGTGTTGAAAAGATCGATTTTACGATTCTAAATCGATTCTCATATTAATTTCTAAAAATCGATTTGTATGTAGATTGATTTTTTTTTCATCATTACATTACAATTTTTTGTATTTTTTTGTTTTATGCCCCAATAAAGGAATGTTTTGTTGGACACCAGAATAACTAGTGCCATGTTTCTGCCTTTAAATATGTTTCAAGGTATGAAAACATTAAAGTTTTCAGTTATAATTGCATAAATTGTCTGTATTTCTTTACTTTATACAGGACTGTCTCAGAAAATTAGAATATTGTGATTTTCTGTAATGCAATTACAAAAACAAAAATGTCATACATTCTGGATTCATTACAAATCAACTGAAATATTGCAAGCCTTTTATTATTTTAATATTGCTGATTATGGCTTACAGCTTAAGAAAACTAAAATATCCTATCTCAAAAAATTAGAATATTCTGGGATTCTTAATATTAATATAATAAAAGGCTTGCAATATTTCAGCTGATTTGTAATGAATAGAGAATGTATGACATTTTTGTTTTTTTAATTGCATTACAGAAAATAAAGAACTTTATCACAATATTCAAATTTTCTGAGACAGTCCTGTATACTGTCTTGGGGTTACATTTGCATAAAATGCTAAAAACCAAATTCTCAAAAATGAAAAACCTACGGAAGACTATTAGGGCCATGCAGGAGAAAAAATATTTGAGAGGGGAAGATTTTTTTTTTATTGTGCACTTCAAGAAAAAAGTCGAAAGTCGAGAAAAAAAAGTTAAAAGTTAATGTTGAAATATAATCTCGAGAAAAAAGTCAAAATTTCATGAATAAAGTTGAAATGTTCAGATTAATGTTGAAATACAATTTCAAGAATGAAGTCGAAATTTCGCCTTTTTTCTTAACATTTCAACTTTATTCACGAAATTGTACTTCCTCCTCTAAAATATTATTTTTATTTTTCTCCTGCCTGGCCCTAATTCTCCGTAAACACCTAAAAGGCTGAAAATGGAAAAAATTAAAACGGAACGTGGGAAAAAATAAAAGCGATTTCATCCGTCTCTGTTTGATAATTCTGACCCACGATGTTTCTGAAAGCAGTTCTATCAGCATTCTGGGAGCTGATTGGTCCTTACAGCATCATTAGCTGACAATACTTGCTGTTGAATCTCAATATAATACTAGTATTAATATGCTGCAGAACTACAGTCATATAATTCATGCAACAGCTCAAAAAACAGTTTTAATAACACTAACCCAAATCAATATTGGAATCGAATCTAATCAAATCTTGATAATCGATTCTGAATCTTAAGAATCGAAATGGAATCGATTCTTGACATTTGAATGGATCCCCAGACCTACTGGAGGCAGATCAGGACGGCAGCCATCACTCACTTTTGACCCGCACGTAGCAGGAGTTGCAGAACAGCTGCTTGTTCCGTATCCGGACCTCGGCGCCGGCTTCGGATCCCCCGAGGTCGGACTTGCATTCGATGCACTGCAGGAACCCAGAGAGTTAGAGACGGAGGGATGGGACAGACGCAGCGATGTGACGGGTGAATGACAGGAAGGAGGGAAAGAGAAGGACCGGGACGGAGGAGCAACATTCACATGCGGGAGACAGAAGCCGGACCAAAACCTCCCTGAAGAACAGAACCAGATATTTAAGAGGGATTCGGCTAAATTTCCAGCTTTCAGCTGAGAAGAGTGATTTTCCTCATCTGTACAGGAATCAGGACCCGATGTGAGCCGTGTTAGTAGAACAAGGAAGCAAAGGTCCCGGGTTAGTGTTGGAGGGTCGACCCGGCCGCGGTGCCGGTCTCGGTGCCGGCCCGGTGCCGTGGTGCCGGCCCGGGTCCCGGGTCCGGCTCTCACCTTGAAACAGGTCAAGTGATAACAGAGTCCCAGGGACTCGATGATCATGGCCGCTCCCTTCCCCAGCGCCGCGTCACAGAACGTACAAATTTTCTTTCCACTCACTGACCTGGATCACAGAACGAACGCACAGCTGGGGTTTAGGATCGCAACACACACACACACACACACACACACACACACACACACACACACACACACACACACACACACACACACACACACACACACACACACACACACACACACACACACACACACACACCAGAGGAGTCTGGGTAAAACTCTGGTCTGAGGTTCAATAAGGAAGGATCTTTCTGTTTTTTTTTTCTTAAATTCAGTTGGAAAGTCTCTTAAAAGTGTTTTTCGTTTTTTTATATTCTTCACCTTCAAACAATTCTGTTTTTTCCCCTAGTTGCTATTTTTAATTGTTTTATGCTGATAAAATATAATATGTAATCTGATTACTATAATAAAGACCTGATAGTGCCTTATGTTCCTGGCAGAGCTCTCCGCTCTCAGAGTGCAGGTTTACTCGTAGTTCCTAGTATAGAGAATCTAAATGTAGATTTGGAGGGCGGGCGTTCTGCTATCAGGCACCATTACTATGGAACCAACTTCCAATCTGGGTTAAGGAGGCTGACACCACCTCCACCTTTAAAACTAAACTTAAAACCTTTCTGTTTAGTAAAGCCTATAGTTAGTGTTTAGTAAACCTCTAGCTGGTGTTGGTAAATCTCTAGGGAGTGTAAACTCTAGTGTGTTAGAGTCAGTAGTCATAGTTGCAGCTATAGAACAAGACTATAATAGTTAGTCTCAAATATAGCTTTGCGGTAGATATGCTGCTATAGGCCTATGCTGCAGGGGGGCACCGACATGATCCGCTGGGCGGTGCCTCTCACCCTTCTTCTCTTCTCTTCTTCCCTTCCTTTCTTCTCCATTTCCATTTTAATTTATCATAAATATCTCATAGCTATCATTTTTGTCCATCGTTCCTGTAGTTTCTTGTGCCGGCCCCCCTTTTTTCTCTTTTGTGCATGTTTGCAGGCTGGAGCCTCGGGAGCTGCGTTCTGGCCTGCCGTCCCGGCCCCCCCCCCCCCCCATCCCCGGTCATCCCGTTGCTGCTTCCACCTGCCTGTGGTCCCCTTTTATCGATATACATGTGTAGGAACGATTATCGATACATAAATCCAAGTATCGATTTTTAAAAAAATTTAAAAAAATATATATATAAATATATATATTTTTTTATCCCAATTTTTTCCCCATTTTATCACCCAGTGCTCCTACCTAAGTCAGTCCTGGGCATTGCTCCCTCTACCAACCCTTAGTTTTTTTGAGAATCCCTTCCATTGCCAAAGCAAAATTGGTATTGTAACTAGAATATCGATATCGAATCGTATCGGAAATCGTATCGACTTGGGACCTAGTGTATTGGAATTGTATCGTATCGGGAGGTCAGTGATGATACCCAGCTCTAGTGCTGATGTTCTACAATCACACAGGATCAGGACATTACTAGGTTTGTTTTTTTAGTCTCGGTCTTGAACTGAACTAGTTTTGGTCTTGATTCTCTCTGGTCTTGGTCTGGGTTTAGGTGGTCTGGACTACCAGTCTAACACTAACACACAGAACAATACCGGGAACACACAAACACCCTGAACTTCAGACCTGCTGGATGTTAAAACAGAGAAGAACATGTTGCAACAGTTTACGGTACCATGACCCCCCAGCGTTAAAGCCCCTGCACCCCGGGGCCCCGGCGGCGGGTGGGAGACGGGTGTTACCTGGTCCTCTGCTGGGGGCCCTCAGGCTCCGGGGACGAGGGTGACGGGAGAGAGGGGGACGGGGAGGACGACTGGCGGGACCAGGGGGCCGAGGGGGTTCCTGCCCCACTCCGCAGGGAGCCGGCGGAGTACGAGGCCGGCAGGGTGGAGGCCCCGAACACCGAGGACGAGCTGATGGACTGCGGGCGGGAGTAGTTCTGGGAGTAGTTCTGGACGTAGGAGCCGCTCCGGGGGGTCCAGGACGAGCGCCAGGAGTTATGGGAGTCCAGGTTGTCAAGAGATTCACCTCTGCAAAGCCAACCCAACACCAGGCCCTCGTTACCGGGTTATCCGGGGCGGAGGAACCGTCTGGCCACCGGATGATTCGTGGTTGGATGGTTTAGGACAGGGGTGGCCAACCTGCGGCTCTTTGCTCGGTGTCATGCGGCTCTTGCGACTTTTATTTGATAGGTGCAGTGAAAGACAGACGCGTAGGAAGTGGCGGCAAAATATGCCGCGACTGGAATAAGATTTATTCTGAAATTTTTGTGTGTAGCATATATATATATTTGTAGGAATATTTATGTGGTTTGTGTAGTGTATATTTGTATAGATTTATATAATGTTTGTGTTTTCTGTATATTGATATAATATTTGTGTAGTGTTTGTATTTTCTGTATGCTTGTATGGATAGTTATGTAGTGGTAGGCATGTTTGCGTGGTATTTAAATAGACTATATGTGGCAGGGTGGAGGAGCAGCCACTCAGTTGATTGGGCACACCTGTGCCCAATCAGCCTCTGCACCCTGCCTGCCTTCATAAAGAGCAGGTGCACACCAGCAAGGGGTCTGCTGGAGGAAGCTGCTCTTTATGAAGGCAGGCAGGGTGGAGAGGCTGATTGGGCACAGGTGTGCCCAATCAACTGAGTGGCTGCTCCTCCACCCTGCCACACTATATTTATATGGATATTGTGTAGATATAATAATAGCAATAATGTAAATTCATAGAGTTATAAAGGGGTAGGAACTAGGAAAAAGTGTAAACCTCTTCCTACTCCTTTTTCAAACCTATGTGCATATGAAGATGTTACTGTTTATTTTTATTTTTATTCTTATTTTTTATATACATGTTCGAAATAAATAAATAAATTAATTCATTCATTCATTCAAAGATAAGTTGAAGGATTTTTACGAAATTTGGCAACCTCTGGTCTCATCTGGAAAAGGAATCTGACTGAAACCCTAGTTTAATGTACTCCTAGGGAGGGAGGGACAGTTATGGGGGGGTGAGAGTCTATGTATTGTTGTTCTGTTTTATTTTGTTTTTGTTTGTTTGGGTTTGATTTTGGTATTTGCTATTATTTGTTTGTTTTTGTCTCACTGTCATTCTTGTCAGGGATTGTTTTTGTGGAATTATTATTATTATTTCATTTATTTATTTTTCTTCTTTCTGTAAAAAAGGAAACATGATTGCCGACTGTCCATGCCACTGTTTATTGACTGGTTTCCCAATAAACATATTTGAAACGAGAATTTTTTTTTTTTTAAATGCTGCGACTGGAATCGAACCTGCGTCGCTGTACAGGGGAAGGTGTACATAAGTCGCCTGCCCAACTCGTTGAACTATACGGGCACTCTAGCGCTCGTGTTGAATTTTGCATTTGTGACGCAAATAACTTGGACGGAAAAAAATCCACTCTCAAAATGGCAGGGCAAAAATGCACGGCCAAAGGAAAATATGAAGATGTACAGTGAACATAGGACGTTTTTAACAGAGTGGGAGAGTTTAATATATATAATATAAATTAAATATGAATTTTTAAGCAATACATCACGACAGGCCGTGGTATACGCTCATTATATCAAAGCTGAGGGAGGACAAAAACCCCCTCAGCTGTGACATAATGAGCGTATTTCATGGCCTGAAGTGATGTATTGCTTTTATAAAACGGTTACCAATAATGTAAATATGTAGTTTTTAATTCATTAGAAATACATATTATCAAGTAAAAATAGCCCCACTGTGGAAAAAAATAGTCCCATCTCTCCAGATGTAGCTCCGCATGTCGTCTTTTGTAGTCTTTTTTTTTTCGGAGACAAACACTCCTCAATCCATTCATCCATCGTTAGCTCCTCCCCGGAGATCAAAGTTTACCGTCAACATGCCTAATTCATCGTTAACGAAAATAAAAAATTTACTTTAACACCAGCTACTTTTTGCTACCTGCTGTAACCGTCAAAAAATATCTAACAGTTGGTTGTCGTCATGGATACATTGTTGCTTCCCTGACGCGGAATGATCTGCTGTGATGAGGCTTTAGAATAGAAGCCGTGGTATATTCTCATTATACCACAGTTAACAACCAATCAGATTGCAGGATTTCACCTTTCCGTTTTATAAAGGTATTTTTATGTCTCGGAGAGAGCAGGGAGTGAGGGATCATGGGTAGTTGATGTGTGCATGTGTACGATGTGGCTCTTTGCAGTAACACAGTAACCAATTGTGACTCTTAGCCTCTGATTGGTTGGCCACCCCTGGTTTAGGATGTTCCACTCAAACGGACCTCGGTGGTTCTGGTCCGGTGGCCAGACGGTCCGCCGGCTGAGCTTCTGCCCGCGGCAGCATGTTAGTAAGAGAAGAAGCCGAGCGGCGGCGCTCCTCACCTGCGCATGGCCGACGCGTCATTCTCTCTGCCGGCGGCGGCGTTGCCGGACGGGCCCTGACGGATCCAGCTCCGGTCCGTCAGCAGCGGAGTCTTCTTCTTCATCTCGTTCAGGATCTGCTGCCGTTCCAGCTCGGCCTGCGACAGCGACTGCTGACTTTTCTTATCGGTGACGCCGCCCCCCGACTCTGCAGCGAAAGGGAAAGGAAACAAATCAACACCACGATTGGTGTAAATGAAAAAACTAAACCCAGCATGCAGAAAACCGGATCATGACGGGCAGAGAAATCAGGAGAAGGACCTGGCTGGACCGGGCCGACAGGAATTCAAATAAAGGAAAAGGCGGATTGTCTGGTTTCCGAGCGACTGATTTGCCGCCCGGATGGTCGGCTGTGGATCAGCTGGTTGTTATTGTTGGAGGATTTCAGATGATCAGATTGAGGACATGCTGGAGGAGATCCTGATCAGCAGGTGAGGTGGTTCTCCCGGGGCGAAGCCCACCTCTATCCAGCTCCCAGTGACTAGCAGTTCGGACGGGTCTCTGCTCCAGCTCCCAGTGACTAGCAGTTCGGACGGGTCTCTGCTCCAGCTCCCAGTTACTAGCAGTTCGGACGGGTCTCCGCTCCGGCTCCAAGGCGGCCCGTCGGTTCCGGGCCTGGATCTCACGCCTAAGCATCAGCTGCTCCTCCAGCAGCCAGCTAGACTCGGCTCGGGCCTGAGCAACTGCATCTAAAGGCAGAATACAGCCCCACGCGCAGCAACACACCGTCATGACATCACCTTAACACAAAGACCGTTTAACCCCCGAATGACTGACCTCTCCTCTGGGCCGGCTCGTCCTCGTCCAGCTGCGGAGTCGATTTGGATTTCAACCTGCCAAAAACAAGAACTGACATCAGTTCCACCGATAATCAAGATGTGGAACAGTTCTGGTTTATCTGACCCCTGTATTCACCCCAACCCTGCATTCACCCCAACAACCCTGCATTCAACCCAACCCTGTTTTCACCCCAACCCTACATTCACCCCAACCCTGCATTCACCCAAACCCCAACCCTACATTCACCCCAACCCTGCATTCACCCCAACCCTTCATTCACCCCCAACCCTACATTCACCCCCAACCCTACATTCACCCCAACCCTGTATTCACCCCAACCCTACATTCACCCCAACCCTGCATTCACCCCAACCCTTCATTCACCCCCAACCCTACATTCACCCCAACCCTGTATTCACCCCAACCCTACATTCACCCCAACCCTTCATTCACCCCCAACCCTACATTCACCCCAACCCTGTATTCACCCCAACCCTACATTCACCCCAACCCTACATTAACCCCAACAACCCTACATTCACCCCAACCCTGCATTCACCCAAACCCCAAAACTGCATTCACCCCAACCCTGCATTCACCCCAACCCTACATTCACCCCAACCCTGCATTCACCCCAACCCTACATTCACCCCAACCCTTTATTCACCCCAACCCTGCATTCACCCCAACCCTACATTCACCCCAACCCTTTATTCACCCCAACCCTACATTCACCCCAACCCTGCATTCACCCCAACCCTACATTCACCCCAACCCTGCATTCACCCCAACCCTTCATTCACCCCAAACCTGCATTCACCCCAACCCTGCATTCACCCCCAACCCTTCATTCACCCCAACCCTGCATTCACCCCAACCCTACATTCACCCCAACCCTGCATTCACCCCAACCCTACATTCACCCCAACCCTGCATTCACCCCCAACCCTTCATTCACCCCAAACCTGCATTCACCCCAACCCTGCATTCACTGGATAGTAAAATAAAAGCTTCATGCAGCTCTGCTGGACACGTGCTTTATATTCTTTGAAGAACGGGTTTTAAACTTGTATTTGTGGTTGCAGAGACGAACTATTCTGTGAAAATGTTTCCCAATAATGTTTCTGAGCACATCAGAAGGCTGGAGGGCTCAAAAAATATGAGCCTTCTTTATTACATTTCCACTTTATTTCATCTGAATATTTCCAACTGACATTACGTGGACCATGAAATGTTTTCATTTTGACAGTTTTATCCAATTTACATTATTGCTGAAGATTAGTTTACCTCTTAAAAGATCCCGTTTCTCTGGAATCTTTCCAATTTTCCTTCCCAGTCTTTTGTTGCCTCAGCTCAAATATAAGATAGATCGTAATTTTAATATTTGATATGCTTTTTTAATTAATGTATAGTTTAAATTATTTCCAAATGATTGTCAAAAAGGTTCCTTCTCATATGAAGATGACTTATTTTTATCAAAATTTCCAACTGCAGGTAGAAGTATGTACAACTATGTACATCATCTAATACACTATTTCTTTTTTATGCATGTTTGTTCATATCGTTTATGGATGTTCTGGCAGACCGTAACTATACGGACAAACGTGTTATTCAGTGCGTTTAAATGGGAAGTTTAATTCCTTTAATTCAGAATTAAAATTAAATCCGATTTAAAATGAGTAAAAATTACCATGTAAACACCTAATTCCGAATGAAAGTGGCAGATTAAATTAAACTTAATTCCGAAGTAAGGGGATGGTTTATTCTGATTTTAAATCCAAATAGAATAATTCTGCGATCATGTATACACTCATTCCGGTTTAAATTAATTCCGGTCTTTCTGTGCTGCTCGTTACCTCGCCCGTCTGTCTCCATGACGCTAATATTCCCCGCTCGGCTTTGTGCTGCTACTTCAAAAATATAATCAAAACGAATCCAAAAAGGATGATAATAATGTGGTCCTCCATGTTATTGCTAATCGAGTAAGTTTGTTTTTCTTCCGGTATACGTAACTTCCGGTCCCCTATCCAATCAGAACCTTCCCAACCCCCAGACCTTAAGTGGAATTGGATAAAGCCGATCAAACGTGTTTTACATGTAAACCTCAGTTTGGAATTACTATTTCCATGTAAACTCGAAGGAAAATAGTTTAATTCTGAATTATTTAATTTGGAATAATTAATTCCGAATTAAAAAACATCAACCGTGGCCATTTCAACTTTATTCACCAAATTTCGACTTTTTTCTCGACATTTTGACTTTTTTTCTCGAAATTGTACTTCAACATTAATCTCGACATTTCAACTTTTTTCTTGTTTTTCTTCCGGTAGACGTAACTTCTCCCCCCTATCCAATCAGAACCTTCCCAACCCCCAGACCTTAAGAGGAATTGGAGAAAGCCGATCAAACGTGTTTTCCATGTAAACCTTAATTCAGAATTACTATTTCCATGTAAACTCGAAGGAAAATAGTTAAATTCTGAATTATTATTATTATTAAATAATAATAATTATTATTAAAAACATCATGTAACTATGGCCATTGTTAGTCGGTAAAAAGCAAAGCTATGTGGCGTGAGAGCAGGTGAGATTAGCCGACAGCGTCTCCTGGACTGACCTGTCGGAGAAGGAAAGCGGACGCTGGAGTCCAGTGAGGCCGTAGGAGCCAGCAGCCCTTCAGGTGAAGGGCGGAGAGCACAGACAGGTGGAGGTGATGGTTAGAGCAGGAGGACACAGACACGTTAGTGGCATGATGTTACTGGACAAACAATCAAGCAGGTTAAATGTGCAGCCAGCTGAAGGTCATGTGACAAAGACACGGGTTAAAGGACGGAGCCGGTACTGACCAGCGCTGATGCTCCGCCGCTCTCTCCGTCTCTCTGCGCTGCTGCTCTGCAGCCTCCTGCCGCCTCCGGGCCTCCTCCCGCTCCTCCTCCCTCTTCCTCTGCCACATCAGCTCCTCTTCCTCCCTCCTCCTCCTCTCCTCCTCCCTCCTCCTCTCCTCCTCCCTCTTCCTCTGCCAGAGCAGCTCCTCCTCCTCCTTCCTCCTCTGCTCCTCCTCGTCCTGCATCTCCTTCCTCCTCCTCTCCTCCTGGAGACGCTGCAGCTCACGCTCCTCCGATTCCCTCCTCCTCTCCTCCTCCGCCTGTCGTTGGAGCTCCTGCTCCTCCCTCCTCCTCTGTTCCTCCGCCTGTCGTTGGAGCTCCTGCTCCTCCCTCCTCCTCTGTTCCTCCGCCAGTATTAGAAGCTCCTGCTCCTCCTGCCTCCTCTCCTCCTCCTCCTCTTCCCAGGGAGACGGGGAGGGCGACTGTGGCCTGACGCTGTGGCTGTTGACCTCCACGACCAAAAACTGTCGGGAGGAAGAAGAACCGAGGATCAGGAGAATTGAATAATAATAATAAACTTTATTTATATGGCACCTTTCTTAACAAAGTTACAAAGTGCTTCCCAAGAACAATAAAATACATCAAGATAAAAATACAGTGCATAGTGGATAAGAACATAAGACAGCAATAACCAAGTCTAAAATTAATACATGTAGCAATATTCACACCACAATAAAAGGAATGTGTGAGATTAATCAAACTTTTGAACTAGTTTTTGTCCTTATGAAAACTATCACATGCTCTGAACAGATGCATACTCAGGGGGGTCGACTGTCCTGGGAACAAGCTGACCCATTGTGTCTTTTGGACGCATCTGTTCAGAGTTCCTGTTTTAGTCCCGGAAGGCATTTGACCTATGTGACCCATTGCTTTTAAAACTTCTGCATACCAGCTAGTTCCTCTTTAGATTAGTTCCACTTTAACTGAAGATGTCTGTTTCACAATCTTTGACTTCTTTAACTGAAATGTCACATGTGTGACCTTTTAACCCCGATGTCTGTTACCTCTGTATGTTTCCTCCCATTGTCCATTCACTGTCTACTATTGGCTGTCTTAAAATGGTCATGTTCCTGTCACAAATTCTCAATAAAAAGCTGATGCTGCAAGAAGATCTTGGGAGAAGTGCTTGGGAGTTCTCTGTTACCCCTTTTACACCTGGTTCTGGGCTAGAGCCAGACTTAGCACCAGTTCTTTGGTTTTACACAGCCTAAGCACCGGCTCCTGGCTCTCAAAACGGGTGCTACGCCAGCCCCTTTGAGCTGCTGGGCCAGCGTTAGAACCGCTTTACGTCGGGGGCTGGGGGCGGGGCTGGGGACGGTGTTACTGAACAACCAAAGCAGAATAAACACGGAAGCGCGCCGTTTTTAAACAACGGAGCGTTGACAACGGCGGTTAAGTTAGCAGACTCTTTTATTATTACATCCATTTATTTAATAATGGATGTAAAACAGAAGCAGCAGTGGTCTACGGTACAATCCATCAACAGTAACGTCGGCGGGCTCCGTACCTGCCGATGCCCGCCGATGCAGCGGCTCCCAGCCCGCGTCCCAGCCCTGGGACGCTTGGACGCGAGGCTGCATCGGCCGGCTCCGTGCCCGCCGAGGCAGCGCAGCTCGATCCATTTATTTAATAAAAATGCCTGGCCCGCGGGGACGCCTCCCAGCCCGCGGTTCTGGTTCTGGTTCCACCAAAATACACCAACGCAGAGCCTACGGCGTATGTTACGTAGGAGGAAAGAAGAGGAGCTCCTGTCCCCCGGGGCTGCCGGCTGTGACGATCGACGCAGAGCCTACGGCGTAGGTTACGCGGCGACGGGCGCCGTACGCCGTACCCTACGCCGTAGGCTCTGCGTCGATTTAACGCGGAACCATAAATCAGCTCCGGAGCCGGCAGGCAGGCAGAAATCCCGAAATTTTCAGAGCAAATTTCTTAACAGGCGTTATTTGGATAAACTGAGCCCAGGTTGGGGATCTTAAAGGTTACTTTACCTGAAAAAATATTAAAACTTAATAAAGTGCCATATTAACAGCGCTACAGCTGAAATTAAAACAGCTTTTGGCTCTCAGCTTCCTGATCACGGTGGGGATGAAAACGAGGGGGAGTGGTGACGTGATGACGTGGCTCTCTGGCCAGCTGCAGGCTAGCACCAGCTGTGTAAAAGCAAACGGTTCTTACTTAGAACCAACCGCGAACCGGCTCTAGCACCAGCACTAGCACCAGCCCTGGAACCAGCTTGGTGTAAAAGGGGTATGTGAGGGCCTGTGTGCCCTGCACTCCTCTGCTCTCCTCCCCACATTTCTGCAGAAAGCCCTAAAAATCATTCTAACAGCCTCTGTGTCTTTCCTTGTTTATGTTATGTTGATTTGGAATTCCAACAGAATGTTTTTAGTAAAGATTTAAAAGCAGTGGGGGATTTAGCTGACCTGATCTCAGCAGGTAAAGAGTTCCAAAGTTTGGGGGCCTGGACTGCAAAAGCTCCATCATCCAGATTAAAAACCATAGATGGGTAAAAGCATGCCAGGCTGACAATAGGATGATGGAAACAACACTGATGCAACTGTGCAGCTCTTTGATGTTTCATCTATTTCTTCTATTCATTGAAAGATTTTTCTGCAAGTTTGTTAATCTGTTGTCTGCTTCCATGGTCGTAATCCCTGTGGATTACAATCTAACTACAACAAAATGTTCTTACATCTAGTTTTACAAGTGTATTTGTAATGACAGGGAAGAACATGAAATAAATTTATAGTGGGCGTGTGAATCATAGACATATATACCTAGACGCCTCATAGACTGACGCTGCCTATTGGAGTAGACGTTCAGCTCGGCCGCCATCTTGGATGGGTCTCCAATTCGCCCCCAGTGCATTTATTTCTTCTGAGGAAGGTTTTATCTCTGACTACAATCATCCATAACTCCCCGAATTTTTACCCGATTTTCACACAGTTTGGTTTGTTACAAACGGCAGAGATTTAGTTATGACACAGGACACTGTTACACATTAAAAATACAGACTTTTATGCTGAAAGACTTTGTATTATGCTCTTTAACAAAGACATATGGTATGGCATATTGATAAATGTATAAATTAATCAATTTTATATTTCAATAAAGAAACAAGTTTGATTGTTCATTTGAATTTATTTGAAGGGGAGAGGGGTGTGTTGTTGTATTTATTTATTTATTTATATTTATTAATTTTTTCTTTCTTTCTTATTAATATTATTTATTTATTTTTATTTAATTATTGTTTTTAAAAGTTAAAAAAGGGCAAAATATTGATATTTCTATTGTTATTGTAAATCTTTTTATTTTCTCTTATTGCCTTCAATAAATATATCTATAAAAATAAATCCAGGTCATTCCAGGGTCTCATGCTACCCTGTTAGGCATGAACTGGGGCTGGGGAGCTAAAAACCCTTGAAAAAGAACTGTTTTGCAGCTTCTTGTGTGTGCTGTAACTCTCTAATTCCAGTGTAGTTAATTTAGCCTGGAGTGAGGAGACCCATCCAATATGGCGGCGACACTGGATTACGTTCAAGCATGTCATGAGGCGTCTACATATATATGTCTATGGTGTGAATGATCAATAATCAGTATTATTGGCAGTAATAGAGGGCCCCAAAATCACATTTTGCTTAGGGCCCCATGGAGGCTTGGGCCGGCCCTGGACTTTGCTCCGTTCTCTTACATTTCAGGTTTAAGTTAAATTAAAACACTTCGTTACCTCCTGCTTGCTGGTGGCGATCTCCTGCTGAGCTTTGAGCCACTCGTCGTGCAGCTTCTCCTGATCACGCTTGTACTTCTCCTGAGAGAGAGGGAAAGGTCAAGGTCACAGAGGTCAGAGGTCATCACGTGCTCGTCTCCTGGGCGGATCATGAATCGGTTTGTGCTACGGGGAACCAAACGAGGGACGTTAACGCGCTTTCACGGTTCACGCAGCTCTCCGCTCGCCACCTTTCATCTCCGGCACAAACGCGCCTCTGGAAAATGTTTGGACGGATTAAACTGCAGAGAAGTCGGAGGCTTCGACGCCCGGGAGGCATCTTAAGTTTCAGCGTCGAGCCTCTGAGGAACAGACGGAGGATTTCTCCGTCTGCAGCTCCTCTCTTGGTTTGATGTGATACAGAATCGGTTTGATTATTATTCAGGTTTGGTTTTTCTTCTGTGTTCAACTCAACATGATGAGGTGTGCTGCCCAATTAACCCACAGAATCTGTTCAACATTTGTATAATACTGTTCTTTCCGCCTCTGTGAAGCCACTGAGGAGCTGTAGACGGAGGATTTCTCCGTCTGCAGCTGCTCTCTTGGTTTGATGGGATACAGCAGTGATCATCAACTGACGGCCCACCAAACCGTCCAATCCGGCCCGTGACTGTATTCCCCTCTGACAGCTCAGGATATGAATCCTTGAAATGTGTATGTTTAGTGTTGTGGTGACGGCGCAGATTATATTCTTTTGCAACAGCAACAGTTTCGTTGCAAATAAGACGTACAGGTGACCAAAGGCGAAAATCCTGTTTCATAGTTGGGGGGGACAATAAACAGTAACATTTTAGAGAATACATCCAGGGGGGGACAAGGAATAAAAGTTTTAGCCTTCCTTTAATACAGCATTTTGACATTTTCATCTCTATCTCGCAAACAGGCAGAAGACCTTTCTTAGAGTAATACAAAACAATGGTATTAGGTGGAAGGTGGCAATAATACAGCACATCTGACATAATACACTGCAAAAACCCAAAATCTTAACAAGAATATTTGTCTTATTTCTAGTTAAAATGTCTCATTTTTAGTTAAAAAAAATCTCATTACACTTAAAACAAGACTCATCACTGGAAAAAAACAACAATTTTCACCTGTTTCAAGTAGATTTTCACTTAAAATAAGTAGAAAAATCTGCCAGTGGAACAAGATTGTTTTGCTTATAAGATAAATCTTGTTCCACTGGCAGATTTTTCTACTTATTTCAAGTGAAAATGTACTTGAAACAGGTGAAAATTGTCAAATAACAAGTTATTTTTCTGGTGATGACTCTTGTTTTAAGTGTAATGGCATTTTACTGTTTATTATTATTTTCGATTTCGGTTTCGGCCACAAATTTTCATTTTGGTGCATCACTACTGCTACTACTACTACTGCATTGTTCCAAAATTATTAATTCTGTCTCAAATTATTCTAGGGGGGGACAGCTTTACTAATGGGGGGGACTTGTCTATGGAGCCAAATCAAGGCCAAAAGTTTTGCTAATTTGAAAATAAAATTTGAACCTGAAAATTCTTTTTTACAGTTTCAATTTTATTTTTTTCAGTATCAGATCTTTTTTTCAGTTTCAAATCTTTTTATTTCAGTTTCAAATCTTTTTTTCAGGTTCAAATCTTTTTTTTTCAGTTTCACGTCTTTTTTTTTCAGTTTCACTTCTTTTTTTTTTCAGGTTCAAATTTTTTTTTCAGGTTCAGACTTTTGGCCCGGATCTGGCGTGGGGGGCGTGGCATCAACTGTGAGGGGCGTGGCATCATGAGTGACAGCAGAACAGAGAAGGCGGGGGACCTTCCTCAGTCCTGTTGCCTTCAGGAATCGTAGGTTGCAGAAGTTATCAGTAGAAGTATGATTCAATACTGTAGCCTATATACACCATATTCACGTGATTGGCAGTGGAAAATACTGGTATTAGTGACACATTTCTGTTTAAAAAGCTGTTTTAGACCGTACTTGGCACCAATCGCAGTATAAAAGCAATAAATGCCAGACTGTACAGTTCAACAGCCACACTTTGACAGTTAAGTTTGACATTTCCCACTTCCACATACTACCAAACACGGTCTAAAACAGCTTTTTAAACAGAAATGTGTCACTAATATCAGTTTTTTTTCCACTGCCAATCACGTGAATATAGTGTATATACAGTGTTGAATCATACTTCTACTGATAACTTCTGCAACCTACGATTCCTGAAGGCAACAGGACTGAGGAAGGTCCCCCGCCTTCTCTGTTCTGCTGTCACTCATGATGCCACGCCCCTCACAGTTGATGCCACGCCCCCCACGCCAGATCCGGGCCAAAAGTCTGAACCTGAAAAAAAAATTTGAACCTGAAAAAAAAAGAAGTGAAACTGAAAAAAAAAGACGTGAAACTGAAAAAAAAAGATTTGAACCTGAAAAAAAGATTTGAAACTGAAATAAAAAGATTTGAAACTGAAAAAAAGATCTGATACTGAAAAAAATAAAATTGAAACTGTAAAAAAGAATTTTCAGGTTCAAATTTTATTTTCAAATTAGCAAAACTTTTGGCCTTGATTTGGCTCCATACTTGTCCCCCCTGTCCCCCCCGGGATTTTCGCCCCTGCAGGTGACGCATTTCGGAAGGTTGGCGTGATAAACGCGAACTTTTCAGTCCAGTCATCGTCCAGTCAGCTCCCCGGACGCCGTGAAAATGGCAGCCCACTGCTATTAGTTCAACTAGAAAATGGGTTAAATGCAGAGAAAGAATTTCCCCATTGTGGGATTAATAATGGAAAATTATTATAATCTGTTTAAGGTTAATCAGCACCTCAGTGACTTGTAGGTTTGGTTTGGGTCAAATCCTTTCAAATCACTACACAAGTCAAAAAACTGTGTGCTCACCGGCAACCAGCACCCCTGACCTGCCGGTGATCAGCCTCACTTTTATAAAACATATTCCCTGGCTCCATACACCACCTACCGCGCAAAAATGGCACTACAATTCACATACACCTGTCATTCAATGGGAAGCACAGCAATACAAATTGGCTCTAACAGTTAGTTTCAATAATGAAGGGACGCACCTGCAGGAGGTCCTCTTGCTCCTTCTGCCACTTCTCCTGGCGTCGGCGCTCGGCCTCGGGGTCCCAGGACCAGCGGCTGGAGGGAGGAGTGATGGAGGGAACCGGGATCTGAGGACGGAGACAGTTACATCCACGTTACACCTGACAAACATCCAGAGTTGGTAGTAACGAGTTACATTTACTCTGTTACATTTACTTGAGTAAGTTTTGGGAAATTTTGTACTTTTAGGAGTAGTTTTGAATCACTATACTTTTTACTTTTACTTGAGTAGATTTGTGAAGAAGAAACTGTTCCTCTTACTCCGCTACATTAGGCTACGTTGAGCTGTTACTTTTCTTTTATCCCTTTTATCCACGTACGCGTCAATCTCATGACATCACTGGGTGATTCTTTGGGAAAAATGTTTGTTTTTGCATGTTTTGTCACATTTACACAGACTCAAACACACACAGAGTTTCTATGAGTTCATGTTTGTTCTAGTTCTGCCTGGTTAAAAAAGAAAAGTACAAAGGCTGGAAATTTTGTTCTACTTGTGCTTAATTAATTTTTTTATTCTGCTATTTTATTTATTTTATTATTTATTAAAGTACTTGAATTTACTTTAAGATTATTTTAATTTAAGCTATTTTTTATTTTTTATTAATTTTAATTTATTTTATTATTTTTTTTATTTAATTTCCCTGAAGATGATTATTTTGCACTTTTGTCTGTTTGAATGGTTGTGTTAAAAAAATAAATCAGACGTTACTCAACAGTTACTCTGTACTTGAGTAGTTTTTTCACCAAGTACTTTTTTACTTTTACTCAAGTAATTATTTGGATGACTAGTTTTTACTTCTACTTGAGTCATATTATTCTGAAGTAACAGTACTTTTACTTGAGTACAATTTTTGGCTACTCTACCCAGCTCTGCAAATATCTGCTGTTTCACTTCACCAGGCTACGTTACAGTCAGCATCCACCCAGACAAGGATGTATTGCAGCGTTGCACCACAAGAAAACGATGTGTGGAAGATCAGAGTAAACAAGACACATCTTTAATGCCCCGAGGTCCTGAAATACAGGAATTAATCTTCATCAACTTTTTATAAAGTTCATAAAAGGCTACAGGGAACAACTTTGGTTCATTGCTTCAGTAATGAGACTCATGTTTGTTTATAAGTTTTCCCCCTCCCAGCGTTGTCTGCTCGTAATCGTGGCCCTAACCCCTTCAACTTAACCGTTTTAATTAAAGCTCTTTATCATCACAGATGAGCAACTAGGAAATGTTTATACGCTTGAGCAGCAACGTGGTTGTTTATGTTAAAGAATAAAATACAGGAAATTACATTAAATGGTACAAAAATAACTAGTAAACTACCCTGGGATTATGTTGTAATAATAATAATAATAATAATAATAATAATAATAATAATAATAATAATAATAATGTTTTTTTATAAGGTTTGTTACCAAAAACTGCTGCTGTCCTGAAAAAGCGGTGGGAAATGCTTTTTTAAGCCTTGAAGATGAATGTAAATATTTGTTTATTACTTAGCTCTTATAAAACCTTTTTTTGTCTTTTAAACAAAAATATTAGAGGACAAAAACATGACTAAAACTAGGGATGGGCGGTATGGACTAAAAAATGTATCACGATCATTTCTGGCATTTATCCCGATAACGATAAAAATGACGATAAAAAAATACCAATTCAACTCCACTTTTTTAACTATAAATCTATCTCACTCTCAGATCCTCCATGTTTGTTACACAAAAACCTCATCAACGGGAATGTATCCTTTTTTCTTTCTTTCTTTCTTTCTTTCTTTCTTTCTTTCTTTCTTTCTTTCTTTCTTTCTTTCTTTCTTTCTTTCTTTCTTTCTTTCTTTCTTTCTTTCTTTCTTTCTTTCTTTCTTTCTTTCTTTCTTTCTTTCTTTCTTTCTTTCAGGCTCATTTCCTTCCTTCCTTCCTTCTTTTTTCCCTTCCTTCCTTCTTTCCTCCTGCTCTCTCCTTCCTTCTTCCCTTCCTCTTTTCTCCCTTCCTTCCTTCCTTCCTTCCTTCCTTCCTTCCTTCCTTCCTTCCTTCCTTCCTTCCTTCCTTCCTTCCTTCCTTCCTTCCTTCCTTCCTTCCTTCCTTCCTTCCTTCCTTCCTTCCTTCCTTCCTTCCTTCCTTCCTTCCTTCCTTCCTTCCTTCCTTCCAAAAATCATCTTTACACAAAAACGTCATCAACGGGAATTTATCGTTTTTTACCTCGAGATGAGAAATTCTTATCGTATGGAATTTTTTTGACGGTAAATCGTGAACGGTAAAATATCGCCCATTCCTAACTAAAACTAGTTCTGAATATCAGAATCGTAAGAAAGACGTCACCTGTTTTATCAAAGCTCAACTTATAAATATGGACCTGAACCTTATTTAAAACAGAACTAACTAAACTTCTAGGATTCATTTGTTCCCATTTTCTTTGACTGTTTAAAACCTTTGCTGGAATAAACTCATGTTTATATTAATAAGTGTCGTTTTCTCTACTTTCACAGCTTGTATTTGAATAAAAAGGAGAAAACCGTGGTGCATCTTTTTGGACCAGGTTAGGAAGCAGAGCGAACTAGGTCCAAACTGAAAAGGCTGAACAGTCACTTCGTTTTAACAGAATATCACAGCAAAACTACAGAGAATAAAAGCAAAACTACAGAGAATAAAAAGCAAAACTACAGAGATTAAAAAGCCTCTCTGGACTCGTTTAACTCACATCAGGCATCGCAGGGTCTGATCCTCCTGGAAGAGAGAGAAGAAGCAGTTAACACACACACACACACACACACACACACACACACACACACACACACACACACACACACACACACACACACACACACACACACACACACACACACACACACACACACGTTCTCTCTTTACCTTGTTCAAAGAACTCAGACCTCCGTTTTAAGTTCTTCAGAGAAACCGGTTCTGATTCTAAGTGAGAAACGAGAAAACAGTTTAAAATCTTACCCAGGATGCATCACTCTAAAGCTAGAAGGGCAAAGATATTTGACAATATGGATGAAAATGCTAGTAGATGCCATAGATCCCCTGGAACCTTAACACACAAGCAAAATTTCACCTTTTTTCACAACATTTCGACTGTTTTTCCTCAAAATTGTACTTCAACATTAATCGCAACATTTCGACTTTTTTCTCGACATTTTGACTTTTTTCCCGAAGTGCATAATGAAAAACAAAACTTCCTCCTCTAAAATATTATTTTTATTTTTCTCCTGCCTGGCCCTGATACTCTTCTGTAGTTTTCTTACTATTTAATGGTAGTATTTTTATTTGTCATTATAACTATTATTTTTGTCTCCCCTTTTTTTAAATAAAATAAAATAAAATAAAATCTGTGTCTTAAGCCAAGAATGTAACTCTGTATTGTGTTTAATAAAAAGAGATTCAAAAAAATAAATAAATAAAAAATAGTTTGTGTTCTTTACCTCTGTTCCTCAGGGTGACGGGTTCCAGGAGATTCCCGTTGGCGCCGTTGGACACGACCTGCAGGGAGACGGGATCGTTAACGGGTCAGAACCAGAACTGCTCGGACCAGGGACTCGTTAGCGCGGGTCATTACCGCCAGTACTCGGGTTGTAAAATAAAATCCGGGGGGATGGTGGATTTGATCATATGGGGACAGATAATTTGTGCTGATTACAAATAATATAATATATTACAAATAATAGCAGTGACCAAAACACCTGCAGAAATACTGCAGGAATGACATAGCAGCAGTTAAATGCAGCCTTCTGTAAGCTTTAAATATCCACTGGGCTTACATCAAATACATCAAAACACAACAATAAAAAACAGTTTTCTGAACTTATCAATATGACTCTGTCCTTCACAAGATAAGTAACATGGATCACTGCAAAAACTCACAATCTTAACAGGAATATTTGTCTTATTTCTAGTTAAAATGTCTCATTTTAGTAAAAAAAATCTTATTACACTTAAAACAAGACTCATCACTGGAAAAAACAACAATTTTCACCTGTTTCAAGTAGATTTTCACTTGAAATAAGTAGAAAAAAGTTTTATTTCAAGTGAAAATTTACTTGAAACAGGTGAAAATTGTCAAATAAGTTATTTTTCTGGTGATGACTCTAAATGTTGAAATAGCAGTAAAACCACATTCATTGATGAAATGACATAAGGGATGGAAAGGGGGAATGGCAGTTTTACAGGGGGGGATGATTTGGACCGTTTTTATTTCAGGGGGGATGCCATCCCCCCCTCATCCCCCCTCAACTCCAGTACTGGTTACGGCGGGTCACTCACCACGACGGGCCGCGGGGTGGGGTCTCTGGCCGGTACCGGTCCGTCCCGGGAGGTGAAGTCCAGGCTGGTCCGGCCCGGGTTCGGGTCAGCAGAACCTGGAGGGACCGGAGGATCCGGACGGGTCAGATTGATCGTCTTATGGGTTTGGAACGGCAGGGAAGGAGGATCTCTGTCCCAGTCTGGAGGACACCACACGTTTGTGTGTGAGAGTGTGTGAGAGTGTGTGTGTGTGTGTGTGTGTGTGTGTGTGTGTGTGTGTGTGTGTGTGTGTGTGTGTGTGTGTGTGTGTGTGTGTGTGTGTGTGAGTGAGCCCCAACCTCTGAAGCAGACACACACACACCACGCTGAAGCGGGGCGGGGGAGTGTTAGCAGCAGGACAGAGAAACCACCTTCCCGGCCAAGCAGCCTGTTCATCCGAACCTTTTAACACCACTAACTACTACTACTGTATTTTCTGGACTATAAGCCGCTACTTTTTCCATAGGTTTTCAACCGTGCAGCTTATACAAAGGTGCAGCTATTCTGTGGATTTTTCTTCCACCGCTCGGGGCGTTCTAACTGGAATTAGAATCAAAACTAAGACAAAATAAATGCAAAGAAGAATACGCTACTTCTTCTTTAGCAGATAGAAGTAGAAGCAGATTTCAAACAGATAAATAGATAAGTAAATACTGGTTATTTTCTCTTGGTTCTGTCCCGTTTTAATTAGCAAAGTTGCTGCCGTGTTAAAAGACACTGTTAGGAAAGATCTATTTAGGTACAAACATGTACATCATTTACAGTTCAAAATCCTTCTGTACATGTAGTAAATATCTAATCTAACAACATAAATATCTGCGGCTTGTTTATCTTTTTTTTTTTTAAATAGAACGGATGCAGCTTATATGCAGGTGCAGCTTATAGTCCAGAAAATACGGTAACTACTACTAACTACTACTAACTACCACTAACTACTAACCATCACCGGGTTAGTAATAATGATAATAATAAATTTTAATTGTTAGGCGCCTTTATTGGCACTCAAGGTCGCCGTAAAAACAATCAAAATATAAAACACAATTTAAACAACAGAAAACAGCAGAGTTTGCAGCAGAACATAAAAGACAGACATTATAATTCACATGCCGGTCTGAACAAGGTTAGCCCTGGTTAACCACTCCGGGGGGGCTACATCTTTATATGAATCGGAGGTCGTGTTGTTTTTGTCAGCTTGTTTAAATTTTAGTTTTAGTCTAGATGAGAACCGTTTAGAAACGTGCAGGAATGCGACCCGTGAACGTGTCATTAACTCCCCCCCCCCCCACGAGGCGACACCCCGGCGTGGAGATGTGGAGGTGACTCACGGTTCTGGCCGTGG
This sequence comes from Cololabis saira, assembly GCF_033807715.1. NCBI lineage: Eukaryota > Metazoa > Chordata > Actinopteri > Beloniformes > Belonidae > Cololabis > Cololabis saira. The sequence goes on along the minus strand of NC_084592.1, from coordinate 44,511,718 downwards.
CGACGGACGTCCATCACCAGACTGCCGTCCTGCAGCGCCGCCTCCAGGCCGGACTTCCAGGCCGTGTAGCTCATGCCCGCCACCTGCTGGCCGTTCACCGTCAGCACCTCGTCCCCCGGCTGCAGCCGGCACATCTCCGCGGAGCTACCTGGAAAGGTGGAGGGTCGTTAGGGGGGTCGACTCCGCCCACATCAGGGGGAGGGGTTAACTCCTTCGAGTTTTAGTTTTAGTCTAGTCTTTGGGTCAAGCTATAATTTTAGTTTTTATTAGTTTTAGTCACCTTCATTCTCCTTTTAGTCATGTCAAGTTTCAGTCGACTAAAAGTCTGAGCATTTTAGTCAGAATTGTCCAGGACCATTTTAAGGCGCACCTAAAAGCCTTTAATTTTCTCAAAAATCAGCAGTGCGCCTTATATATGATCATTACGGTAATTTGTGTAACTGTAGTCAGGGGGATTGTGGGTAATGTAGTCAGGGGGATTGTGGGTAATGTAGTCAGGGGGATTGTGGGTAATGTAGTTTGTGTCGCCGAAGTAATAGCTCTAAAAACGTCAGGAATCGCAAGGAAGGAGGGATGGTTAACTCCGCCCCCATCACTTTGGTGATGTGTTCACTGTCGTGATGTTCGTGGTTCACCGGAGCGTTTTTGTTAAAAATAAATAAACCTGCAAATCTCTTAACTGCAATTCAAATAAAAAATAGGAAGTATTTTAAATTAAAGGGGACCTATTATGGCATCTAATACCTATTTTAAACAGGCCTTGAATGTCTTAAAAACAAGCTTTTGATTGTTTTTGCTAAATAAATTAGAAATTCAGCCTCTAAACCATGTCTTATCACCCAGTTCTCTAACCTCATTATCTATGCAGGATTCTGAGTGGGCGGGGCTATGATAATGAGGCTCTGTGCTGATTGGCTGCCTGAATGACGCGATACACCGCTACGAAAAAATTGCGGAAGCTCCGGCCGGCGGAGTTAGTTGTGGGCGTGGTTTCACACATCGGAGGCCAACCTATGTAAATCACGCCCGTCGTTATGTAACGACAGCAGCAGAATCTGGTTGCTTTCCTACTTCTCTGAGTTGGCAGGCTGAGGGGAGACCACTTTATATATGTTAAAACAAGAGAAAACCTGTTTTTCATAATAGGTCCCCTTTAAGAAATTCACTGAACACTAGAAATGTTCAGCAATGTCTTTTTCTATTTCGTGTTATAAGATAAACTGGCTTATTTGTTGCTCCGGCTGTCAATCAACCATAATAACGTGACTCCTGCTGGTTCTGCAGAACCTCAACGGGTCAGAACACGACCGTTGTCCAGCACTCAAACAGAAATAAGCCAAGAACTGACAATAATTAATGTAAATGACCAAAGCTCGGTTTAAATAACCTCCAGTCTGAAGCTGAGTGTATTACTATGGGATGTCAGAGGACCGGCGGCTCCGGCCCAGCAGATCTGACCCAGATAGAAGCTGGCCTACATACGGGCTGCAGAACCTGCTGATACCAGTCTGGCCCGCATGGAGATGGAGCCTGGGCAACGCTGCACTAATGTAAGGGAGGCGGAGCCTAGTCTCCCACGGCAACGCTGCACTGATGTAAGGGAGGCGGAGCCTGGTCTCCCACGGTAACGCTGCACCGTGAACACTAACGTAACGGAGGCGGAGCCTGGTCGCCCACGGTAACGCTGCACCGTGAACACTAACGTAACGGAGGCGGAGCCTGGTCGCCCACGGCAACGCTGCACTAATGTTACGGAGGCGGAGCCTGGTCTCCCACGGCAACGCTGCACCACGACCACTAATGTTACGGAGACAGAGCCTGGTCTCCCACGGCAACGCTGCACTAACGTAAAGGAGGCGGGGTCTTTTAAGGAGGCGGGGCCTGTTAAGGAGGCGGGGTCTGTTAAGGAGGCGGGGTCTGTCGGTACCTGGCTGCACAGACGTGACCCGGGCCCCGGTCGAGTCCCAGGCCGCCTGGAACCCGAAGTCCCTGCTGCTGTTGGGCTTCTGGTTCAGGTTGATCCGCATCTCACAGGAGTTCTCCTAGAGAAGAGGGAAGAGAGAAGAGAGTCGTGGCTACCGGTGGTTACCGGGGACTGATCATCCACGGCTCGCTGCTACACCTCCACCTCACACCATCATCATAAAACAACAACAACTAGAAAATTTCCTCGCAGAAATTTCGAGAGTGCCACGGCGGGCTGCTGTCCATTTGTGTACATTGCTTGATTTTGCAAGCAATAAAGGTGAAGGACTCACATATCGGCCAATCAGAAGAAGGGGCGGGGCTAATTTGCACCAATGAAGGTCAAGGACTCAATACCTAGTCCTATGACACCACCCATGACTCTCTATGTCAAAGCATTCAAAAGTTATTGGACTATAACATATCAACCAGTCAGAAGAAGGGGCGGGGCTAATTTGTATATATAATATACAAATTTATATATACAATAAGAATAATAATATATATATATATATATATATATATATAAATATATATGTATATATATATATATATATATATATATATATATATATATATATATATATATATATGTATATATGTATATATATATATATATATGTATATATATATATATATATATATATATATATATATATATATATATATATATATATATATATATATATATATGAAAATACCAGATTTTGCCATGTGACAAGTTCTCAAATAACGATAACGTTAACGATTTGTGAGAAAACCGTAGCTCCTAGCAGAAAAACAAAGACATCGTGAGAGACACAGAACCCGGCAGATTCTGACAATCTTCATTTTATTCAGATATTCCTTAAAATGTGTTAGTAACGGCAGTCCGAAAACAAAGTGAGATTTTTTTGAAGAAAACTTTTGATTTTGATTGGAATTCGCGCCGCTTTACCCCCCCCCCCGTTTACATTTTGTGCATACCCCGCCTGTCAAAGTCACATTTTATGAATCCCAACACGTATGTCTACATTCTGACCAAAAATTATTTGTCCAGCTTTCACGGTTTGGCCGTGACCTCGAGTTACAAATAAAAATTAAGGTCATTTTTTTACTGTCTCTCCCACTCTAGTGAATGACAGCTCCACTCTAGATTTGACAAAAAAGTGATTTCCAGTCCTCGCTTGAGTTCTCATATCTTGAAAAGTGTACATTTTAGGAAAAAACTGTTTCAGGTTTGGAGAGAGAAGAGAAGTTTTCCTCTGTTTTGAAGTTTGAATGACATTTCTACGTGCAAGTATGAGAAAGTTAAGTATCTCAGAAAAAAGGTGAATTTTGTCTTTTTTTTTCTCTACATTTTCCCATCCGCTTTGAATGGGTTTTTTTGGACGTTTTTTTGGGAATAGCTTTGGGAAAAATGAGAATTTCAACACCAAAAGTCATAGCACACGATTCCCGGTCGAGACACACGTTTTGATATATGATTCGCCTGAGTCCTCCGAAATCTGTAGGAGGAGTAGCGAACCGAAATCTGTCCGGAAAATGAATAATAAGATGAAATCCACACAATAACAGAGGCACTCCTCCTCCATTGCTATGGCATAGCTATGGAGGAGGCGGGCCTCTTGGCACAGCCGTGGCAACAAAGAGTATACAGTAAATGAAACCAGCAGGAACATCTACCTGGCTGGCGTCTCCGGCTGCAGCTTCACTCCTGACGCTCCTGGCTGGCTCCTCCTCCTCCTCTTCCTCCTCCTCCTCTTCCTCGCTGCTGTGGGCAGAGCTGGACTGGGCCTCATCCTCCGAGGTCATGAACTGGTGGTACCGGCTGGGCACCGACGTCTTCTTGGAAACCTCTGCGTTGCCGTTGACGCGCTTGTGGGTGTCGTCCATCTGTCGCGGGAACCAATGAGAACATCAGGAATCAGACCTTTCATTATCCCTATGATGTTAGTTCCCTATGAAGCACCCAGACTTTTTTATTATTATTCCATTCTATTCTATTATTCTTATTCCATTATTCTTATTCTATTGTATTCTATTATTCTTATTCTATTCTAATCTATTCTATTATTCTGTTATTCTTATTTTATTATTCTTATTCCATTATTCTATTCTATTCTATTATTCTTATTCTAATCTATTCTATTATTCTTATTCTATTATTCGATTCTATTATTCTACTCTATTATTCTTATTCTATTCTATTATTCTGTTATTCTTATTCTATTATTTTTATTCTATTCTATTATTCTTATTCTATTATTCTATTCTGTTATTCTTATTGTATTATTAGGGCCCGCAGCACTGACAGTGCGAAGGCCCCATTGTATCTGTAGGATTTTTTTTATTTTTTTTCCTTCTTCCGACGAAATGAGGGCCTTTTGGTAACCCTTTCTTTTACAGTACAGTGATAACCAGGTAATACCATTGTAATTACACTGTAATTACCTAGTAGTACCTTGTATTTACAAGGTAATTACATGGTAACTACCGGGTAATTTACCCAGTAAGTACTAGGTAATTATTACGTATTTTCTTGTACCATGTAATTATGTGTATTTACCATGTAATAACATGGTAAATACCTGGTTGTTTAAACTAAACATTACTAGGTAATTACAAAGACATTAGAACTATGAGGGAAATTACAGATATTTACTAGGTTAATATTGGTAACTACCAGTCAATTTACCATGTCATTACTCTGAAATTACATGAATTATTTCTAAGTAAGTACCAGGTAATTACTAAGTATTTTTCTGCAAACTTCCAGGAAATTATAACCTATATTTGAGGTAGTTAGCAGCTAATTACACTTCAATGACCATGTAGTTACCTTGTATTTACTATACATTTCATGGATAACTACCGGGTATTTACCCATTCATTATTGATTTATGTATTATCAATGGATTGGTGCATGTACCCCCGAGGGGTTTAAATAACTCTATTGACCTTGTAATTAACCTGATAGTTACCATGTTTTACCTGGAAATTGGCAGGTACTTACCTTGTAGTTACTTGCCCAGTAATTCTATTTCCTAAGTATTTACCCAATAAGTACAGAAATGTTTACCTGGCTTTTACTCAGTAATTAAAGTGAAACTGGACTGTAAAAGAAAGCGTGTGTTGTTTCCATATTACCTGGTACTTCCTCATTAAGTACAGAAATAATTACCTGATATTTACTCATTAATTAAAGTGAAACTGGACTGTAAAAGAAAGCGTGTGTTGTTTCCATAATATTACCTGGTAATTGTAGATTATAATTATAAAGATTTGAACAATTGGCAACCGGCCTTTTTCTCCCCTAAACGTGCCCCAAAAGTCACCAGATTTTGCACCAAGCCAGGCCTGGCGAAAAATTACGTATTCTAATAGCGTCAAAAAGCCTAACGGCTCAACAGCGCCCCCTAGAAAACTTTGTGCCTCAAGCCCCACAATACGGTTTGACGTACATGCAAAATCGGTACACACCTGTATCATGTCGCAACTTAAAGAAAAGTCTCTTGGCGCCATGGCCGAAACCGAACAGGAAGTCGGCCATTTTGAATTACTCGTGTAATTTTGGCGCAATTTATGCCATTTTCACGTGTCGTACTTTAACAAACTCCTCCTAGCAAGATCCTCCGTTCGACATAAAACTCGCTCGGGAGACACAAAATACATTAACCATGAAAAGTTATCAAAATCGTGAGTTGTCGTGAAATGGGGTGGCCGTGGCGCCGCGCCAAACTTCAACGTTAAACAGGAAGTGATACTAGTAGCTGATTGATATTCGATTTCAATCGATATTTGATAGTTCCTATTTTCTGCCATAACTTTTGAATGGTTTGACATAAAGAGTCGTGGGTGGTGTCATCGGACTCACTTTTGAGTCCTTGAACATAATTGGTGCAAATTAGCCCCGCCCCTTCTTCTGAGTGGTCGATATCTGATAGTTCCTACTTTCTGCCATATTTTTTGAATGGTTTGACATAAAGATTCATGGGTGGTGTCATCGGACTTAGTTTTGAGTCCTTGACCATAATTGGTGAAAATTGCACGCGCGAGGGCCCGTTCATCGCTGCTTGCAGCTTTAATTCTATTCTATTCTATTCTATATTCTGTTATTCTATTATACTATTCTCTTCTCTTCTATTATTCTCTTCTCTTCTCTTCTCTTCTCTTCTCTTCTCTTCTCTTCTCTTCTCTTCTCTTCTATTATTCTCTTCTCTTCTCTTCTAACTGTAACTCTACCCCGGTCTCCTCACCGTGAAGGGTCTGGGAGCAGAGATGCGGGTGGACTGGGTGGACTGGGTCCCGAAGGGCCTCGGCGCCACCACGGAGGCGATCCTGGCGGAGTCGGAGCGCTGGTAGCTCCGGGGGAGGGAGGCGGAGACCTGGGACACCTGAGCCCCCCCGGGGGGCCCGGGGGGCCGGGGCTCCATCCGGCTGGGCTGTTTGAGCTGTTCCAGCACGGGGCGCCGCGGCTCCGGCTCTGGCGCCGCGGGTCGGGGGCGGGAGGAGGAGATGGAGGTCTCGGGGGCCCTGCTGGTGGTGCTGGTGATACCGGCGTCCTCCAGGACTCTGCTCCTCCGTAACGGAGCCGCCGCTGGGGACCGGGGGGGGCTGCTGTCAGTGGCGACGTCTGCAGGACGCTCTACGGTCTCAGCGTAGCGGGATCTGGGACGGGAGCCGGCACCGATACCCGACCGGGGGGTCGGCTGAGGCGGCTGAGGCTGGGATGCCTCGGGGGGGTCGTGGTACGGAGTGTCGATGGTGTTACTCCGGGGCGGCAGCGTCCGGGTCCGGACGGCGACGGGCGGCACGAACACGTCCTCGTTGTCGTCCAGGAAGGACAGAGATCCGAGCCGGCGGCCGATGCTGTTCTTCCTGCTGCTCGGTCTGTGGAGGGGGGGGAGTAGAGCAGAGATGAGAGGATGAGCGGAGGAGGGATGTGAGGAGGGAGGGATGGAGGGAGGGAGGGATGGAGGGATGTGGGTGGCTACGTTACACTTTCACACCGACACAAACAAAGCAGAAACAAGCAGCTCAAACACAATAACTGGTCTCCTCTTACCTGCAGGGATCCTCCTCTGAGAGCAGGGAGGGACAAGAGGAAACACTCAGACTCAGCAGGTGAAGCTCTACCTGTCCATGTCCTCACCTGTCCTCTCTACCTGTCCATGTCCTCGCTAGGGCTGTGCGATTAATCTATTTTAAATCTAAATTGGATTTATTAATCAATACAATGTTAAAAAAAGGAAAATCGGAAAATCGATTTTCCTTTTTTGCAGCTGGCTGCATTACAGACAGAGCTCGTCCAGTCATCTTTGTTTGGTCAAGAAAATTGTAAATGTTGTCACTTTACTAAACTCAAGGAGGATTTACAGTATCTTTCAATTGCACTTCATTCCCTATAGGGAAATTTGTTTGCTATTTAAAAAAAAAAATAAAGATGAAATATTTGAAACAATTTATTTTGTAGTTTTACCAAAAAAATCGAAATCGAAATCGGGTTTTCAGAGAAAAAAATCGGGATTTTATTTTTGTCCAAAATCGCCCAGGCCTAGTCCTCACCTGTCCTCTCTACCTGTCCTCTCTACCTGTCCTCTCTACCTGTCCTCTCCACGGCCGCCGATAGGGGGGGACAAACGGGTCTGTTGTCCCGGGCCCAGGGTAGGCGGCTCATTAAATTATGGAATCATTTTTCAAAATGTTTAAAAATATGCCTATTTGTAGAAAAAATATGTAGTATTTGAGTTACATAAAAGCTTGTTATTTGTTTTCTTCCTAATTGTCCTTGTGGTCAAGAACCCCCAACACAAAAATGGTTTGGCCGCTGATCAAAATGTTATCATTTAATTCAACCATTAGAATGGTCAAAATGTCCGGTCAGCACAAGTCCGGTGCTCAGAAAAGAAGAGAAAAGAGAAAAAGAGAAGAAGAAAATAGAGGCCTCAGAGATTCTCTACACAAATATTTTAAAAAGGGGGTGACGGTGAAGCTGGAATTAATAAAGTCAGCGTAGAGCAAGATAAGAAACAGCACAGCCAACGTTTACCAACCTTGTAACTGAACCTAACTGGCTAGCTCTAATGTTAACGTCCATTAGCTTGTATAAAAACCTGAAGAGCAGAGTGAGAGGAGAGGAAGAGGGAGAGGAGAGATCCGGGCGCAGGGGGGCCCATCTTAGATTATTTTGTCCGGGGCCCAAGCAAGACTGTCAGCTGGCCTGGTCCTCTCTACCTGTCCATGTCCTCACCTGTCCTCTCTACCTGTCCGTGTCCTCACCTGTCCTCTCTACCTGTCCTCTCTACCTGTCCGTGTCCTCACCTGTCCTCGTCTCCGTCCCGGCTGCTCCAGGACGCTCTGTCCCCGCCGTACGTGGCCAGCTCGATCTTCTCCCTCTCCTCCTTCTTCTTCACGATGTCGACATTGACGCTGCGGCGCCGGTTCTTCCACTTGCTCAGGTCCTGCAGCAGAAAGGAGGTTAAGTTGTGGATCTGGACGAGTGTGAGGTGGTGATGAGGAAGATGAGGAGGATGAGGAGGGACATGGTGAAGGTGTCCTATTTGGGGCCTCAGCTCCTCCCAGCTCGTCCCCTGTAGGACGCTGTGACCTACATGCTGCTCAGAACTAGTACTTTACTCTGATACCAATCAGATCACCAGCAGGAACCACGGCCTGTCACGCATATGTACAGTATATGTATATATATATATATATATATATATATATATATATATATATATATATATATATATGTATATATATATATATATATATATATATATATGTATATATATATATATATATATATATATATATATATATATATATATATATATATATATATATATATATATATATATATATACATATATATACATACATATATATACATACATATATATGTATATATACACATATATGCATATATACACACATACAGGACTGTCTCAGAAAATTAGATTATTGTGATTTTCTGTAATGCAATTACAAAAACAAAAATATCATACATTCTGGATTCATTACAAATCAACTGAAATATTGCAAGCCTTTTATTATTTTAATATTGCTGATCATGGTTTACAGCTTAAGAAAACTCAAATATCCTATCTCAAAAAATTAGAATATTCTGGGAATCTTAATCTTAAACTGTAAACCATAATCAGCAATATTAAAATAATAAAAGGCTTGCAATATTTCAGTTGATTTGTAATGAATCCAGAATGTATGACATTTTTGTTTTTTTAATTGCATTACAGAAAATAAATAACTTTATCACCATATTCCAATTTTCTGAGACAGTCCTGTATATATAAATACATATATACATATACACATATGCATACATATATATACACATATATATATATATATATATATATATATATATATATATATATATATATATATATATATATATATATATATTTATAAATAGACGTCTTGAGTTGACTTAGTTTTATGTTCTTACTGAACCAGCAGATAACTGGTCTCAGAAAATAGCACACATCCGCTCTTTTTCAGCCTCATTTCAATTTGCAGGAAAGGCAGTTTCTCGTGATGAAGCTTCACGCATTTCACTCCATTAATTAGTCCGGTATTGATTTCATCATCAGAAATTACAGCATGTCCTGATTCCTGCAGGCGGAGACGAGGAAACGAGGCCAGCCGGCAGCCAGAGGACGGCGCTGCTGCAGCAGCTGCTCCGTTCACTAGAGCTGGAGGTCTGGAGACCTTTTTTGAGGTCCTGGTCTTGTCTCGGGTCTCCAGGTCTCGGACACGGATAACTGAGAGTCCGTTGCACCAAGGTGACAGAATCTGCTGATCAGCAGTTCTTCCTCTTTTTATTGTCCAGTTTTCTAAACTATTTGTATTTTGCATTTGATTTAATGTTTTGGTGCATCTACATGTGTTTTTAATTACAGTTTTGTGTTTATAGCAGCCTTATTTGAATAAATATATGAATAATATTTGCATTTCGTTGTGATTGATTAAGCATCAGGTCCATTTCAGTGATGCTGATATACGGTGTAATCTGATTACTATAATGGTAAATAATGTAAGTGGCCAACCCGGCGGACAACCCAAAGGTCACGGAGTCCCCACAGACGCAGGGGCATGCGGCCCCCGCCCAGCGACGGAGCACCAAGGCAGCAATGCCCCCCCAGCGCAGACAGCCACCCCCCACCCAGGCAGGGCCGGGCCCTCCGAGCGGGACCCCCACGCCCACGAAGAATTACTTTCTCAATGAGGCTCCAGCAATCTAAATCTGGGAGCAATGGAAAATGTTTTTTTTTTTTTTTTTTTTTAACAATTATTATACAAGGCTTCAAATTGCGGAGATCAGTCCCGCCCCACCGCGACCCGATTAATTGGATTCGAAAAGTACAGTAGGACAAATTGTGACCGGCGGGTATTTCACTGCACATTTATTTGATTTATGCAATGGTGAAAAAATTGGCAAAATAAATGAAAATCTGCGAAGAACCATTGTTCGGTATGTTATTTGGTATTCGGCCAAGTGTTTATTATTATTTTCGGTTTCGGTTACAAATTTTCATTTCGGTGCATCACTAGATTGTGGTGCAGCCGTCAGATCTACTCACATCCTGCCACTTGTCTTCGCTCTCCTTGACCTGCTCGCGGTATTTCTGCAGCTCCTCATGTCGGGCCTGCCGGTGGACCGAGAGGTCGGCCTGGATGTCGCTGGTGGATTTACTCCTGGGGAGGAAAGCTGAGTTAGCTCAGATCACCACTCAGAGTTTAACCGGTTAGTGAACCACGTCTCCTCATGCAGCAAACACATCCAGGACCTGCAACCAGAACACCTGGATCAGCTCCGGAGGGGAGATGTTAGTCGGGAACCGCAGAAACATTAGCTCAGGGGGTTAATACCAAGTCCAAACTTCCCATCATGCAACAGGAGGCCTCCTGCAGACCCCGGACCTACCTGTAGAGATTCACACACACCTCACGGCACAGCGGCCCCGACCCGGGCCCGGTGTTCTGTCGATTTCTGCTGCTTCGTCGAAAAATGCTACCTAATGGTTTTCTACCTTCGTAGAGCTACAGTTTTACTGTGTTTTACTCCCTAAACCACTTCCTTTCCCCCCAAGTGTTCCTTGTCTCTTGCCAGGCCGTCATTGTAAATAAGAATGTTCTTAATGACCTACCTGGTTAAATAAAGGTAAAAGACTGAATGAATATCAAATAAAGCGATATAATGTTTTTTTTCTCTTTATCGTATAATGTTCACAAAGTGTAATGCAATTCATGTCATGGCTAAGTGTATTTTGAAGGATCAAATACTCAACATCCCATATTATCCATTTTAAACCAATATTTCAGGGGTAGCATCATTTGATAGTCCAGTAACATCCTATCAAATAATGTTCCCGTCACGGGAAGCATCTAAAATGATCTCTGCTGGCCTGATACTGCGCCGCTAAAATATCTAAAATTATCTCTGCTGGCTTATATATATATATACATATATATATATATATATATATATATATATATATATATATAAATCTTCTTAGGGATTTTGAGGATGTTACTCACCGTTAACAACAGCGTGGACTGAAGGGATGCATAAAATTCTGGGCGTGGCAATCAAACTTTGATCGACTGTGTGCAGAACCATAAAGTAGCAGATCTGGACGGGTAGCATGGATAGACAAAACACCGGTTCAGGACCCAGCATGTTGCTGGTGTGTCAGTCACCTGACTGTAGCTTTATAGAGGCGTCTGCAGCCCAAACCCCCAGAACCACCACCCGGACCCGGACCCTGCACCGTACAGAGCTCAGTGTTGTGTGTCAGCAGTTAGCCGTTAGCAGGATGGGGGGAGATGGGGGGGGGGGGGCAGCAGAGCCCAGAACAAATGCAAACGTGCCACATTCCTGCGGCCCGAGTCGACTCACCCGTCCTCACCGTCCGGCGCCGATGGCCGTCTGCGGAGCCGGAGAGAACCAGAACAGAGAAGGTCAGGTTCTGCCCTGACTGAGGCTGGAGGCCCGGCCGAGAGATCGGTACCGGCTTGGCACCGGGTCCAAACCTCTGCACTATACCGTTCATACGCTGAGGAGTATAGTGCTTCATGATACTTCATTTGTTCTTTTTGCATATTCTATTATGTTAAAAGGGCAAGATAAGCTTTATGCTTCAAGCCCAGACCTTTTCAGTCAAAATAATCACCATGTTGACCAAAGAAAAACCTGTAAATGTTTATTATCTTGATTATTATCTTGCAGAGGTGATGCTGCTCTCAATCTCACTGTACCCAGTTATATTGACAATAAGGTATTCTATTCTATTCTTATTGAGTTTCATGCATATAATTGACTGAAATAAAGATTAACTAACTAACTAACTAACTAACTAACTAACTAACTAACTAACTAACTAACTAACTAACTAACTAACTAACTAACTAACTAAACTAACTAACTAACTAAGGAGAACCAGGTCAGGACACCTGCTGCACTGATGCATCATGGGAAGATGTCCAGACCTGCACCCTCCCTCTGATAAAAGTCTGATTTAATAAAGTTAATTTTGTCCATCCATCCATCCATCCATCCATCCATCCATTATTCTTAACAGAGCTGTAATACGAGTTAATACTGTAGATCCTCAGGAACGCCGTTCCCAGGAACAACAAATCCATTCAAGAAGGCCCAATTTTGTTTCGGTTTGCTCTGAACGAGCAGAGCCCCCCCCCCCAAAAAAAACCCAACAAAAAACAAAAAAACAACAACAACAAAAACAAGGTGGTAAACAACTTTCACTGCAACTGGAAACATGTGGATGAATTAAAAACTAATTTTTGTTTTTGGTCTCCGTTCCTTCTCTAGAAGAATAGTACACAGTAAAATAAACTGTCCATTTTGTCCACGGCTTTATAATTTAATTTGCTGATTGTTTTTGTCGGAAAAGAATATTTCGGTTTTTTGAAATACCTGACATGTTTCGGCAATTCCTTTCCCCTTCATCAGTCACAAAAGCTTCTTGTCCGACAAAAAGAATTAGAAAATGAAATAGTGCTTGTGATGCGACTTCAACATGTCGTCGTGGAAACGTGACCAAGCGGGACCTTACAGGAGTGAAATGAACCCGGACGGCTGGACCGGGTGCTAACGTGATGCTAACGTGATGCTAACAGCTGCTCTGTGATGTTTGTGGTGCAGACTAGACCACCATGTTTGGATGCTCCTCAGGCATCGTTGGTGTTCCTGTCAGTGTACGGAGGGTTTCATGCTCGTGGGGAGTTCCCGAGGTCAAATGTGAGATGAAGTCAACTCAACCCAGCAGGACATGGTTATGTTTCTTTATTATCTCTTTTTTCAGTTGACAGTCAAAATCAGTCCAACAGGAAAATAAAAGATGACAGATTCAGGTCTTTTAGGCCTTTTCTGCACACGATTCATCACTCAACCTCAACAGAGAAAATCTGATGCCGCTCTGCTCATAAATCACACTCCACACTGCAGCAGCGGCTTTATTATACAACCTGGTCGACCCCCCCAGCTAAACCCCCGGGGTTGGTCACACATGAAGAAGACTAGTTTTAATGTCAGGTAACAGTAGGGATGGGAATTGATAAGATTTTTCCAATTCCGATTCCATTTCCAATTCTGTTTAACGATTCGATTCTTTATCGATTCTCATTTGGAAAAAAGGAGAACAAACAGGTCGATTAGCATCAACTTTGTTTTATATCTTTGGGGAAAAAAATACAAGTGAGGTCAACAGTGAGGTCTTAAAAGGCCCCCAGCCTTGGGCTCCTCCATGGTGTCCCAGGGGGCCCCTAGAATAAATAAGAATAAATATAAAATAATAATAATAAAATAAATATACGCAACATTCATTAAAAGTTATTGCATGCTGTGTATGCAAATGCTTTAGCATGTTGCTAGTGTTTTCTCCCTTTGTTGAGTAGTATAGAGGGAATGCACATGATGTCACAGATGCGACTTCACAGCGGGTTTCACCCACTGAGTGTCAGAAAGACTGAGTGGCAGCGTAAACTTTCAGTTTGAGCAACTGGAAAACATCTAAAAATAAGCTTAAGAGAGACAAATGGATCGCTGCAATTCGCAGAAACAACTGGATTCCAGGCACCGAAACGTGGATTTTTGGTTCCCATTTTGTATCAGCTAATGTTGGATTTTGGGTAGCTAACGTTAAACGGTCAAATCATAAAGTTCGGTGTCCTCATCACTTTAATTTCACCAACAAATCCTGCCTTGTCTTTTGTACGCCTTCAAGCTTTGCTTCGTGTATTTCCCCGTCGTAGAAATTAAGTAATATAAATATCAGGAAACTGGATTTGTGGCCAAATATTAATGTCCATGGACCACTGGTTCTTGGTAACTGTACCAAATATTAATGTCCATGAACCACTGGTTCTTGGTAACTGTACCAAATATTAATGTCCATGGACCACTGGTTCTTGGTAACTGTACCAAATATTAATGTCCATGGACCACTGGTTCTTGGGGTAACTGTACGGGTCACTGTCAAGTCCAACTGACGCTAATTTAAGCCAATAACTGGCTGTCATCCCGTCTTCTCCACTAGTTACAGCTGTTTTTGCCACTCAGTGCGAGTAAGGGCGTGTGGTCCAGTGGGGAAGTGACGTCAATGCATACCCTCTATTGCAAGTTTCCCTGTTGTCGTCCTTTTTGGTCAAATGTAACCAAACTTTCGAGCGCTTTGCCGCCATGTTTTCCTGCTGGGCCCGCAGGTGCGTGACGTCATTCGCGCCCACTGGAATCGATAAGGGAATCTTTTGCAGAAAAGGCAAATGATTCCAAGGAATTGAAACACTGGGAACCGATTCTCAACAAGAACCGGTTTTGGATTCCCATCCCTAGGTAACAGCACACAACACTCCCTCCCCCGTGTTTCTCCCCTCTCTCTCGGCTGCCCGGCGGTTCCGACCCGGACGCCGCGGTCAGCAGAAGCTAACGTTCACGCCGGCGTCTCCCTGCTCCATCCTCAGCGCCGCCAGCCGCTCCAGCATCAGCTTCCGTCGGTGCCGGAGCTGGCTGGCCTCCCTGATGCTGCGCCAGCGCTGCAGGTCCTCGTCGCTGCAGGCGCTGGGCGGCGCCGGCGCCGGCTGACCCGCCCACGAGGCCCGATCCGAGGGAACCCGGAGCTTCCGGATGAGCATGTCGTCCGTCTGCGGGTGCGGCTCCTTCTGGTCCTGCTCGGCCCCGGGCCCCGGGTCCGGGGTCAGGGGGCACGGCGGGCAGAGCAGCCGGGCCTGCAGCTGCGGCGGCAGAGCCCAGGGCTCGGGCACCGCCATGGCGGCGTAGGTGTCGGGGGCCCCCGACGGCGGCCGCGGCGGCCCCCCCCTCTCCCGCCGCTGCACCACGTCGTCCTCCTGGATGTCGGGGAACTCGCTCTCGGGGGCGTCGCCGGGGCGACGCTCCTGCGTGACGATGTTGAGCTGCGGCTCCGAGGACCAGAGCCGGCGGCCGGCGCCGCCCGGCGGGGCCTTCAGCGCCGCCAGCTCGGCGTTGGACTGGAAGGCCAGCGTCCGGCGGGTGAACATGTCGTCGTTCTCCAGGTCGGGGGTCACGCCGTAGTCGGAGGGTTCCGGCTCCCGGGGGTCCTGGCGCCCCAGCAGGGGCCAGCGCTCGCCCCGGACCAGCCGGGGGCCGGCCGTGGGGTCGGGGGGGGCGAACACGTGGGGAGGGGCCTCGGGCAGGGGGGAGGTCTCAGGGAGCTGTGGCGGGGGGTGCACTGGGGCGGGAGGACTGTGGGGGGGCAGAAGGAGAGAGAAGAGGACAGGAAGGTGAGCTTGCAGAGAAGTGGAGGAGTAGGAAGGAGGAAAGATGCAGCAAGCAGCCGAGACGTTCAAACCATCTACGGAGCCCAGAAATAAAAGAATAAAAAGGTTGCAGTTGTTAAACATGCCAGAAATAAGGGGATGGTAACTAAGATCAAGATTTTGTATGGGTGGACGTTTGGTTCAGTTTTCATGAAAGAATTTTATTTTTATTTAATTTCATTTTTTATTTCTATTTTTGTTTTTATTTTTGTTTTATTTTTATTTTATCTTTTTTATTTCTATTTTGTTTTTATTTTTATTTCTATTTTTGTTTTATTTTGATTTTATTTTTTTATTTCTATTTAGTTTTTATTTTTATTTTTTTATTTCCATTTTTGTTTTATTTTTATTTTATTTTTTTATTTCTATTTTTGTTTTTATTTTTATTTTTTATCTTATCCTTTTTATTTTTATAGGGGTGTTTTATTTGGGGTGTTTTTGTTTATTTGTGTAGTTTGTCTTCTATCTGTTTTAATTCGTACGTACAGGGCAATGTGCAATGCAACACGCATTTTGTATGTCACACAACTTGGATACTCTCAGTACCATAATATTACCATCGCTGGTATTTCATTATTGTAATATGCATTTTTTGCTCAAGTCACTTTAGACCTGATAGTGCCTTATGTTCCTGGCAGAGCTCTCCGCTCTCAGAGTGCAGGTTTACTCGTAGTTCCTAGAATATCTTGATGTAGATTTGGAGGGCGGGCGTTCTGCTATCAGGCACCATTACTATGGAACTAACTTCCAATCTGGGTTAAGGAGGCTGACACCACCTCCACCTTTAAAACTTAAAAAACTTTCTGTTTAGTAAAGCCTATAGTTAGTGTTTAGTAAACCTCTAGCTGGTGTTGGTAAATCTCTAGGGAGTGTAAACTCTAGTCTGTTAGAGTCAGTAGTCATAGTTGCAGCTATAGAACAAGACTATAATAGTTAGTCTCAAATATAGCTTGGTGGTAGATATGCTGCTATAGGCCTATGCTGCAGGGGGGCACCGACATGATCCGCTGGGCGGTGCCTCTCACCCTTCTTCTCCTCTCCTTTTCCCTTCCTCTCTTCTCCATTTCCATTTTTATTTATTATAAATATCTCATAGCTATCGTTTTCGTCCATCGTTCCTGTAGTTTGTTGTGCTGGCCCCCCTTTTTTCTTTTTTCTCTTTTGTGCATGTTTGCAGGCCGGAGCCTCGGGAGCTGCGTTCTGGCCTGCGGTCCCCTCTGGTCATCCCGCTGCTGCTTCCACCTGCCTACGTGGATGTCTGCTGTGTGCTGCTGACGCCCCCCCCCCGCCCCCCCCCCCCTCTGATCATCCCGTTGCTGCTTCCGCCTGCCTGCGCCCCCCATCCCCCTCTGGTCATCCCGCTGCTGCTTCCACCTGCCTGCTGTGCTGTTGCCGTCCCTGACCCCCCAGTCTGGCCTTGGGCAGGAGGGTCCCCCCTTATGAGCCTGGTCCTGCTCAAGGTTTCTTCCCTCCTAAAGGGGAGTTTTTCCTTGCCACTGTTTGGCTTGAGGCTTTTCTCCATACTATGTATGTTTTATGTTTGTTCCCTTGCTTGATTGTATTGTTTGACTGAATTGTTTTTACGTTTTCTGTGGGGACTGCGGGTGGAAACTAGAATTTCTGCTAAAATCCGGTGTATTTACACTGCATAATGCAGTGTTTATTAATATGCATTGTCCCGTCTAAATAAACTTTGATTTGAAATGACAGTTCTGAGTGAGTGAGATGGAGATGTCAGTTTCCCCGAGGGAACCTCCCAAAGAGATCAATAAAGTCGCCTGAATCTGAATCATCTCTCAACTCAGACCATCAGCACATTCATTCTAACTCTTTACCCAGAACGTAATAACCCTAAATGCAATCTGTGCTCGTTACAGGCTCAGGGCGCTTTTATTCATGTTGTGTTTGTGTTGGGACTCCAGTTGGTCAATTCTGGAGCAATGTTGTATCCAAATTGTCTGAATTGCTACAAATAATGGTACTTGTGTAAAGTTGCTTTCGTCAACGAAAATTATGACTAAATATCGTCGTCGAACCAGTATTTTGTAGGGTTTTGTTCCCTGTTGACATGTTCCTCTGTCCAGGGCAGTTCTGTGGTTTTGTTTATTTGTGTTATAATTATTTAAAAAGAAAAATGAAAAAGGTTGCAGTTATGAGGTTTAGTGAGGAGTAAAGTACAACAGCAGTAGTTGTGAGGTTTAGTGAGGTAAAGAATAATTAATAGTAATCAGTCCAGGTGAGTCTCTGCAGGTGAGCAGCAGGTTTATTAGTTTATTAGGAGGAAGAGCAGCAGCAGCGTCAGAACAACCTGGCAGCCTCACAGTCGTGCAGCCGGATCAACCTTTTCCCGACGACACGGGTCGTCTGGGCCGGGTGGGAGGGGGGCGGCCCGGCGGGGGGCGGCCCGGCGGGGGAGAACCAGGGACTGCTGTCGCCCTCAGAGTCGTCCGACGAGGAGCCCCACGTCTGGCGGCTGCAGCCCCGACGGCGGGATGGAGGGATGGAGGGGGGACAGGTGAGGGAGGGGGAAGAATAGGGGGGGCAGGAGGAAGAGGGGGGGGCGTCGGCATGAGGAGAGAAAGAGAGGTAAGTGGGAGGTGCTTTTGCAGAAAGGAAACAGTGAAGAATCAACAGGCATGCAGTTATGTGGGGGAGGGAGGAGGACAGGTGAGGGATAGAGATGCACCGATTGATCGGTAACCAGAGTGCGAAATACGGGGCGGTTCGGGGGGGTCCTTGAGCCCCCCTGAAGGGCTCAAAAGCCAAATTTAGGGGGGGTCTCAATGTTGTCAAAAAAAAAAAAAAATTAGGCTATATAATACAATATGATAATTTGATTGTCACTCATGGTCAATTAAATATGTTTAAGAGATCGCCATATCAAGTGTTCACAATTCAAAACTTTTATTGGTTTAACACAAGTCCTGCACCTTTATGTATGCAAATTAGCCATGTGGGCCAGCACAGCGCAATGACCGGCTAGTTGAGATGCCACAATAACATGGCTAAGCGGAAGCTAACTCAGAATGTGTCACTTGCATACTTTGGGTTCACATCAAAAAAGGTATGAGTGGCAGCCAGAGATGAGGAGAAAGACGATGTCACAACAGGGTCCCGTTCCTCTCCCCCCTCTGGTGAAGAAAGTGAAGTTGAGGCCGAGTGCTCCAGGGCAGATGCTACTGCGCCCCCGCTGCTAGCAGTGATTTGCTTTAACTTAAGGTAAGAGGCCAGCCTGCTTAATATGGCCTGAACCCACCTGAGAGCTAATTTTTTTTAAATTATTGTTATTATTATTTTGCGTTATGGCCTGTTATGAGTGTGATTTGTGAATGTGTAAGCTGCGTGAACCCACCTGTTGAGAGCCATCATATATTTTCGGATGGATGGGTATTTCGCACACTGTCGGTAACCGATCAGTATCGGCCGATAAAGCCCCTATCAGTTTGATCAATGTTCTCAAAATAATAGTTCAAAGCAGCCGATCATGATTGGCAATATCGGGATCGGCAGATACTGATTTTGGGTAGCAGAATTTCTTAAAAAAAGATTTAAATTTGAGGTAGATCAATGTTCCTTCTGTAAAAAGGATGAAGAAACACTGGATCATTTGTTTTATCAATGTCCTTTGTTTCATTGTTTCTGGACAGACACACAATTGGATTTCTCTTAAAATTAATAATGTTCCACCTTTTGAATTAAGCCATATTATTTTCTTCATGGATGATTTGGAATTTTCTGTTTCTGATATTATTAATATAATTTTGTTACTGGGTAAGTATCATATTCATTGTGCCAAATGGAGAAATTGTAAACCCTCCTTCCGGGGTTTTATTAACCATTTTAAGTAAAATAAGTCTAGACATTGCTCTTTATTTGTTATTCTAATTTAATAATTCCTCTCCTTTTCTATGCTCCTTTATGTAAATTTAAATGCTTGATTTATTTTGTTATTCATATGCACCTTTTAATTCTTAGAGCGCTTAGAGCGTTTTTTTGTATTCCTTACAAGAATCCCAATTTTTTATTTTTATTTTCCTTTCTTTTCATATTGCATTTAAATGGATATTTAAAACATCTAAGTGAAACATCCTCAACATTATCTGCATTCAAAAGAAAGAAAAAAGAAAAGAAAGATAGTCCATTATCCTCTTTGAGAGTTTGTATATTTTCAATAAAGGTTTGTTTAAACAAAGATTGATTTTGGTGATTGGTGATCGGCCCTCAAAATCCTGATCGGTGCATCTTTAGTGAGGGAGGGGGGACAGGTATGGTTGGGGAACAGCTCTAGTCTACGTGTCTCTGTCCCGGTTGGACCTGGACGCCACACACCTGAATCCCTGCATCTTGCGGTACCAGGGTCTCCTCTGGGACCCGCGCCGGATCTGCTGCAGGTGCTCGTCCTCCGCCGGCGTCCAGAACTTGGGCAGGAACTTGTCGTAGGAGACGGCGGTGGCGGGGGGGGCGGGCTTAAGGCCCACCCTGCGGGCGTAGAGGTCGTCCTGGACGGGGTCGGCGTGGCCGACCTCGTCGTCCTCGTCAGAGTCCTCCGATTCACACCGGAACAGGCTGCAGGTGTTGACGGCGGGGCGGCGGTGGTCCACCCTCACCGAGCCGCGGTGGGGGGGCGGCGTCCTCATAGAGCCGCTGCTCGGGAGAGACGGCCAACCACACCATCAGAACCTCGTACTCCTGCGCTGGCGTTGGCACGGCAACCTCAGGCCAAGCGGGGGGGGCAAAGCAAGCTCAACGGCACACGGTTAGACCTGCTCTGAGGGGGCGGGGCCTCAAATCCTCGGCTCAAAACCAAACCAGCAAACTGAGTACTGCGGCGGGTTAGAGGGGGCGGAGCCCCGGCAGGGGGGCGGGGCAAGGGGCGGGGCATTCATCACATCACCGCAGCCTCACGCTCTGACCTGAGGGCCGCATGCTGGTGCGGCGCGGCGCTGGCGTTGGCCCGCGGGCCTCCGTGACCTCCGTGACCTCCGTGACCCCCCGGCACGGCGAAGTTGGTGGGCGGCGCCGGCGCGGGGCTGTGGAAGCGTCGGCTCGCCAGGTCGTCCAGCACGATGTCGGGGTCCGGTCGGTCCGCGTCCGAGTCGCTGCCGCTCTCGTAACCCACGGCCCACTCGCCACCGCTAGCTAGCGCCACTAGGCCGCTCGGGGGAACCGGGCTGTCGCCACGGCAACCGGCGGGAGGCCAGCCAATCATCACAATGCAAAAAGAAAACCAAGCAACGGGCAAGGACCAATCACAGACGAGACACAGACGTGAGAGATGGAGTCAGGCTCATGCCGGGACGGGGCTGGTTGCCTAGCAACGGCAGCCTCCACCACAGCACCCGGAGGTTAACGCGGGGCGGGCCAGCCGGGTGAGGCGGGGCGTCCTACCTGGTGATCGGGGCGTCGTCCTCCTCGACGTAGCTCACGCTAGCCCAGCTGCGCCGGTTGGCGTCGTCGCCGCGCTCCGCCCGCTTCTTGCGCAGCGGCGCCGGCACGTACGCCGCCGGCTTGTCCCGGCTCGGCAGGAACTGGTTGAACGGGCCGCTGGCCTTCGGCGTGATGACCACCGAGCGGCGGTACAGCGGGTCCTTCTCAGACATCCTGAGGGCGGAGTCGGCCTCGGAGTCGCTGCAGCAACCTGGATGCAGGAGGACAAGGGTTATGTGGGGATCAGGGGGGTTCTGGTACCTATGGGAGAGTATTAGAGCCATGCAGGAGAAAAAATATTTGAGAGGGGAAGATTTTTTTTTATTGTGCACCTCGAGAAAAAAGTCAAAATGTCGAGATTAATGTTGAAATACAATTTCAAGAATAAAGTCGAAATTTTGACTTTTTTCTCAACATTTCGACTTTTTTCATCAGAATCAGGTTTATTAGGTCAGCTTAGAAAAAACTGTTTTTGACTTCGGATACACCGGCGGCAACACGATAATATTGTGTGCCTGTTTTCCAAAGGGTAACACTGGGATAGGGGGGGGAGGAGAAAAAAAATACATCTTCACACTGAATATCATACAATACACAGTATCAAGTTGCAAAAAAAAACCTCAGCAGCACACAGAACAACAGACATCACTAGACTTGCATGTGGGTGTGGGGGTGTGGGGTGGTCCCCGCACAGTACAAGTGTACCAAGTGATTGCTGTCTGGCGCTCGAACCCGGAGACTGTTGGGGGGGCTGATAAGAGGGGGGAGCCAAGGAAGGTGTTTGAATTGAGGGAATTGTGTGTGCTTATCAGTTAGTGTCCCTGTGAAGCGATGAGTCCGTCCGTGAACCTTCGCCCAGAGCTGCCCTCAGCCAATGTCCTTGATGTTATCAGGCGGCTCGGTACAGTTCTGCAACAGGGATCCGCAGGTGTTCGTGGGAGAGGGGAGGGTTAGTGGGAGGCAGAGTCATCTTGTTTACATTCCACCAGAAAGATTGTGACCAGGAGCGGTCGGCCCAAGACCGCTCTGTCAAGGGCAGATTATAGAATCAGCAATTATTTTGAAAACAGGCAGCCTCAGTAATTTTCCGTCTGCCTTTCAGTCTCTGGTTCATCAGCGGCGACTCCAATCAGGCGAATTGTGATCAATTCCGGCCAAGCTGAGCTCCCAACTTCTCCAGGTTGTTATCAATCTTGTTAATGAGCTCAAAGACCCCCACCAGCCTGCGGTTCTGTTCGAGAATCGCATCCAGCTTACGGGCCTGCTCCCCAAACGTAAAATTCAGAGCGCTGATCGCTTTGCTTGATCCTTCTGCCACGTCCGGCAGCTTTGAAAGAGCCGAGACGGTTGCCGACGACTTACGCGTTTGTCGATACATCAGGAAACTCCCACCTCCGATCTTGAGGATAATCAGGAGAAATCCTGCTATCATAAATCCAAATATGAAGGCATCTTCTACGTCCTCCACAATACAATGGTGGAATCCATTGTATATCCAGCAAAAAATGTCCCATCCGGGCAAGAGGGCTCCCTTACCCCCTGTCTTCTTGTTGCAAAAATTTGGTCAATTGTGCTGAGAGGCCAGTTCACTAATTTGACTAATTTATTTTCTTCTCTTCTTTGTTTATTTTCTTTGTTTTGTTCGTTCGTTTCGTTTTCTTCTTATTAGTATCTTTTGTTTCTGAAGTCTGCCTTTTGTTGAAAAGGATAGGCAAAATAAGCCATGAGGCTTCAGCCTATACCTTTTTGGTCAAAAAAAAAGAAATGTGTACATATATATAATATATATATATATATATATATATATTTATACCTGTGTGTATACTGTACATATACAGTGTGTATATGCAAACATCTTAAAATGTAAATGACCAAAACAAACTAAACTAAACTAAACTAAAACTTAGTCACTAAGTTTTAGTGAAGCAGTTCAGTTCTGCTACAGCGGAAAAAGAAAACTGAACATAGTCGGGATTTAACATTTCAACACTGTTATTTTGTATTGTTTTTTTCTTCCTGGTTTATTTTACACATTAGAGAGAAGAAAAACATGAACATTTCCATTGTTCTGTCTGGAATTTATATTATTTGAAAAGATAACATTCCTTTCTTTCAGATATTTGATCAACAAATATTATTTCAAAAGCAAGTCATTTAACCTGTTTAAAACAAACATAAAAATCTGGTTTGTGTAGTTCAGTTTGATTTTCTAAAAGTGACGGGGAATGAATTGTCCAATCACATTAGATTAAAAACAACATATGAGTCACAATGCTGATCGCTGATTTGTTGCTGATAACTGAGTTTCTTTACCAATCTAATTCAGACCAATTAAAAGATCTTCAGGTCACGTGTTTATCAAATGTTGGAGAGTTTACACTGGATTCTGTTTGACTTCCAGAAGGAAATAAAATAAAATAAAAAACATTTTAGAACCAAATACATATTTAAACAACATTTAATTACTATTGACAGTCACCCACAGACTGAAATAACACCTTATTTTAGCATCTTACAGCATGTTTTTTCTTTTCTTTTTCTTTTATTCTTGTTTTTATGGGGCGGCGCCCTCTACTGACCAGCCGCCGCTGGTACTGAGAGAACCGGTCCGAGACCAGAACCAGCAGATAAATCACACTTCCCTCTCTCTTCTGGGGGGAAATACGATATAAATAAACTCTCCTTCAAATTATCCACCTTTTATCAGCAGGTTTTACTTTATTGGAACATAATCTACCAACTTTAGCCCCCACTATGGAACTGCAGGTATGTTTTACTTAGAAATAAATCCATATTTTATGAAAATTGGTTAGAGAAAGGAATTTGGTCTGTGATGCATTTATTGGATAATACCGGAAATGTTGTACCCTTTGAAGATTTCTGTTCCAAGTTTAACATTAATAACAGAACATGTTTTCAAAGCAATCCCTCAATCTGTAATAATGTCTTTTAATTTAGTTCAAAGTAAAGTCATTCCAAGTCTTCCCTCGCTTTTGGTGAATGGTCACAATATCACTAATGAAAAACTACCTAATATTACAAACTTTTGTGAAAGAAATGTATCCTTGTCTGTCAAATAGAATCTCAATTTTGCATTTCTTTTCTAATAAAAGATGCTGAGAGCTTGAGATCATTTAAAATTCTTAATGGAATAAACCCCACTGCTGAATTTTCAAGACATCGATTTAATTTTGACTTCTTCTCTTTTTGTGATGAACATATTGAATTAACTGAACATTTATTTTATGATTGTACATTTTCTAATGCTTTCTGGGAAGATTTGTATGACTGGTTATTCCCTAAATTTGTCAATTTCTCTAATCTAACAATAGAAAATGTTTTGTTTGGTATACTTGTGAAAGACCCAACACATGATTTGAAGTTTTTTATACATAAAAATAGATTCCTGAAACTAAAACCAAACTTTTATGTTTTTCATAAGGAGTTATTTCACTATTTTTCATCTTTAAAGTGTATGGAGAAGAAGAATGCTGTGAAACTTTGCAATTTAGTAGAGGAACTTAATCTTGCAAAGTACCCCTTTTTTTAATATTATTTTATATACAGTTTGTTTTATGCTTGTGCATGTTTGAGACAAATAAAAATCAAATCAAATCAAAATAAAAAAACCCTAGCTGTCTTGTCTTTTCTTTTAATTTTTTTTTAATTTGTATTATTTAATGTCATCATTTAATTTCCGTATTTCCTTTCACTCTCTATCTTACTTTGTGTACTGTCTGCTGCCTACTTTCTACATTGTACCAGGCCATTACTGTTTGTAAACTTGTTCAATTCTGCTAATAAAAAAAATAAAACTCTCTTGTGGAGGAATGTTTCCTCGGTGGATCCAGACGTCGCCACTAGAGGGCGCCACTATGTTTGAGTATCTGCTGATGTTCTATCCAATACTTTCATAACACATTTAAAATAATGATCAAATGCAAGATAAACAGATCCAGGTTGTCCCCTATTTTCATTTTATACACCTAATTTTTATAATTTCTCACTTAAACAGTGCAGTCCTCTTTAAGGTAACTTGAACAATCAAGTTATAATAGTTCAACTATTAACTAATAAAAATTTGAATTTGATAAAAACAGCAGCTCAACTTTAAATACCCAGCAGGCATGTGAACAAATAAGCAAATAAAAGAGCAGCAGTGTCATAAAGTCAGGCACTAATATGTTTTTTAGACTCTTTACTTCTTACTTTCTTTTTCTGGTTTAAAGAATAAAATGCATTTTTTCCATAGTTTGTTTGATGCGCTGATCAATATTTTGAGAATAAAATATATAGAAGAAAAAGAGAGAGAAGAAAGAGAAAAGGGAAAAAAAATATTATTTTCCTTTTCTTTTCTGAATGAATGTGTGTATTTTTGTATAGATCACCATTATTACTGCTCTGTATGTTCAATGAAGATTGTGATGTTGATGACGATAGATATTTATTATTATATTTTACATTACTTGTTTAATTAATTAATTACTCCTTTCTTTTACTTTATTTACTAGTTTATTATTATTTATTAAAAAATAGATGGAAAAAAAGAGAATAAAATACATATAGATCCCTGATCGGGATGCAACGTCTGATTTGATCGAGATTTTGATCGAGTCTGAAACAACGTGATTGGCCTGATTTCCGATCACGTGATCGGCACATCCTGGATCGGGACATCTCTACCTCGGACAGTAAAATCCAGCGAGCTGATTTGGTTGGACGGGAAGAGAAAAGGGGGAGGAGCTTCTAAAGCGTGTCGTCGTCACCTCGTACCCTCGCTGCTGCCTCTGAGAGCGGCGTCTGAGGAGACGCTGTGAGGTCTGGAGCCCGACGAGTCCCAGCCGTCCAGGGAGTCGTCCCTCCTGCGTCTGCGGTGGGGGTTCTCCTCCCGCTCCGGGTCTCTGCGGTGGGGGGGCTCCTCCCTGCTACCTCTCAGGTGGGGGGTGTGCGGGGGCTCCGGGTCCCAGCTGTCTCCGAAGCCGCTGTCTCTGACGCTGCCGCCGCTGTTGCGCAGGCCAGACGGTTCCTGCAGAGCCTTCACACAGACACGAATCACACATGTAAATGTAAATGTAAATGTACTTTATTTATACAGCCCTTTACAGCCACCTCTAGGTGAGCCAAAGTGCTTTACAGAATAAAACATAGAGAAATGCAATTGAAAAGGCTTGACCTTTGACCTGGGCACTTCCAACAACAGTTGGTTTGAGGATCTCAGCCCTGCCAGGCCCACACACCGCTAAAAGCTCCGATAAATAGGGCAGGGCAAGGCCGTAGAGGGTTTTAAAAACAAACATTAATAGTTTAAAATCAATTCTAAAATGGACAGGAAGCCAATGGAGTGAATAGAGGACTGGAGTAACATGCTCACGTCTTTTAGTGTTAGTTAAAAGACGGGCAGCTGCTTTTGCACTAGCTGAAGGCTAATAGAGGATTGGAGACGCCGACATATAGAGCATTACAATAGTCTAATCTGGAGCTGATTAGAGCGTGAACAGCTTTCTCCAGGTCGTGACGATTTACAAAAGATTTCACTTTGGCTAGGAGGCATAACTGGGCGTCCTAATGACGTTATCAACTTGTCTGTCAAGTTTGAAAAAACTATAAAAATCACACCCAGATTTCTGACATAAGGACTGAAAGACGAGGACAAGGCGCCAAAGCTAATCGTCCCAGTTTCCCCAAACACAACGCACGTCCTGTCCTGGTTTAACATCACATCATGAGGTGTGTGTGTGTGTGTGTGTGTAAAGGCCAATGACTGAATGAATATCAAATAAAGCGATAGAATTGATTTTTTTTTCTTCTCTTTATCATATAATGTTCACAAAGTGTAATGCAATTCATGTCATGGGTGGTGTATTTTGAAGGATCAAATACTCAACATCCCATATTATCAATTTTACATTGTACAAGAAATGATTGGGTGGCAATCTAACTTTGAAAATCGACTGTGCACAGAACCACAAAGCAGCATTTCTCGGCAGGGAGCGAGGATCGGCAGAACACCGGGCCTCTCATCCATCCATATACGCCCCTCTACCGGCTCCAGGGGTGACCCGCTGCATTTACACTGAATACGCTGATTGTTTTCTGCATCTCTCTGCGTATCAGCGTCTCCTATAGGAGGAGATGCTGCGCGTGAAACTGGGACCGAACCCAGATCCACCTCCAACAGAGCGGCTACAGAAAAGTCAAAACCTGACAGTAACTTTAAACAGAAAATCATTTCCAGATGTGAAATCTGCTCCCAGACGATGCAGGTCTGCTGATTAGCTATGGAGCCAAATCAAGGCCAAAAGTTTTGCTAATTTGAAAATAAAATTTGAACCTGAAAATTTCAATACAGTTTAAATTTTTTTTTTTTTCAGTATCAGATCTTTTTTTTTCAGTTTCGGATCTTTTTTTTTTCAGTTTCACTCATCTTTTTTTTGTGTGAAAAAAAAAAAAGATCTGAAACTGAAATAAAAAGATCTGATATTGAAAAAAAATTGAAACTGTAAAAAAATAAGTTCATGATCAAAACTTGAATTTTCAGGTTCAAAATTTATTTTCAAATTAGCAAAACTTTTGGCCTTGATTTGGCTCCATAATTAGCCCCCCAAACCCCGACCCCCTGAACCCCGGGCCACTAAACCCGACCCTGGCCTTTGTTATGAGAGGATGAAGGATGCAACGTAACCTCGTTACGGCTTCTATCGACTCTGGATCAGTTCTCCCGTCCTGAGTTTGACACGACTGTCTGTTAATCCCTTTTACAGGAAGTGTTTAGTTCCTGTGTTTCCCTGCCCCCCCCCCTCCGTTTGTGTTTGTTCATCCCGTCTCCCATCATCATCCAGAGCCGCCTGACGGCGCTAACAGAAGGTGATTTAAAGGCTTGTTTACATCACTTCTGCTTCCAGGCGGTGAAACAGTAAAACAGTCACCACGCCTCAAAATCTCTTAGAAGATTTATATTTATATATTTATATATTTACAAGCCAGCAGAGATCATTTTAGATATTTTGCGGCGCAGTATCAGGCCAGCAGAGATCATTTTAGATGCTTCCCGTGCCCTGAATGCATTAAGTGACGGGAGCATTATTTGATAGGATGTTACTGGACTATCAAATTATGCTACCCTTGAAATATCAATTTAAAATTGATAATATGGGATGTTGAGTATTTGATCCTTCAAAATACACTATCCATGAAATGAATTTCATAACACTTTGTGAACATTATACGATAAAGAGAAAAAAAAACAATTATATCGCTTTATTTGAGACATTCAGTCTTTCACCTTTACTTAACCAGGCAGGGGCCTCATTTAAAATGGACTGCGTAGGATTCATACTAAAAGTGCACGTACACCCAAAAGCCGAAAATGCCGGGCGCAAAAAAGAATCTGGATCAATAAAACCATGTGCACGCACATCTGCACGCAATGTTCGCTTTATAAATCACAGTCCAGCTGGAAGGTTGCGCAGCTGAATCTGCCTCATATCCCGCCCTCTACACGCCCACTTCCTACCAAAAATGGAATCATTTTGCATATGAATGAGCCTACTGAGCATGCGCAGTGGCTTCCTGCAGCCTGTTTGGCGTCAGAATGAATGAGACGTGTTGAGCCACCGTGTCACTGACTTTCACGGAGACTGAGATGGAGATGTTGTGGATGAGGTGAAGGACAGGAAAACCACATTATTTTGTGGTCACAGTAAAAGTAGAAAAATAAATAGTATAAAATAAAGCGAGTGAGTGGCAGCACGCCGTTGCTGCGCGGAACGCCGTGAGTGCCCCGGCGCAACAGTGGGGACATGCCCCCCGTCTTCTCAAAATCATGTTTTTGTCCCCCCCACTTTTTACAGTTTAAAAACTAATGGTAGGATCAGCCATTAATTGCAAATCATCCACACACCCTGTGCGAAGACGATGCGAAAACGGCCCTGCAGCCCCGCTTCACCCCCCGCTCCCCCTCCTCCCTCCCGTCTCCCCTCAGAGCTGCTCAGGGCGGGTTTATGGTTCTGCGTCACACCAACGCAGAGCCTACGCCGTAGGCTCTGCGTCGTTTTAACGCGGGACCCTAATTTAGGCTTACACCCGCACCTAAAGGTTTCACGCGCGCGTAAAACTCATTATATATAGAAAAAAATCTGTGTCCCTTTAGGGAAGAAATGAGAGGCTCCGTGGATCCCCTAAACGCTCTACGAAGCCCCTCATTTGTTCTGTCCTAAAGCGGTGGGTGAAGGAGGTTCCCGGCGTGTCACCGCGGCTGCAGCAGCAGCAGCAGCAGTCCTGACTGACGCTGTGTTTCAAACACAGAGGAACACGATCAGCGCTATTTTATTATAAGTCTGATATATGTTGTGATATGTGATGACATTATTAAGAGTATGACATGAATCTGGCTTCATTTCACCACGGTCTTAAGTAAATTCTTACGGGAGGGTCCGGGTTGCCGTAAAAATAAGCATTGCGCGCAAGATTACGTGCACATGGTTTTTCCATCTTTCCCCCCTTCTATTTTTTCTCCCTTCCTTACTCCCTTTCCTACTTCCTTCCTTCTTTCTTTCTTTTCTCCTTTCTTCCTTACTTCCTTCTTTCCATCTTTTCTTCCTTCCTTCATTCCTTCTTTTCTCCCTTCACCCTCCCTTGACCCAAAGACATCACAAGGATTAAATCGGCTGAACGTCCTAAACGTCCGACCAGCTCCTGTTACTGAGAATCCTGCAGGCGGTTCAGTTACAGACCCCCCCCATAAATACATGTGGACCCAGGGTGCCAAGTTCAACACTGGCACGAGCGTGAGGGGGGGGTTTATGGGGGGGGTTTATGAGGAGGGGTCCTTCTCCTTCAAGAAAGGAAGAGCCTATTTTTACATCCCAGCTATGCAGTAAACAGGATTTAAATAGCTGGATCAGGATCAGAGGTGGGCGTTTACGACCCAGCGTAGCTTTGGTTTCCGAGGCCGGTGAGCTCCGCCCCCCCCCCACTGGGGGGACCACCCCCCCCCCCCCCCACCGTTAGTGCAATTCCCCCCCCGGGAACTGACCTTGAACAGAGCCGAGCCCAGTAATCCCTCGAAGGCGCTGAAGTTCAGGTGAGGTCCATCGTAGAGACGGTCACAGTGAGCTCTTCTCCCCAGCCAGTAGATGCTGATCAGAACCTGGAGGGGGGGAAAGGGGGTTAACCCGGGTCACCGGGGGGGGAAAGGGGTTAACCCGAGGTTCCAGGAACCAGGAAGGTTCTCCCCGGCCAGTAGGGATGGGAATTGATACGATTTTTCCAATTCCGCTTCCATTTTCGTTTCTGTTTAACGATTCGATTCTTTATCGATTCTCTAAAGCTGGGCATACACTGTGCAATATTTTAAATCGTTTGGCCCATCTCACACTGCACGACTAGATCGCTGAGTTCAAAAGTTCACAGCCCACGATTTATGGTCTCACACTGTACGTCCCAATGCTCTGATCCTCACGTCTGCTCACACTATACGATCATAATCCTCACGTCAGACTTCTGTTACTGGAACTGCAACGTCAAAAAGAAGTGGAAGAGGAGGAACCCCGAAGTGGGAGACACCGAAGATGCTCAGCAAAAACAAACGCGCTGCCTTAAGCCTGAATTATGGTTCCGCGTTAAATCGACGTTGTAGGCTCTGCGTTGGTGTAACGCGGAACCATAAATCAGCCTTTAGCAATTTGTGCCATTCTGTGTGGCGATAAATGAAAAAAGATTAGACAACGTCCTGATTGAACAAGGAATTGGCTGGACAGACGTGGGAAATGCTGTCTTTTTTTTCAGCTATTAAAACATGATTTGTAATGTGAATTTGCAACACTTTAAACTACAAATAATAGTTTTTGACGTGACATCAGAGATTGTGCATGCTCTCTGTGAAAGGATGAGTCCAATCGGGTCGTAGCTGCTTCAACTGATCGATTCCTTCACGAGGAGCGACCAGGATTTCAAACACGTTTGATTTTCTTGCGAGCACACGATTTGTGATCGGGAGCTCGTCATGAGGTGTTAATCTCTCGTCGTTACCCCACGTATAACAACAAGAACCGGTACTGGATTCCCATCCCTACCGGCCAGGAACCCCGGCCAGGGAGAAGGTTCTGGTACCACTGCTGCAGCTCTGAGGTCAGCGAGGGTCAGAGCTGCAGCTCCGAGCTGCCAGGATCATCCAGAACCATCCGCTACATCGTTGGTGATGAATGAATGTAGTGACCCGCGGATGATGATCTCACACACACACACACACACACAGACACACTGCATACGCACGCACGCACGCACGCACGCACGCACGCACGCACACACACACACACACGCCGGGTCAGCAGTCTCACGGCTGCGTGAGAACCGCAGAGAAGATCTTTAGCACACTTTCATTTGAAATCCTGCATTTTTGAGGCTGTATTTAGTCAGAGTTTTCATAAAAAGGACCAAATTGGGGGAAAAAGATGCTAAATCTCTTTTTACTCCTTTTGTTGAAAACAGTCAACGAAGTGAAGATGACATGGGGAGGAATATCTGGAGTTGCTGCACCTTTTTATTGATTGATTCGGTTATTTATTGATAAAACAGTAAAATCAAACTCAGTAGTCGATTAGATTATTTACGTCCTTTAGTGAAAAAACTAACTAAGAGCATTAACGGGTGACGTCCTTTAAATCGAGGGGTATTAGGAGTTGACCATGTGATCAATACGTTTCCTGGCAGTCCTCATTTACCTTCTTTTACAAATCCCAACAAATAAGTCAGAAATATCTGAAATTCCCTCAAAGAGGATATTTAGATAAAGTTTTCATAAAAAGGAACAAATTTGGGAGAAAGATGTTAAATCCATTTTTTATCTGGAGTCGCTGCACCTTTTTATTGATTTATTCAGTTATTTATTGATAGAACATTTAAATTAAACTCAGTAGTCGATGAGATCATTTTGTGTTTAAAACTTTACGTTCTGAAGTAAAAAAAACTAAATAAGAGCATTAAAGGGTGACGTCATTTAATGGTCCCTTTGATCAATAGGTTTGTCATGTATGCTTGTCATTCTACTCTGCCTTGCTTTTACTTCTATTTTTAATTTATTTGATTCTATCTTACTTTATTTTATTCATGGCATTTTATTTATTGTGGCACAAAATGGAGAAGCGCTCCAAATTTCACTTTATTTCTGACATCCAATCACAATAAAGTCTTTCTATTCTATTCTTTTTCCTGGGAGCGAGCGTGGTTTCTGTTTTCTGCCCTTTTTTTCTTCATCATCATCATCATCATCATCATCATCATTAACCTTCTTTGATGCTTCTTTGAAACTAAACAAATATTTGCGACCAGAAGCAACAGAGCTGAGTTTAGTCTTAAATATTTGCTCACGTGGTGTCAAAGTTCACATGAAGGAGTCTCATTAATGACGGTTTCGCACAAAAAAAGAAGGTACAAAATTAAATTAGAGCTTCTTTTTCTCACTTAATGAAACTCTGTATTTTACATTTACTACATAAAGAGAGTAATATGTGTTTATACTCACATTTTTCAGCCTCCGGCTGGTTTCTTGGGTCCTGCGGGGGAGAGAGAGGAGAGAGAGGAGGGTGTAAGTGTGTCGCTCAGGGCATCGCTGCAGCTTCTATACGTCAGCTGTGAAAGAGCTGGAAGCTGAGAGCACAATCCGGACCAGCGCCGGGCCTTCACACAACAAAGCAGCGGCCGAAACAAACATCACTGATCGGGGGGGGGGCAGGAATCACACCTGATACAGCGGTAATGACACAATCAAGCAGCTTCAGACACATACGGCTCGAGTGGAGGAGGAGGAGGAGGAGGGATTCTGGGGGGTTTCAGTTAACTAAGAACTGAGAGCTAAGAACTGGGGATGAAACACAGCCGGAAGAGGATCTGCAGGATCTGCAGGATCTGCAAGAACTGCAGGATCTGCAGGATCTGCAGGATCTGCAGGATCTCTAGGATCTGCAAGATCTGCAGGATCTGCAGGATCTGTAGGATCTGCAGGATCTGCAGGATCTGCAGGATCTGCAAGAACTGCAGGATCTGCAGGATCTGCAGGATCTGCAGCCGGAGGAAAATCAGCAGGATCTGCAGGATCTGCAGCCGGAGGAGAATCTGCAGGATCTGCAGGATCTGCAGCCGGAGGAGAATCTGCAGGATCTGCAGGATCTGCAGGATCTGCAAGAACTGCAGGATCTGCAGGATCTGCAGCCGGAGGAAAATCTGCAGGATCTGCAAGAACTACAGGATCTGTAGGATCTGCAGCCGGAGGAGAATCTGCAGGATCTGCAGGATCTGCAGGATCTGCAAGCAGCTCCAAAGAGGGCGGAGCAACACGACCTCAGATCGACCTCAGATCAATACCACCTTCAAGTTTAGTTATTTAAGTCCAGTTTAGTTCCTCGGCCCACATGTCATTTACTTTCTGCTGTAAATATGATCAACTGTCAAAAACACATTGTTATATAATATAATAAACAGACCATAAACAGTCAGTTGGCTGAAGGATTAAAATGTCTCTCGATGCTGATGTGCCAAAAGATTGACTGAAAACCACAAAAGTTCCTCGGTGCCGCTTCCAGATGTTCAGGCCTGCATACAAACTTCAGAGAGCTCCTTTCCATTTATCTGAGCCCAGGACAGACGAGCGACCCGTTTACGGGGTCAGCCGTCCTGGAGCCCTGCAGCCCTGAACCGGAGGACCTGGTACGAGGAAGAGGGACGGGTGTTTCCTCCATAAGTTACCATCTAGTGAAAGGCTGGAAGTAACAAATCAAAACTAAACTAAACCCTCTAGAGATAAAACTAATAAACTAATACCTCTCATGTCGGTGGTACCAGGATGTTTAATGTTCAAATAAAAGAAAGGACAAATCAGGACAGATCAAGTTACTAGGAAAGGATCCTGAAGAAACTCCACGAGGTTCTGGACTAGTTCCCAAGTCCTTAATCCTACACTTTACAACAATGATATGAAAGGTCATTTTGCTGGAAGCTATTTTTAACTCTTTAAGGGTTTGTTTATCTGATAAACTTGTAAATTAAGGCCCACGAGAGCAGCATCTTCTGTAGATAGAATCTTGATTAATCCAGCGGTTTAAATCACTTTATTTGACCTTTAGGAGCCTCTGTTACCGGGGGCAACGCTGCTCCTCTGGAGGTCTCAGAGTCTCTCAGTGACTACATTCACATGCAGTCAAAATTCGGGTTATTGCTAATATTCCGGTTACTGAAACATTCATAATTAATTATTTAGGATATCTGGATCAAACCAGTAACGCGCGGAGAACGTGATGACGCAATAACCGTCATTTCCGTTCCTTCTTCCTGTATCCAAATCCAAAACAAATGCTGCTTCGCGGAACTTTTCACTCACCTTCTTTTAAATCTTCTATCCCGGTACTTTCTACCGTCTACAAATGCAGAAATGTTCATATCCTTCATTACATTTATGAAGTGATTAGTCTCCTCCTGGTCTTGGTTTCTCCGTGTTTATAAGAACTTCCTGGACTCAAAAGACCAGGATTCCTTGTGAACAGAACATGTGCAGAAAACAGATTCATGTTCCGTTTGATGGAGATATTCCGTTTGGCGTTTACATGACTGGCTCAGAAAATTAGAATATTGTGATAAAGTTCTTTATTTTCTGTAATGCAATTAAAAAAACTAAAATGTCATACATTCTGGATTCATTACAAATCAACTGAAATATTGCAAGCCTTTTATTATTTTAATATTTCTGATTATGGCTTACAGTTTAAGATTAAGATTCACAGAATATTCTAATTTTTTGAGATAGGATATTTTATCGATAGGAGAGTTTTCTTAAGCTGTAAACTATGATCAGCAATATTAAAATAATAAAAGGCTTGCAATATTTCAGTTGATTTGTAATGAATCCAGAATGGATGACATTGTTGTTTTTGTAATTGCATTACAGAAAATCACAATATTCTAATTTTCTGAGACAGTCCTGTAAATACAAATCATCTCTCTCTTGTTATGAAGTCTGAAGTTACAGAACTGTTGGTTCGGCCCAAAGAGAAACAACTTCCAGGACAAAAACCGTGACAGCTGAAAAGATGAAAAAAAAAAAAGAATTTTAAAAAGAAAAAGGGAGGGGAGGGGGGTTGCTGCCTCAGGACTCTGTCATCTCTAGGATCAGCTGATCAGTCACATGATCACGTGATGCAGCTCCATCGTCTCCACGACGTCACAGCTGATGAGCACATGGTCCAGACGGACCCGGAGCCAGAGGGGGGGCGTGATTAAACCCTGTATCTGCACGTGACTGGAGCTTTTCATAGCTCAGCATTTAGATATTTCCATGCTGACATTAAATACATGTCGTAAAAATTTAATTTAATCTGAGTGACATTCTGTGATGCGCTGGGAACCAACAGAGGTCTGACGTCACCGAGGAGACGAGGACAAACACGCAACAGTTTATTATTCCTACCAGACACAAGTTTCAGCCCGGGACCCCCCCATCAGAAAAAACTAAACACTTGCCCGTCACGTAGATTCTACTGTCAGTTATGCGTTTCATCCCAAATCATTTGGGCAAAATGCATATCAGTAAGTGTTTCTTTAAGTATTTCTGAGCCTAATAATAAAACAAATGCCTTAGGTTTTTACCAACATGGTATTAACCAATAATTTATATGCAGATAAGTTAGAAAGTAAAAAAAAACTACGTATTTCTGAGCCTAATAAGAGTTGACCATGTGATCAATACGTTTCCTGGCAGTCCTCATTTACTTTCTTTTACAAATTCCAACAAATAAGTCAGAAATATCTGAAATTCCCTCAAAGAGGATATTTAGTCAAAGTTTTCATAAAAAGGAACAAATTTGGGAGAAAGATGTTAAATCCATTTTTTATCTGGAGTCGCTTAATATATATGCAGACAAGTTAGAAAGTAAAAAAAAACAACGTATTTCTGAGCCTAATAATAATAATAAAAAAAAAGTATATATATATATAATTTTTTATATATATATATATATATATATATATATATACATATATATATATAAAAATATAAATATAAAAATAAAAAATAAATATATATATACAAATATATATATATATATATAAATATAAAAATAAAAAAATAAATATATATATACAAATATATATATATATATATGTATATATATATATATATACACCGGTATATATATATATATATATATATATATATATATATATATATATATATATATATATATACACGTATTAATAAACTAAATATATGATATATGAAAATATATATGATATATATTATATACATAAATATATATATATATATATATATATATATATATATATATATATATATATATATATATATATATATATATATATATATATATATATATATATATATATATACGTATTAATAAACTAAATATATGATATATGAAAATATATATGATATATATTATATAAATAAAAGTATTTGAGCCTGTATACTACAACAGTATAATAAAGTCCTGTAATGATGGCTTTTAGTTTTGGTTCAACCCCAAGAAACATTTCTGGAGTCCCCCCTGCCCAGAGACCGGGACCAGAGACCAGAGACCAGGACCCCCATCGGACCAGAGACCAAAGACGCGCTTCTCCTGTCAATCACAGGAATCAGCTGCTGATTCCGGATCAGCCGCAGCTTTAATAAAGTGCGTTACTTATTACTAGGATAAACTTATAAAACTTAAACAATAATCCAACAAGACTCACGAACGGAGGAGAAATAAATGAATCATTTCCAAGCAAAAGAGCCGATTAAACAGCAGATTCATCCCACAGAAGCTGAAGGTCCGACAGATCCGAGACCCGCCGGGTCTGAAGACCCGGACCTGGACCTGGACCTGGACCTGGACCCGGACCCGCGGGGACCCGCTCGGAACCATACCTGAGTGATGAAGGTCCAACTTTAAACTTTAAACCCCCAGAACTGCCAGGACCAGAACCCGAGCCGCGCTCGTCCCCGCGGAGCAGAAGTGCCGGAGACGCAGCGGGAGCGCGCAGCGGGAGCGCGCGGCCGGTGCCAGGCGCGCCCCCGCACCGTAGCACAGACCCGGCCCTTGTGTCTTTTATTACAGCAACTGTACAACTTTATTGCTGTTCGGTTTCACAATCAGCGCCGTGCACGGACGCGCCTGGCACCGCAACACCAACAAGG
This sequence comes from Cololabis saira, assembly GCF_033807715.1. Classification (NCBI taxonomy): domain Eukaryota; kingdom Metazoa; phylum Chordata; class Actinopteri; order Beloniformes; family Belonidae; genus Cololabis; species Cololabis saira. Next base: position 44,474,322 of record NC_084592.1, on the reverse strand, counting down.
CGCGCGGCCGTGTGCGCGGCCCCGACACTCAAACTCTACTGCCCTTAGTTTTCAGCAACTTTATTATCTTACCTTCTTTTCTCATAATTTTATTTCATTCTATTTGTTACTTACTGTCTAATTGTGTCTTGCCGCTTTTGATGTAGATGTAAAGCACTTTGAATTACCTTGTGTTGAATTGTGCCATAAAAATAAACTTGAAACTCAGTCACCACCAGAGGCGGTCCTGGATATTTTTGCGCCCTGGGCGAACTGCCCACCCCCTGCCCCCCCTCATTTATTTATTATCTTTAATAAATAAATGAATAAGACCAATAAATGAAATACAGTGTGCATAAAAAAACTGTGTGTAAATTACACTAATCCTTCACACATTCAAATGTATAAATAATGAATAAAATAAAATGATTAAATAATGGAATAAATGGAATAAATTGTTTCAAATATTTTATCTTTATTTTTAAAGAAAAATAGCAAACAAATTTCCCCTATTGGGAATGAAGTGCAACTGAAATATACTGTAAATCCTCCTTGAGTTTAATAAAGTGACAACAATTAAAATTTTCTTGACCAAACAAAGATGACTAGACGGGCTCTGTCTGTAATGCAGCCAGCTGCAAAAAAGGAAAATCAATTTTCCTTTTTTTAACATCGATTGTGATTAATAAATCCGATTTAGATTTAAAATCGATTAATCGCACAGCCCTACATGTGGGTAGATATTATTTTTATTAATGAAATACAATTTATTTGGAAGCAGTTCCCTTTGCTTTTCCTCTCCAACCTCCTCTGTCCCCCGCAGGCCGCCGCCCTCTAGCCCCATAGAGGGCGCAAAGCGCAGACCGCCGCCGGCGATCCCATTCATTGTGTATGTGCTACGGCGGCGCAAGAGCGGACTGCTCAGCGGCACGCGAGAGGGCGCCTGCCGCGGGGTTTGCACTGCGCCTGCCTGCCTGCCTGCGTGCCCGAATTGAACATTCTTTTAATTTCACCGTTTCGCGCTGTAACGACATCTCGGTGTGTCCAATAGGAGAGAAGGTGGTGGAGGCTCTGCGCCCTACCCGGCGGTGGGCGCAGCGCAAACTGCGCTCTATGTGAAAGCAGCTTCAGAGCAAATAGTTTTTTTTGTTTTTTTGTTGTTTTTTTTACCTTGTCTGCACACATATTAATGGTTAATACCATGCTGGTAAAAACCTAAGGCATATATATGTGCATTGTTACAATATTTGATATATATACATATATATATACACATACAAACCCAGTGTTTTTTGTTTTTTTGGGGGGGGGGGGGGGTGACATCCGCTGCTAAACCAGGAAGCAAGAACACATGGAGGCACACGTCGGAAATCAGCAACAAAAACCACAAACGAAACACGAAACCGACACAGAGCCGACCAAAACACAAGCAGCAATCGTCCCAAATCTCGAGATCCAATCACAATCTGAGCTAAGCTACCGCTAACTAACCCCAAAAACTACAGCGCAAGCATGCAGGTGAACAAGCCAATGTGTATATGTCTATGTGTGTGTGTGTATATGTATATGTATGTGTGTGTATGTATATGTCTGTGTAGCTATGTGTGTGTGTGTGTGTATATGTCTGTGTGGTTATGTGTGTGTATATGTGTGTGTATGTATATGTCTGTGTAGCTATGTGTGTGTGTATATGTGTGTGTTTGTATATGTCTGTGTGGTTATGTGTGTGTATATGTGTGTGTTTGTATATGTCTGTGTGTGTGTGTGTATGTGTATGTATATGTCTTTTTTTTTTTTTTTTAGAGCGCTCGTGCGCCCCCACGTGGATTGCGCCCTGGGCAGTCGCCCATATTGCCCATAGCAAAAAAACGGCCCTGGTTACTACGATTAACTTTACACCACCTCAGCAGAGATGCAGCAGCATGATATGAAACTACTGTGGTGTTGAGTTTATCCTGCAGACGAGCTGAGCAGAAGTGCTGCGCAGACGGCGCTGTGCAAACGGCGCTGCGCAAACGGCGCTGCGCAAACGGCGCTGCGCAAACAGTGCTGCGCAGACGCGTCTGCGTGGGGAACAGCAGCTTCTTCAGATGACACCCGGTCTGATCTCGTGCCAGAGTATCGTTGCATAAGCGTCCGATCACACCTCCTGCCACTCCCCACCTATTGTCTGAAGGTCCTTGACATTCCTGCAGGACAATAAATCCTGACGTTTCCTTTTTTGGTGCGGAGCCGCCGAGGCCTCGTCAATAATTGACTCAAATCAACCGCTGGAAAGAAGAAGAAGACTTTGTACCTCTGCGTCTCCGTGGGGGGTTTGTTTAGTCGGAGGTCACGTGACATCAGCACGACTTACACTAAAAACCACGAATGTAAACATTTTCTACAACAAGAATCCTGCAATCAGAGAAGTGCAGAAGTACAAGAAGACGGCGGAACATGTTCCTGCAGGCCGTCTGGAAACACTAAACACTGCTTTTGTTTATCTGAATAAAGTCAGACGGTCTGAAACTCAGAGAAAACGGGACAGAAACTGGTTAATATGAGGAGTTATGTACCGGCAGAGATGATCTCCGGGGGGGAAACATGTCCCTGAGGCTCGTCAGTGACGGGGTTTACTTTCATTAAAGGACTGAAAGTTGTCCAGGAAATGATATTTATAATTTATGTATTTATTTATTTATTTCAAGACAGGGACATTAAAACATTAATCTTGTACAACCAAAGAATATGCAGCGTGCCAGGTTGTAGCAGATTGCTATTTTCCACCTGAAGTCCCTGGACAGGTTGATGGATGGCACAGAGGAAATTAGTGTAAGAAAAAGATAAATAAATTCATTTAAAAATGTCATTAACGTGGCTAACGTGGCTAATGTGGCGGTGTGGAGCTCAGCGTCCACTTCAATCAGACAAACACATCCTTTCAATCAGCCTAGGATGCTGCAATTCTTCAATTCATCAACAATGTATTCATTCATTCAAAACATCTATCCATTTAAACACATTTCATCCTCTTGACTGTTTTTTCTCCTTAATAAATCGAGTTAACCGACGACCTGCCGCCTCCCCGCCGCTCAAAGACGCTCAGTGTCGACTGCATGTGTTTCAGAGAGCAGCAGATATGATGACTAGTTGCCTATAAGTATTGTAATGGTGCAAAAAGTCAAACTTCAGAGGCATGTTATCATTTATCCTAACCTTTATTGGAATGTACATCCAAGTTTAGTTGCAGGAATCTGAGGGAACGGATGTAAGAACAAAACTGGACAAGAACATCTGAAACAACCACAACCAAATTCACTCTATCCGGATGGAGCAATTTAACTGGATAGTTTTTATTAAAAGGCCGAAATGAAATAGAGTAACGAGGCGGTTTTTAAAATGTAAGGAGTAAAAAGTACAGATAATTGCGTGAAAATGTAAGGAGTAAAAGTAAAAAGTCGTCTGAAAAATAATTACTCCAGTGAAGTATAGATAACCAAAATTTCTACTTAAGTAAGGTAACAAAGTATTTGTACTTTGTTACTTGGCACCTCTGGTTTTCAGCAACTTGTGCTTTTTATTATTTTACCTTCTTTACTCATAATTTTATTTCATTTTATTTGTTATTTACTGTCTAATTGTGTCTTGCCGCTTTTAATGTTGATGTAAAGCACTTTGAATTACCTTGTGTTGAATTGTGCTCTACAAATAAACTCAGTTACCACCAGAGGCGGTCATGGATATTTTTGCGCCCTGGGCGAACTGTCCACCCCCCCTCATTTATTTATTGTCTTTCATAAATACATGAATAAGACCAATAAATGAAATACAGTGTGCATTAAAAAAACTGTGTGTAAATTACACACAAAGACGCTCAGTGTCGACTGCAAATGGAAAATAAGTGGAAATAAGTCGATGGCCAAACGTCAGCCGTGAGTATTTAAAGCAGATGAATGTGTGATTTGGACTGGGCTTTAATCAGTTATTTGTTTTATTTTATTCTTGTGTGAAAGTGTTTTGTGTACTATAGTTTTTATCTGTTAGTTTTTCAGCTACTGACTGATGTCACTTGTTGTAATGTTGTTGTTATATAACAGTGACTAATACAGATCTAATCTAATCCAACGCAGCTGTTAGGAAGCAGTTTTGTAGGATTTTTTTGTGTTGATGAAACCAGGACCGGTTCAGAGAGAAGTATCAGTATCTGGTCCCGGGGGAAGTCCTAACCGCTGCCGTTGCCGCGTGGCGACTGAGCGAACGGCGTGCAGCCGGTTCTCAGATCCACTTCTGATAAAAGGAAAGTTATCGGGGAGGAAACTGCCGTGATGACAGAGGAACGGGCGAGCCATGTACGAGGCCGCGACGCTAATCACTGAGCTTAAACTAACGTTGAAATATGTGCTGGTGGATCTAATAATAACCCGTCCTTGGTTACATCCCATAACTGTTCCTGCGAGCTATGAGAGGCCTCAGATCAGCCGGGTTTGAACCCTCAACCGCCTCGACAGAGACGCTGCAGCAGAGAGAGGAGTTGGACCGCCGGAGCCAACGAGACAGAGACGTCATCAGCAGCAGAGCTGCAGCTAATATTTTGGTGATCGATTATTCTATGAAATATTCCATCGATTAATCGGATAAAACTTACTTTTGCTTTATTAAAGCCCAATTATAAATATACAATAGAAAACAAGACATATTACTTGATTAAAAACAACCAATTTGTTTCTTTTATGAGAATAATTGACTTAAGTTTCATATTATGCAAACTAGTAAACTGTTACTAACACTACCAGACAGTGTGCAGAAGTTTTTCATAGCATCTGAGAGTAAATATGAGTTAAGAGATGGATGCAGATTTTTGTTACCAAAAGTGATAAAAGAAGTTAAAAGAAGATGTATTTCTTTTAAAGGGGTCCAACCGTGGAATAGTGTTGGGAATAGTACTTCCTTTGTTATGTTCAAACAATCATTATGTGCGTTTATATTTGGGAGTTATGGCTGTAATCGAAAAAAGGGGAAAAGAGATATGTATGTGTATGCGGGGCCGCCACAAGGGATGTGCGAACCGTGCGACCGCACGGGGCCTCGCACCCCAAGGGGCCTCGCGCTATGGGCCGTTTTTTTTTTTTTTCCGTTTTTTCCCTTCAGGGGATGAAAAAAGATGAAAACTAAAGAAAATGGAAGAGTTTAATGCCTCTCTGAAAGGCTCGTTTGATAAAGTTGTTACAAAAATCACCGATCCGCCCGGGTCTCAGCCGTGGGGCCCCGCGTAGAGGCAAGCCAAATGATGATGAGGCTGGGGAAGGTATCCAGTATTTTGCTAATTGGAGAGTTAAAATTGCGCATATAGACACCCGATCCGAAAAACCCAAAACTTTCAGGCGAGGCCCCCCCCCCCCCGGCCATTTCGCACAGGGCCTCGCAAATCTCCCAGACGGCTCTGTGTGTATGTACATGCATCTATGTGTGTACTTGTATGTATGCAAGTGTATGTACAGTATATGTATATATTATATGTTTTTTTTTTTTTTTTTTCCACACTTGACATCATGTATTCTGTAGCTTAAGTTAAGTATAGTAGCATTAATAAGCTCTGCTTCTGCCTGAGCCTTTTTCAGTCAAATTGTAAAACTTGTCTCTTCCTTGTTGCATTGAAAGGTATATATGACTGAAATAAACTTAAACTAAAACTAAAAAACTAAAAACTTCCTGCCCTCTCCTTGTTTTTGCCGCAGCAGAGCGAGAGGATGATGATGATGCTGCTTATCGGTCGTCTGTCGTGTCACAGCAGCGTGTCATGCTACTCTACCAGCTTGATACTGAACACGTTTGTGGCCGATGATAACGACCTTTATCAGGGCGAAGGTCGCCCGAGACAACGCCACTCTGCGTTGGCGGCGAGGCCAATACTACAGCAGGCTCAAAGGTCGCAGGAGACATCCATTAAACGTTTACGGGAGGGAATCAGTCACTATCTGATATCAGAAGTTTCTCAAGATTAACTAGATTGATCTGGAATCAATAGGAATTCCTATTGATTCTGGCCGGAGTAAACCTGAGCTGGTTTCCTTGGAAACGGGGCTCTTCTCCCTCGTCAGCAGACTGGACGGACAACGGTGGCGTGTAAACGGCGTATAACCTTTATAAGCACAGCCACACCTGTGGGTGGGTGGTGTGTTTACAGTCCCCGTTAAAAGCAGCAGTAACGAGCGGCAGCTGCACCTGTCGGGCCGGTGGAGGGAGTGGTTGCTGGCTCAACGCCAGCGCCAGAGATCAGCTGATACAGACAACTTTCTCCCTCTCTCCGCCTCATTTGCCTGAGCGGTGGAAAGCGGAGACAAAGATACTCTATACAGAAGATCAAGCATTACCGTTCCTGCCAATGGTATGAAATGGTCTACACTTCCTGTCTCCTAAGTGGGCGTGGCCGTCCCTCTCCCCACATCGTTTTGGAAGTGTTGTGAACGAGATACAGTACAACTTTAATATTTGTGCCTTATTTTGCCGCTCGTTTTTTTTTTATCTGCTACTTTAATGTCTATCAACCCAGTACAAGATCATCAGATCAGTCTAAAGCCTGAATTATGGTTCTGCGTTAAATCGACGTACCGTAGGGTACGGCGTACCCTACGCCGTAGGCTCTGCGTTGGTGTAACGCGGAACCATAAATCAGCCTTTATACTCTTTTTTTCCCTTCCAAAAAGACTTCAATAATAACAATAACAGTATTATTAAGCAAAGAAGCAAGTTTTATTTTAATTTTAAATTTCAGTTTATTCGATGGGAAAACGACTTTGGCAGTTCTGCAGTGACCGACGACTCTGAGCAGAGCTATGTATTATTATTATATTATATTATATTATATTATTAGCTATGAGAGCCAAATCTGGCGAGAGTGTGTTGCTCAGACAGAGACAGGTCTCAAACAAAGTTCATTTTCTCCTAATCTGTCGGTCTGAAAATTGCCATTTTGGTGTCAGAATGTTCAGAAGGTTTGTGGCTTTTGAAAAATGGGTCCCATATTTACTTAGGTTACTATGGGCGAAGGAATTGGTAATAATCTGTGCTCACGTTCACTTTTCCATAAGACTCAGTAGACTCAGGACCTGCTGTTGGGGAGTGGGGAAACCCACGTGACACAGATACAGGAAACCGAACGTAGTGGGGGGTAGAGTTTATAAAACGTCTCTGGCAGAGATAAGCTGCCGTAACGCCATTGGCTGGTCTGAGATCCTCTGCTCGGGTTTCATCACCCGCCGTGAGTCAGAGTGGGCGTGGCTTAAGGTTAATGTACAGATCCCTTTATGGCGCTTTTCCACTAGAACCTACTCGGCTCCTCCACTCGGTTTGGATCTTTCCCACTAGGGGTCTAACGTGCCAAGTAGATACTTTTTCTGTAACTACTCTGCCGAGTTTCTAAGCGGCTGAGTCGGGTTGTGATGTCATCACACTACAGGCCCCCGATTGGTTGGGGTCAGACGTCTGAGGCCCCGTTTACACGTAGCAAAAACGGTGGTGTTTTCATGCGTTTTGGCTGTTCGTTTACACAAAAACAAAGCTCAAAGTGATCCAGCTGATCCAAAATGCAGCAGCACGAATACTGACAGGAATCAGCAGGAGAGACCACGTCTCTCCAGTGTTAGCGTCGCTCCATTGGCTACCTGTAAAATTCAGAATCCAATTAAAAATGTTATTACTTGCGTATAAAGCCCAAAACGGCTTAGCTCCGCAGTATTTACAAGACCTGATAGTGCCCTATGTTCCTGGCAGAGCTCTCCGTTCTCGGACTGCAGGTTTACTCGTAGTTCCTAGAGTATCTAAATGTAGACTCTCGTTCATCTTGGAAGTAACTGGAAGTTACTCGTGTCATTTGTTGATGTTTTTTCCAGGATTCTGATTGGCTAGCATGACTTTATCTTCTCGTTACACTGCCCCCTGTAGGTTTGGCTGCTCATAGCACCTTAACAGCTATATATGCAGGTTCGTGTAAATGATGGTATTTTTCAAAACGTAGAGGGGGAAATATCCGTTTTTGTAAATACCCGGCTATGTGGAAACGTGGCCTGAGTCAGGATGTGACATCAGTGAAAAGCGACTTCTTGTTCATTTGATTCCAGCAGCAACGTCAGAAGTCTGTTTGGTGATCCAACTCTGAGGTGCAGATGTTCATAAACCTGGTGCTGAGGAGAGAATTAAAAAGATCTAGACGGAGATAAGGAACGACCAGATCTACCAGGAGCTCTGTCACTTCATAGCTGCTCAGATACCAATGCACTTTTCAGCAGCAGAGACAAACTAAAAACATTAAAAAGCTTGTCTCTCTCTCATTTTTTTTAACTTGATATGGAACACAAGCCAGAGATCCAGCAGCACATCTATCATCTCCTCCAGGTTCTACATCTTTAGTGTTGTTGTCTTCTTCGTTTAGATACACAATCAAATACGTCACAGCAGCTTCTCCAACCTCCTACTTCTGCTCCAGGTGCTGATTGTAGTGGAAAAGAAACCAGGCCGAGTTGAGATGAGTAGGTACTAGTGGAAGGAACCCAATCCTGCATCCGAGGGAGAGAAACCCCCTCCAATAATATCACACACGAGCGGAGGAATCACATGCAGGTGGAGAATGTCCTGACTGGAGACCAGACTATTAAAAGATCCACCGCTGAGTCCTGACGCTATTTACAGTCAAGAGTGACCGCAGGAGCTAAAGAGAAGACGGGGGGAGATTCAAACCCTCGAACCCACAAACTCCTCGTACCGTAGTTAAACTATGATCCACCTGATACTCCAACTCCTCGTACCGTAGTTAAACTCCAACTCCTCGTACCGTAGTTAAACTCCAACTCCTCGTACCGTAGTTAAACTACAACTCCTCATACCGTAGTTAAACTACAACTCCTCATACCGTAGTTAAACTACAACTCCTCATACCGTAGTTAAACTCCAATTCCTCATACGTAGTTAAACTCCAACTCCTCATACGTAGTTAAACTCCAACTCCTCGTGCCGTAGTTAAACCAAAGATCCTCTATACAGAAGATAACGCATTACCGTTACTGCCAATGGTATGAAATGGTTTACACTTCCTGTCTCCTAAGTGGGCGTGGCCGCCCCTCTGACCTCACTTCCTGTCTCCTAAGTGGGCGTGGCCGCCCCTCTGACCTCACTTCCTGTCTCCTAAGTGGGCGTGGCCGCCCCTGTGACCTCACTTCCTGTCTCCTAAGTGGGCGTGGTCGCCCCTGTGACCTCACTTCCTGTCTCCTAAGTGGGCGTGGCCGCCCCTCTCCCCACATCGTTTTGGAACATACAACACTAGATACAGTACAACTTTCTTCCAAAAAGACTTAAATAATAAAAATAACAGTATTATTAAGCAAAGAAGCAAGTTTTATTTTAGTTTTAAACTTCATTTTATCCGATGGGAAAACGATGAGAGCCAAATCTGGCGAGAGTGTGTTGCTCAGACAGAGACAGGTCTCAAACAAAGTTCATTTTCTCCTAATCTGTCGGTCTGAAAATTGCCATTTTGGTGTCAGAATGTCCAGAAGGTTTGTGGCTTTTGAAAAATGGGTCCCATATTTACTTAGGTTTGTTTATTTAAAATGGATCCCCATTAGTCTTCGCCATGGGAAGACTATTCTTCCTGGGGTCCACACATAGACATACAAAAGATAATATAAAAGATGATAATATAATAACATGACAATAAAGATGACAATAATCCAACTCAAAAAGGGTGAAAAATCTTCACCACAATTCCTGAAATAATAAATTGAACCAAAAATAAAAGATTAAGTAACCAACCATCCACATCCTAAGTAGCATTATTTGCTATTATCACCAGATCTGTTCTGCTTATAAACAAGAAAGTTTACACCGACTTTATAATATACTCATCCCTCTATTTATAGAAGTATAAATATATATATTACATATCATAATATACTCATACATTATAATATACTCATACTTCTAAACTATAGATACACTCATAGCCTACTAGGTTACTATGGGGCGAAGGAATTGGTAATAATAAATTGGTAATAATCTGTGCTCACGTTCACTTTTCCCATAGGACTCAATAGACTCAGGAGCTGCTGTTAGTCTCCTAAAGGGGCGAAACCCACGTGACACAGATACAGGAAACACAACCGTAGTGGGGGGTAGAGTTTATAAAACGTCTCTGGTTAAACTAAAACTCCTCGTACCGTAGTTAAACTACAATCCACCTGAGGGAGAGTCAGAGTCAGAAGGAAGTGTCTGTCACCGGGACGGGCCCTGGAGGTTTTATCTCTGTGTTTATGAGTCTGAATCAGGTGCTGAGTGGCTGATACTGAAGCAGACTCACCTGCAGCAGACGCACCTGCAGCAGACTCACCTGCAGCAGACTCACCTGCAGCAGACTCACCTGCAGCAGACTCACCTGCAGCAGACTCACCTGCAGCAGACACACCTGCAGCAGACACACCTGCAGCAGACTCACCTGCAGCAGACTCACCTGCCGCAGACTCACCTGCAGCAGAATTACCTGCAGCAGACTCACCTGCAGCAGACTCACCTGCAGCAGAATCACCTGCAGCAGACTCACCTGCCGCAGACTCACCTGCAGCAGAATCCCCTGCAGCAGACTCACCTGCAGCAGACTCAGCTGCAGCAGACTCACCTGCAGCAGACTCACCTGCAGCAGACTCACCTGCAGCGACTCACCTGTCGCGTGGGGGGTGTAACAGGTACAGCTACACCTGTTTATGAAGAGTTTAAACTCGTTCATACTGATGTGGTTCTGTGGTTCAGGTCACAGCAGAACCGTAACCGCTCCACTTTTTTCCAGAATGCTGATATAATTTATTTCAGAAACATTGTGTGGGTCAGAATTACCAAACAGATCCAGGGCAGCAAACAGAAGCTGCCAGAGGTGTTTATATCTGCTGTTAGGACACTAACCTGGTACATTATAAAAATTATAACAATATGAAGCTTATTTTTGCACATTTTCTTTTTTTTTTTTAACCGCTCCACCTGACGTGCACAAACCTCACCTGCCCACGAGCAAACAGGTTGTTCAGCATGCCGGGACACAAACGCTGGCTCAACCCGACTCAAACGGGCTTTTCTCCTCTAAAAACATCCCAAACGGCTCGTCCTCGCTCACTCTTCACGGGGTTTTCCCTCCAAACCACATCAAACATGAACCTCAGCAGACGGAACCAACGCTCTGGTCCTGATGCGCCGCCGTCGAGCTACGCCAGGCTACGACAACAAACCGGGTCCTTACGTGTAACAACAGACAGTCTTATTTGAAAGAATATATATTCTAGGGATGGGCGGTATGGACTAAAAAAATTATCACGATAATTTCTGGCATTTATCCCGATAACAATACAAATGACGATAAAAAAAATACCAATTCAACTCCACCTTTTTAACTATAAATCTATCACCACATTCAGTCTTTGGAGCCAAAACACTGCTCTAAAAGATACTAAATACTACTAAACTACACCAATTAAATTGAATTAATAAAATCTTTCTTTCTTCCTTGCTCATTTCTTTCTTTCTTTCTTTCTTTCTTTCTTTCTTTCTTTCTTTCTTTCTTTCTTTCTTTCTTTCTTTCTTTCTTTCTTTCTTTCTTTCTTTCTTTCTTTCTTTCTTTCTTTCTTTCTTTCTGGCTCATTTCCTTCCTTCCTTCCTTCCTTCCTTCCTTCCTTCCTTCCTTCCTTCCTTCCTTCCTTCCTTCCTTCCTTCCTTCCTTCCTTCCTTCCTTCCTTCCTTCCATCCTTCCTTCCATCCTCAACGTCATCAACGAGAATTTATCGTTTTTACCGTGAGATACAAATTCTTACCGTGGAGAATTTTTTTAACGGTTTATCGTGAACGGTAAAATATCACCCATTCCTAATGGGGATCCGAGTAAATAAACAAATAGACAAACTGCTGAAGGGAGAGGGAGGTTTCACCGAGGCGGGGAGGACGGCGGCGGGCAGATGTGTATAATCCAGGTGCCATAAAGTAAAAATCCAGTCCAGCAGTCGTTCCAGCCAAATACTAAACCAGCTCCTCTGCAGGTAAATAAAAGTACAGGCTGATCCAGAAACATGGCAGCGTTTCATGGCAAAAGTATTCACATTCATTACTCAGGTAGAAGTATAGATACTAGAGTTTAAAAATACTCCTGTAGAAGTTGAAGTATCAACTCAAGTTTTTTACTCAAGTAAAAGTATAAAAGTACTGGTTTCCAAACTACTTAAAGTATAAAAGTAAAAGTAATGTAAGGGGGAAAAAAGCCATTAAGGACAAGAGCCATTGAAAATGAATGCGTCTTAGTATAATGTAAATATATTAAAGAAGCATATATGTGTACTATTGAGCATTAACATGTGTTTCAGAGAGCAGGAGATATGATGACTAGTTGCCTATAAGTATTGTAATGGTGCAAAAAGTCAAACTTCAGAGGCATGTTATCATTTATCCTAACCTTTATTGGAATGTACATCCAAGTTTAGTTGCAGGAATCTGAGGGAACGGATGTAAGAACAAAACTGGACAAGAACATCTGAAACAACCACAACCAAATTCACTCTATCCGGATGGAGCAATTTAACTGGATAGTTTTTATTTAAAGGCCCAAATGAAATAGAGTAACGAGGCTGTTTTTAAAATGTAAGGAGTAAAAAGTACAGATAATTGTGTGAAAATGTAAGGAGTAAAAGTAAAAAGTCGTCTGAAAAATAATTACTCCAGTGAAGTATAGATAACCAAAATTACTACTTAAGTAAGGTAACAAAGTATTTGTACTTGGTTACTTGACACCTCTGGTTCTCTAACAAGAACTCACCTGACTGTGACTCTGGTGCTCAAATCCTGCAGGTCTCCGGGGTGGAAGAGCTGCGCCTCCTTCAGTCCCAGCGTCCCGCAGGCCCGGAGGAAGACGTTGAGGTTGTCCTGAGACGAGAGATCAGAGCCGGGATGAGCAGGAATAATCACCAGAAATAATCACCGGAGCTGCAGATCTGCAGAGACGCGACTCACGACTGATCAAACGCTTCCAAAGTTCATGTCAGCCGGAGCCGAGAGGGCGGGGAGGAGCAGGAGTGCAGCGAATGAGGACACACACGCACACACACACACACACACACACACACACACACACACACAGTGACAGCAGCGAGTGACAGCATGAGTGGGCGGGGCCAAGCAGGAAAGGATGACATCACAGCCGGCTGCAGTTCCACCCGACCGGCCGGGCGAGTGCAGGAGTGACGCCTGACCTGGATCTGGCGTCACGCCCTGAAACCGTCCCCCCCTCCCTCCCTCGTAGATGCCCCCACTCCCCCCCCGAACACCTGAGGAATCTGCCAGGGCGGCGGCGTGTTGTGGAGACGCCTGGTTGCCGGGGAAACGTGGAAACACGGGCGGGGGTGACGGCAGCGCTGAGGTATGTCCCCGGGGCGAAGGGAAGGGAACGAGGGAACGAGGGAGCGGCGACTCCTGCTGCAGATGTTGCGACGGGACGGGCCCAGAAACCAGTACCTCATCTAAAAACATCCTCGTAATGACGGGGTTGCTCGCTCTGTACTTACGGAGGAAACCTGCTCATTAGCAGGAGAGGAGAGGGTTGACCTCCAGATACCCAGAACCGCTGGGCTCGGCCCACAAATACCCCCCCGTACGAGGCCCGGGGGGGCCGAGGCCTCGGGCCGCCGGCCCGACATCAGCCAGGAAACCTTCCCCACCGCATCAATCAATTACTGCTTCTGGGTAATAACATTTCTCTGATCTCCAGATCTGAACTCGTGACGGTTCATCTGTCCTCAGGCCGGGCCGATCACATGCACGACCCCCGACTTTATTTCTTTATTTCATTCATTAAAAGAAAAAATGGTTCAATATCATTACAACCAATCTCTTTCCTTGAATGACACGTAACAGAAAGAACACTAAGCTTATTTTATCTGTCCCTTTTTCCTAAGAAATCAAATTTCAATTAATGTAATAATAAAATGAACAAAAACAAATGACCCAACCTTCAACCAGTCCCAACATTCACCTTCAACCAGTCTCAGTCTCCTCAGAATCACAGAATAGAGCCAGAAAGCTGGACTTTAAACTCTAAACCTTATTTTATTTGTAACTTTAAACTTCCGTTTGAAGACGATGATCATGAAACCTCTTCACCGCGAAGTGGAAACGGATCTGGAAGTTATTAAAGATGGTAAAAACCTTCAGGAAAAAGCTGCAAGATCAAAATATCTGCATATCCTGCAACACAGAAACACTCTGTTACATGTGCAGAAGTCTAAACAGGACAACTGGGGGGGGGGGGTTATTATGGGCTGTTATTATGGGCTGTTATTATGGTCTGCTGCTGCATTTCAGGAAGATTCTGTGGCCACAGATTGTAAACAAGAATATATTTGGGAATTCACACACGTGCGAGTTTCCCCGGACATGTGCATTGACTGATGCTCGTCCACATGCTGACAGACCTTACTATCATGGTAAATAATGTAATTTCAATCTTTAATATTTAAAATCCAGGTTTCATCTCCAGATTCAGTCCAATTTAAATCAGTAACATTTCCTCTTCCTTCCTTTTCTGAGGTGGAGGGGGGTGTTGGAGCTGGTTATTCTGCTAGATACTTTGGGACTAGTTAGTAGTCATGTCAATCCTTAAAAGCACTGGAGTCAATCCTCCAATAGTGTAGAAATAGCGGTAGTGCAGTCGCCACACAGATCTGATCTCAGCTGATGGATGGAAACATTTATAGTGAGTTCAACATCATCATCCACTTCTCTGTGTTATTGAGCTGCAGTTGAAAACAAGCTCATATGGAAACTAGAACCAGGATGATGGAATACAATCACACAGGATCAGCTACCTCATCATACTGTGCAATATTCTCTCATTCATTCATTTTCATGGTGTATAGATATTTATATTTCCTGTTTGTTATTTTGTTTTTTACATAACCTTTACATGTGTGCACTTTTATGGAGATGCTGCCTAATAGGGCTGGGCGATATATCGAGATTTTAATATATATCGATATATTTTCAAACGCGATATGGTACGAGACAATATCGTTTATATCGATTATTAAAAAAAAATAATAATAATAATGATTTTGATATAGCCTATTTTGTGACAAATTGGCTTGAATGTTTTATTTGAGATTTGCACAAATGTTTTGTTATTTGCACAACTGTCAACCTCAGTGGAAAAGTCTGCCTGTTACTGTCTACATTGTATTAATTGCACAGTGTATTTTAATTTAATTGTTATGCAGGAAAGGGATATTTGTTTTATTCTATATATGCAGGCAGTTTATTTTTATTTCATTTGTTTTATACATTGTGATATTGTGCAGACCTCTGTTAATAAAGGAACCTGTGTGACATTTGGCACGAGGCTTTGTATTAAAACTGACTGTTTTTTTAAGGGTTTGCCTCAGAAAAAATGAAGCTAACAGAGATGCTAACAGAGATGCTAACAGAGATGCTAACAGAGATGCTATGCTATAATGCTTTGGGGGAAACCCCAATTATGGCACAGAAAAAATATCGATATATATCGAGTATCACCATTTAGCTAGAAAATATCGAGATATGACTTTTGGTCCATATCGCCCATAGGTGTCCATAATAACAATAAAGGCTTTCTATTCTATTCTATTCTATTCTATTCTATTCTATTCTATTCTATTCTATTCGATCAGGAAATAATACGTTTGGTCTCAGTCTGGAGCTGAACTAGTCCTGGTCTTGATACTCTCTGGTCCTGGTATCGGTTTAGGCGGTCTTGACTACAAGTCCAGTACCAGCCGCCTCCAGGGAAATAAAGGATTAACCAAACAACATTTTGGTGTATCTGGAAACAAACTCTCGCAAAGTGGATGTTCATGACTGTAACTGAAGATGAAGGATAAACAGAAAGATGGGAGGAAAACCAGACTGATATTAACGCTGATGAGGATCTTTGTGGTATTTAAGAGGCTCCTAAAGCTCATTAATGTCCCGAACGGCGGTTTTTCCTGCAGAGGGATCAGAACCGTTACAGTCGGGACACGAGGAGGTAAAGGAATGTTCTGCTGACTTGTGCCTGAACATAATCCTGTTAAATATGCTGTACCCATCCAGCAGCCTCTAATCCCCCCACGCAGACCCAGGACCCCCCTTAAGCTCTTCACACCGACACAGATTTACCTCTCAGGGCGTCTGATACCTAGGGCTGCCACCTTTCACAAATAGAAATAAGGGACGCCCCGATTTCAGCAGAGCAGGCGCCAAAAAGAGGGACATCCCCAAAACTTCTAAAATGCATAGAAATGTATTTATTTTATATGAAAAAACAAAATGCTTTGGTTTAAAGTTGAAAGTGCTTTAATAGCATTGCACTTGCATGACTGTACAGACAGACAAGCATACTAGCAACTGAAATAGCCTCCTATGCTACGTTTGTGCACATCAGCCAAGATGTATAATATAGCCTACAGGTGAAGAATATGGTGTAAAAGTTAATTTATTTCAATAATTCAACTAGAATATGGTGTAAAAGTTAACTTATTTCAGGAATTCAACTAGAATATGGTGTAAAAGTTAATTTATTTCAATAATTCAACTAGAATATGATGTAAAAGTTAATTTATTTCAATAATTCAACTAGAATATGATGTAAAAGTTAATTTATTTCAATAATTCAACTAGAACATGGTGTAAAAGTTAATTTATTTGAATAATTCAACTTAAAAGGTGAAACTAATATATTACATAGTCTCATTACATGCAAAGAAAGATATTTTAAGCCTTTTTTTGTTATAATTATTTATGATTGAATTGTTTATAGATTTCATAAAATATTCACATTTTTTAGGAAATTTTTTATTTTGGGTTTTCATAAACTGTGAGCCATAATCATCAAAATTATAACAAATAAAGGCTTGAAATATCTCACTTTTCATGTAGTGGGAAATAATATATTTGTTTCACCTTTAGTTGAATTTACTGAAACGAATGGTTTTGCAACATGTGTTGCTGTCTTTAATATACCCTGTCCTTTATTTTGTTCATTACACTGCAAAAGCTCAAAATCTTACCAGGAATATTTGTCTTATTTCTAGTTAAAATGTCTCATCTTTAGTCAAAAAAATCTCATTACACTTAAAACAAGAGTCATTACCAGAAAAATAACTTGTTATTTGACAATTTTCACCTGTTTCAAGTACATTTTCACTTGAAATAAGTAGAAAAATCTGCCAGTGGGACAAGATTTATCTTCTCATTACAAGCAAAAAAATCTTGTTCCACTGGCAGATTTTTCTACTTATTTCAAGTGAAAATCTACTTGAAACAGGTGAAAATTGTTGTTTTTTCCAGTGATGAGTCTTGTTTTAAAGGAGCATGGGGCTCCTTTTAAGAAATGAGACTCTCTAGCGCCACCCTTCACCACGACGGCCGTTGGGGGTACTGCAGCCAACAGTGAAGCCGGCACGGGAGAACGGGGAGAACGTGCATGCAGCGTCATGTGACGTCACATCCGCAGGACAGCGCGGGAAATTCGGGACCGAATTGCAGCACATTTTGCAGCACACAGCCTGTTCAAGGCAACGGAGAGATACACTAGAGGGCTCATTCTTTTTGGTTTGGAACGCTTCATCTGACATTATTACTAGAAAACTTAAAACGTATACAAATTTTTTTCATAAATCCTGCCTCAATCCTGCCTCATGCTCCTAATAGTGTAATGAGATTTTTTGACTAAAAATTTGACATTTTAACTAGAAATTAAAGCTGCAAGCAGCGATGAACGGGCCCTCGCACTCACGGCCACCGCCCCCATAAGCATATCAGAAATAACAGCACCCACGACTTCCTATGTCAAACCATTCAAAAGATATAGCAGAAAAAAGGGACAACCAATCAGAAGAAGGGGCGGGGCTAATTCAGGCCAATGAAGGTCAAGGACTCCATACAGAATCTGATGACACCACCCACGACTCTCTATGTCAAACCATTCCAAAGTTATAGCAGAAAATCGGGACAACCAATCAGAAGATGGGGCGGGGCTAATTAAGGCCAACGAAGCTTAAGAACTCAGTACAAAGTCCCACGACACCACCCACGACTTCCTACGTCAAACCATTAAAAAGTTATAGCAGAAAAAAGGGACAACCAATCAGAAGAAGAGGCGGGGCTAATTCTGGCCAATGAAGGTCAAGGACTCCATAAAGAATCTGATGACACCACCCACGACTCTCTATGTCAAACCATTCCAATGTTATAGCAGGAAATCGGGACAACCAATCAGAAGAAGGGGCGGGGCTAATTAAGGCCAACGAAGCTTAAGGACTCATTACAGAGTCCCATGACACCACCCACGACTTCCTATGTCAAACCATTCAAAAGTTATGGCAGATAAAAGTATTCTAGGGGGCGCTGTTGAGCCGTTAGGCCACGCCCATTAATGCAAACCATGAAATATCAAATTTATCGCCAAGTCTGGCTTGCATGCAAAATTTGGTGACTTTTGGAGAACTATCAAATATGGACCAATCACATGAAGGGGGGGCGCGCCTTTTGGCGTCTAGCGTCGCCACGGTAATACTTTTGAAAGAGAAAAGTAATGCGTGGTGTCGCAGGATGTAGACGCACATTTTGATGTATAACACACCTGGGTGCACGTTACGGTTCGGGCTGAATTAACTGCCGAAGGAATGGCATAAATTTCGCCAAAATGACACAATTTATTCAAAATGGCCGACTTCCTGTTCGATTTCGGCCATGGCGCCAAGAGACTTTTCTTTTAGTTGTGACATGATACAGGTGTGTAGCGATTTTCGTGCATGTACGTCAAACCGTATTGTGGGGCTTGAGGCACAAAGTTTTCTAGGGGGCGCTGTTGAGCCATTTTGCCACGCCCATTAATGCAAACCATGAAAGATCAAATTTATCGCCAGGCCTGGCTTGCATGCCAAATTTGGTGCCTTTTGGGGAACTATCAAATATGGACCAATCAGATGAAGGGGGGGTCCGCTTGTTGGCATCTAGCGTCGCCACGGTAACACTTTTGAAAGAGAAAAGTAATGCGTGTAGTCGCAGGATGGAGACGCACATTTTGATGTATAACACATCTGGGTTCACGATACGGTTCGGGCTGAATTAACTCTCGAAGGAATGGCATATATTGCTCCAAAATTACGCAATTAATTCAGAATGTTCAAAATGGCCGACTTCCTGTTCGGTTTCGGCCATGGCGCCAAGAGACTTTTCTTTTAGTTGCGACATGATACAGGAGTGTACCAATTTTCGTTCATGTACGTCAAACCGTATTATGGGGCTTGAGGCGCAAAGTTTTTTCTGTCTGAACCAACCAGATGAAGGGTGGCCGCGCTTTTTGGCGTCTAGCATCGCCACGGTAACGCTTTTGAAAGAGAAAAGTAATGCGTGTTGTCGCAGGATGAAGACGCACATTTTGATGTATAACACACTTGGGTGCACGTTACGGTTCGGGCTGAATTAACTTTCGAAGGAATGGCATAAATTTCGCCAAAATGACACAACTAATTCAAAATGGCCGACTTCCTGTTCGGTTTCGGGCATGACGCCAAGAGACTTTTCTTTCAGGTGCGCCATGATACAGGTGTGTACCGATTTTCGTGCGTGTACGACATACCGCATTCTGGGGCTTGAGGCACAAAGTTTTCAAGGGGGCGCTGTTGAGCCATTTTGCCACGCCCATTAATGCAAACCATTAAATATCAAATTTTTCGCCAGGCCTGACTTGCATGCAAAATTTGGTGACTTTTTGGGCACGTTTAGGGGGGCAAAAAGGCCCTCCTTTCGTCAGAAGAAAAAGAAAGAAAGAAAGAAAGAAAAAATTCCTACAGATACAATAGGGCCTTCGCACTGAAGGTGCTCGGGCCCTAATAAGACAAATATTCTTGTTAAGATTTTCAGTTTTTGCAGTGTATTGTTAGTTTGTTATTTTTATAAATTCCCAATTACGTAACAATTCCGTATTTCATAGACCCTGCTGATACGGTACGGAAACATCTTCCTCCCTGCGCGGCCGTTGTGGTGGATCTATTTCTTCCTCTGTGCTCGCTCTCGAGGACGAGAGCCTGCAATTACCCTGAGGTGACCCCGGCCGGCCGGCGCAGCACCGAGCCAGGTCTTCCTCCCCTGCAACGACCTCCAACGACCTCCAACGACCTCCAACCACCTCCACCGACCTCCACCGACCTCCAACCACCTCCACCGACCTCCAGCGACCTCCAACGAAGGGTCTTCCTGACCCCAGAGGCGGATCCAGTCATAACAATCCCCCCCGCAGCGTAAACACGCCGCACAGATGATTACACAGACATTGAGACTAGCAGGGCCCCCTCAGGGCCACCGCCGAGCCCCCCCCCCCCCTCACCGAGGAGCAGCCACAACCAGCACCAATTACCGGGTATTTCTGGTGGGCCGAGGACCTGCCCGCCCGGCGCTGCTAAAAGCAGAACCAGCACCAGAACCCACAGAGGGCTCAGCGCCGGCCAAGGAAGTGTGCTGACTCGAGAAAAACCACCTCCTCGCTCTGCTGTAAATACTTCCACACTCATGTGAATGCTGCAATCCCCCATGTATATAGTGCAATCCAACTCTGTGTAAATCCCCCTGGCACCCAAACAGTGGATCAATGAACTTGGATCATATAGTACTCCAGAAAAAATACTGTATTCCATTAGAAAAAAAAAGTAGAGACTTTGACCTTATTTGGGGACCTTTTTTGGATTTTTTGCCTTTATTGGACTAATGATCTGAATCATTAGTCATTAATGAATGTGGTTACGCATGACTTGATTATTTAATTCATTATTAATTTTTGTTCTAGTATTAATAAACATATGTTAAATGATTTTGAATGATGTAATCTATTGACTATATGAGGGAGGGAAGGGGAGAGGGGTGTGCTGTTGTTTTTTATTTTTATTTACTTATTTATTTATTTATTCTTTTTTTCTTTTTCTTCTCTTTCTCTATTATTATTATTATTATTATTATTATTATTATTATTATTATTATTATTATTATTATTATTATTTATTTTGGTTTAATTAATGTTATGAAAAGTTTAAAAAGGGGGGGAAATATTGATAATAATATTGTTATTGTAAATCTTATTTTTTTCTCTTTCTCTATTATTATTATTATTATTATTATTATTATTATTATTATTATTATTATTATTTTGGTTTAATTAATGTTATGAAAAGTAAAAAAAAAGGGGGGGAAATATTGATAATAATATTGTTATTGTAAATCTTATTTTTTTTCTTTTTTTTGCCCTAAATAAAGATATCCATAAAAAAAAAAAAAAAATCTGTGTAAATCATATAATCACATCTCATCTGTTCGTGATATATATTGTCATTCATTCATATCTGACCGGCACCAATAGTTATTTATTAATCTGCACTGTGTACATACATATTTATATGTATTTATGTGTATATGCTGTGTTTATTTCACTGCATAAGCACTTCTGGTTAGATGCAAACTGCATTTCCTTGCCCAGTACTTTTGACATGTGCAATGACAATAAAGTCGAATCTAAATCTGAATCTAAAAATCTAAGCGAAACCAGAGAAAAGGTCAGTTTTTGCAGCCAGGCTCGCTAAATATCCTCCAGAACCAGACTCTTTACGCCCCCGTCCCCCACAAATCCCTCCCTGGACTCCTCGCTTTGCCAAAAGCTGGAAGCTGGTATCAATTTAGACAATAGTTGAGGCTGCAGAACCGAACCACTTATGAGAGTAATGGTAGAAAATGTTCATGTGAGTGTTAATGAGGCGCGAGTGGGCCGGGCCTTCAACGCCGCTCTGGCCTTTTTCTTCCTCTTTCCTGGATCCGTCAGCGGAGGATCGGACCTTTTCCAGCTCAGCTTCCCCCGGTGGAGATAGGGATCAGAAATAAACCGTGTGTAATGTTCCTGGCGGGAGGAGGCCTCTCTGACGAATGCTCCGAGTCTTTGGAAACCTCGTTCCCAGCACCTAAACCTAAACCCCCCCCGTCCTCACAGTGGGGTGAGAGTGAGTAATGTTTGCCCCTCGCCGCCTCGGCTGACCCGACGGCTCCCAGAGTTCTGCAGGAACATTCATTCATTTCTGTGAGAACGGTGAACTGAACGCAACATATTTGCAAATAAAGAACTTGAACTTTGAACTTGAGAATTTGTCATCTCGCAGTAAAAACGATAAATTCCCGTTTATGACGTTTTTGTGTAAAGCTGATTTATGGTTCTGTGTTAAATCCACGCACAACGTACGTGAAGGAAGGAAGGAAGGAAGGAAGGAAGGAAGGAAGGAAGGAAGGAAGGAAGGAAGGAAGGAAGGAAGGAAGGAAGGAAGGAAGGAAGGAAGGAAGGAAAGAGGAAGGGAAGAAGGAAGGCTTATTTGCACCCATGAAGGTCAAGGACTCGATACAGATTCCAATGACACCACCCATGACTCTCTATGTCAAACCATTCAAAAGTTATTACAGAAAATATGTAATAGGCTAATAGAACCGCTAACAAAACCGCTAACGGGACCGCTAATGGGATAGCTAACAGAACCGCTAACGGAACCTCTAACGGGATCTCTAACTGAACCGCTAACGGGATCGCTAACGGGACCGCTAATGGGACCGCTAACCGAGCCGCTAACGGGATCGCTAACCGAGCCTCTAACAACCGCTAACGGAACCGCTAACGGGGTCGCTAACTGGACCGCTAACGGGATCGCTAACGGGACCGCTAACGGGATCGCTAACGGAATCGCTAACGGGATCGCTAACGGGATCGCTAACGGGACCGCTAACGGGATCGCTAACCGAGCCGCTAACAACCGCTAACGGAACCGCTAACGGGACCGCTAACGGAATTGCTAACGGAACCGCTAACGGGACCGCTAACGGGACCGCTAACCGAGCCGCTAATGGGATCGCTAACGGGACCGCTAATGGAACCGCTAACGGGACCGCTAACGGGACCGCTAACAGAACCGCTAACGGGACCGCTAACGGGACCGCTAACAACCGCTAACGGGACCGCTAATGGGATTGCTAACGGGACCACTAACGGAATCGCTAACTGAACCGCTAACGGGATCGCTAACCGAGCCGCTAACGGGATCGCTAACGGGATCGCTAACAACCG
Organism: Cololabis saira; assembly: GCF_033807715.1. NCBI lineage: Eukaryota > Metazoa > Chordata > Actinopteri > Beloniformes > Belonidae > Cololabis > Cololabis saira. The sequence continues at coordinate 44,451,185 of NC_084592.1, read as the reverse complement.
CTAACGGGACCGATAACGGGGTCGCTAACTGGACCGCTAACGGGACCGCTAACGGTATCGCTAACAGGACCGCTAACAGAACCGCTAACGGGACCGCTAACACCGATAACACTACCATCCCATAATAAACACCTACCATCCCATAATAACACTAACATCCTATAAAAACACCTTCCATCCCATAATAACACTAACATCCTATAAAAACACCTGCCATCCCATAATAACACTAACATCCTATAAAAACACCTGCCATCCCATAATAACGCCTATCGTGTGTGTGTGTGTGTGTGTGTGTGTGTGTGTGTGTGTGTGTGTGTGTGTGTGTGTGTGTGTGTGTTCATCTAAGGTTAAAAGGTCAGGGTTCAGATTTCTCCATTTTCCAGGTTATACTATGAAGTCTGTACTGACTGAGTCATGTGACCAGTTCTGGGTCAGTCTAATCAGTCAATAGCTGAGCTGTGGTTGCTAGGGGCAACAAGAACCTGATACAGAGGGAGCGGGAATGACTCAGCTGGATTTTTGGTTGTGACAAACCTGAAATCACTCCACTTTGCGCTCAAACCGTAGCTCTTAGCAGAAAAATGAAAACATCGTGAGAAACCGAGAACCCAGAACATTCTGTCAATCTTATTTTCATTCAGATATTCCTTAAAATGTGTTAGTAACGGCAATTCGAAAACAAAAATGAGATTTTTTTTAAGAAAATGTTTTTTAACATAAGAGTCAATGAAGAGCGAGACAGGAATTGGCGTGTCTGTTGGCTCCCCCGTTAAAATTTTGTGCACACCACGCCTGTCAAAGTCACATTTTATGAATCACAACACCTATGTCTATATTCTGACCAAAAATTATCTGTCTAGCTTTTACGGTTTGGCCGTGACCTTGAGTTACAAATAAGAAATCATGTTTTTTTTTCAGTGTAACTACACTCTAGCAAACTGACTCCCGTGCTCTAGATTTGAAAAAAAGTGATTTCCAGTCCTCGCTTGAGGGCTCATATCTTGAAAAGTGTACATTTTAGGAAAAAACAGTTTCGGGTTTGGAGAGAGAAGAGAAGTTTTCCTCCGTTTTGAAGTTTGAATGACGTTTCTACGTGCAAGTATGAGAAAGATATGTGACTCTGAAAAAAGGTGAATTTGGCTTTTTTTTTTACCTCCTCCCATCCACAGTGTGGAATTCTGCCCCATTCACTTACATGGGAAAATCTCCCCATTAGTTTGGAAATTTGGAAATGTTTTTGCACTTCATGCAAAAACTATTCGTGCCATCGCTCTGAAAATCTACAGGACTGTAGTTAAATTCACGGCCTACAACTTTCTAAATCGGTTCAGAATTTTTCGAGTAACGGTGTGCGATTGGTGAGGCCCCAAAGTTCTCGCAATGCGTTCCGGATGGGGCAAAAAGCGCACGTTTTTGCACGTTGCGCAAAAACGTGCACGCCAATCGCTAATAAAAGTCATACCACTCGATTCCCGCTTAAGGCGCACATTTCTACGTTTTTACTTTTCGCGTTTTCTCAAAGCTGCGGGACTAGTTACGCGCCAAAGTTTTTACGGAAGAATATGGAATAAGCCTGAGCAATAGTATGAGTGCCTCGCACGAGGCACTCCTCCTCCATTGAGCTTGCGCAGCTCAATGGAGGAGGAGTGCCACGTGGCGCAGCCGTGGCACTAATAATAATGACTTGGATTTATATAGCGCCCTTCAAGGCACCCAGAGCGCTTTACAGAGATCATTATTCATTCATACACATTCTCTCTGGTGGTGGTAAGCTACAATTTGTAGCCACAGCTGCCCTGGGGCAGACTGACGGAAGCGTGGCTGCCATATCGCGCCTAACGGCCCCTCCGACCACCACCACCAAACATTCATACACATTCAAACACATTCACACGGGGCAAGCTGGGTAAGGTGTCTTGCCCAAGGACACTACGACAGCAAACTGGGATAGAGCGGGATTCGAACCGCCGACCTTCCGATCATTGGATGACCCGCTCTGTCACCTGAGCTACTGCCGCCCCAAAGGAAGGAAGGGGGAGAAAGGAAGGAAGGAAGGAAGGAAGGAAGGAAGGAAGGAAGGAAGGAAGGAAGGAAGGAAGGAAGGAAGGAAGGAAGGAAGGAAGGAAGGAAGGAAGGAAGGAAGGAAGGAAGGAAGGAAGGAAGGAAGGAAGGAAGGAAGGAAGGAAGGAAGGAAGGAAGGAAGGAAGGAAGGAAGGGGGAGAAAAGAAGGAAGGGAGGAAGGAAGACGTTCACACTGCAGTTCCCAAGTGACCCAAATCCGATTTTTTGCTCATATGTGACTCAGATCTGATTTGTTTATGACAGTGTGAACAGCACAAGTCACATGGAATCTGATCTTTTCAAATCAGATTCAGGTCGCTTCCATATGTGGTTCTAAATCGGATACAGGTCTGAGGTTTTGCAATGCGACCTCAGTGTGAACAGCCAGGTCGGAATTAATGCGACTTTGACGTCACTTGAGAGCGACCGTTGACTATGCAGATGATATCAGTTTGCTCTCTGACAACGTGGAACAGGCACAAGAACTACTAAACAGGGTAGAGCTAGAGTGTGCCAAGGTTGGCCTCAGGTTAAACGCCAAGAAAACTGAGGTCATCACCTACAACATTCCACCAGAACATCAACCTCTGACTACAGCAGGAGGCACTGTGCTGAAAGAAGTTGATGACTTCAAATACCTGGGTTCGTGGGTCAACTCAACTGAGCAAGATCTAAAAGTGAGGAAGGCACTTGCATGGAGGGCCCTGAACGGGATGACCAGTGTATGGAACTCCAACCTCCCCCGCCAAATCAGACTCAGCTTCTTCTTCGTGACAGTAGAGTCTGTTCTCCTCTATGGCAGTGAATGCTGGACCCTCAAACCAACCCTAGTGAAATCCCTGGACGGGTGCTACACCAGGATGTTGCGTGCAGTGCTTATCAGCAAGAATGCACATGTAACCAACCGTGTCCTATATGAAGGAATACCAAGGGTGAGCGAAAAGGTTGCTGTAAGGAGAATGAGACTTGCAGGGCACTGCCAAAGACACACAGAACTGTCAGCCAGCAAGCTGGTGCTGTGGGAGCCAACACGCGGGCGCCGGTCAAGAGGACGTCCTACACCAACATATGTGGACATACTCAAGAAGGATGCAGGGGCCCAGAGTACCAGCGAACTGGAAAGTTGTATGGAGAATCGGGATGTGCTGGCGGGGGCGGGAGTCACTCGGAAGCGATCGGAAAAGGATTCTGGATGAAATCTGTTTCTGTAAAGATGTTCATCACATCATGATTCCACCACTCCTGACTCCGAGTCCGCATCCACACACACCTCTCTACAGACGAGGCAGCCATCGCTCCACAAAAAGCCATTATTAAAAATGCGGCTTTCTTTCTCCTCCTTCTCCTCTTCATTAACACTTGCTCACAGTTTCGTCGGCTTCCACCACACAACAACTTCAAAATATACCCATGTACGCTCACTGCTGTTGCCTCCATGTTTACCGCCGTATGACGGCGTGCTGCGTGTGACGTCTTTGTTATTGTTCCTCTGCGCATGCGGGTCAGTTCAGGGCCGCGATGCGTTCACACCCGAGTCTGATATAGTAGGCCTGTGTTGAAAAAATCGATTTTCTGATTCTAAATCGATTCTCATAATTCCTAAAAATGGATTTGTATGTCTAAAGATCGATTTAAAAAAAAAAAAATTTTTTGATTAGAAAAACATTTTTTTTTTTCTTTTTCATCTCTACATTTTTGCCTGGTGAACTTTTATCTAGTTTTGAAAACTCCTGAACTAAATGAACTTTTCTTTAGAGAAAATGCTGGACATTTTAGCTTACATTTCTAAATGTTATATTAGTTCAATGAAGTTCATATTATCTATATTTACTAAAGCTTGTTTGGTTTCTCTGTTATCGGACACGGTTTGCTTCATGTCCAGCTGTGTCTGGTGACAGAATAAATCAGACAAGCTAAAATAATTAGTTTACTGCTTGAGCTGTTGAAATTTCTTTCTTTTTTTGCACTTTAAATGGATATTGAAATGCCTATTTGAGTTATTTATTTCTTAGTTATTTCACAATAGTTATTGTGAAATTATTATTTCAATAGTTATTTTACAGTCATATAATCCAGGCAACACTAACCAAATCAATATTGAATCGGATCAAATGGTGATAATCGATTCTGAATCTTAAGAATCGGAATCGAATTGATTCTTGACATTTGAATCGATACCCAGCTCTATGATATAGGTAACATTTTAAAAGATAATGTGAACAGCCACACAAAAAAATCGGATATGGGAAAAAAATCGGAATTGAGCATTAAGGCCTGCAGTGTGAACGTAGTCTAAGAACAAGCCCAGTCCCACTGCTGCACCTTCAGGGGGTTGATTTCCCAGCAACAGGGAGAAACATTGATAATGGACTACATTGTTGGAGAATTACAGCTTCTGAGGAAAGTTGAAAAGCCACTAGGACAATACATGATTATATACGGTGAACAGTTTTATGATAGGGGGGCGTTTCATTCGTACTTCTCACCTAAAAATATTGAAATTAACTGAATTTGAACTAGTTCAAAGTGAAAGGTGGCTCACCTCAAGGATGCGTCCTTTCTCCTCTGTTGTACATACTGTATACAAATGACTGCTGTAGCGCTTTTGAAAACTGTCACATACTGAAGTTTGCAGATGACACTGTTCTAGTGAGCCTGCTGAAAAGTCTTCACATGGTCCTGTGTTTGAATACTTTTTAAAATGGTGCAAGGAATCTTTTTTATCTTTGAATATCTTAAAGACAAAGGATATGTGTATGGATTTCAGACGAGTGCAGCCCTCTCCTGTAAGTAAAGTGATTGAGGGGGAAGAAGTTGAAATTGTTGAGTCTTATAAATATTTAGGCACTATTATCGACAACAAACTGTCATTTGGAAAAAATTCAGACTCAATATATAAGAAAAGCCAGCAGCGCCTTTTTTGTGTCCGAAAGCTTTCTAAATACCAGGTGGATTATTCCCTGATGTTTTATCGTTCTTTCAACGAATCTGTCATCACTTTTTCTTTCATTTGTTGGTTTCAATCCTTGAAGGTCAAAGACAGAAATTTGCTCAATAAGGTTGTCAGTCTAAGCAGTAAAATCATTGGGTCGGCTCAACAAACTTTACAAGAACTTTCTAACAAACAGCTGATCAAGAAACTCCATGTTGTCTGATTCTCACATCCCTTAATAAACAGTTTCAGTTTCTACCATCAGTTACTGCTTAGACTCCCTTTTGCAAAGACAAACCGATATAAACACTCCTTTGTTCCTCCGCTATTGTTCTTTTAAATGCCGGAAGGAAAAGGTAGTGGGTGAAAAAGCCTTCACTCTTAACTATAACTTAGGTCTGTGATGTGTAACTTATTGTAATTTATTGTGTATATTCTAAGTATATTTAACATTGTGTGCTTCTCCTGTCGTGAACTGAACGTTGAACTATGAGAAGTATGAACTTGCAGAACAGTGACGGCTCCAGCTCTGCAGGAGGATTTACGATCAGCTGGTTCCAGGTCTGTTAGCGGGTCTGGGAGCCGCCGGGCGGCTGCTACTGACGGAGGGGAGAGTCGTTACCTCGGCAGGTGTCCGCCTCGTTATACGAGCGGCACAACAAAACAACCGTCAGGAAAAATCTGGTTCGTGTCACGACACGGGCACCGCGGCACCGCGGCGGCGGCGGCGTTTACAGTCTGCACACAACAGCACACGGTTGGGCCTCGCCGAGTCCTGCAGAACAGCTGGACTCAATTACTCCCACAAGAGAGCTTTGTGAGGGACGGGCGAGGGCAGGTTTCTGGGCGTCTGCCTGCCAACAACTCGTCACGCGGATTCCCTCCAGTCAGGCGCCTGCAGAGGCTCGCCGGTACGGACTAATAACTGGAGAGGCTGGTGCTGCGCGTCATTACCCACAAGCCTGCACAGCTGATTCAGGAGCAGGTTTATCAGAAACTAAACTCTGCATCATCCCTCAAAAATCCAGTTATCATACCGCTGCAGAGGTGTTGTCCTGCACGGCTCTGATTGGACCAGACCCGTGTTGAAAAAAAAACAATCCATTTTGATCCAATGATGCAGTCAGTGAAAAGAAATATATGTCCATGACTGTGTTTCCATGCATCAATAACCCTTTTAAAACCCGAATATTGGCAATAACCCGAATTTGCACGGCCATGTAAACACCAATAACCCCTTTGAATAACCGGAATTCGCTCATATTCGGGTTTTTAAAAACCCGACTATGACCCCTGGGTTACTCCTTTTAAAACCCGAATATTCGGTCATGTAAACACCAAACAGAATATCCCCATCAAACGGAACATGAATTTGTTTTCTGCACATGCTCTGTTCCCAAGGAATCCTGGTCTTTTGAGTCCAGGAAGTTCTTATAAACACGGAGAAACCAAGACCAGGAGGAGACTAATCACTTCATAAATAATGAAGGATATGAACATTTCTGCATTTGTAGACGGTAGAAAGTACCGGGATAGAAGATTTACAAGAAGGTGAGAGAAAAGTTTCGCAAAGCAGCATTTGTTTTGAATTCGGATACAGGAAGAAGAAGCGGAAATTACGCTAATTGCGTCATGATGTTCTCCGTGCGTCACTGTTTTGATCCAGATATCCCAAATGATTAATTACCATGTAAACGGAATATTCCGAATGTTTCAGTAACCGGAATATTAGCAATAACCCGAATTTTGACTGCATGTAAACGTAGTCCATGTTGGAGAGAATGGACAATAAAAGAAACTTGGGATAATTTGAGGTTTTAGTCCTCTTTTTTAATTCATTATGAATTAAAAATGTATCTGATCGGGAAAAAGTATCAGAAATTGTACGGGGAGCCAAAAAAAGTGATCGGATCGGGAAAAATCGGGATCGGATACTCAAAATCAAGTGATCGGGAGCTAAAAAAATCCTGATCGAGACAAGCCTAATTCAAATCGATTCTCATATTAATTCCTAAAAATCAATTTGTATGTTTAAAGATCGTTTTTTTTAATTATGATATTTTGGCCCGGTGGACTTTAATCCAAGTAGTTGCGTCATTTAGGCCCCGTACACACGTAGCTGGGTATCTGCTAAACCGAAGATATTTTCCTACGTTTGGTCATCCACATGAAAACGCAAATAAACGAATGTTTAAAAAAACTCCGGGCAAAGTGAAGATTTTTGAAAACTCAAACGTCACATTATGCGCCAAAACAACAACAAATCTGCTCTGATTCTGACGTCTAACGTGCGACCTTTGTTTACTACAGAACTGCAGATGATCCACCATCTGTTCTCCAAGCTATTTATTAAATAAATGGTCTCTGCTCTTGTTCACCGTTTACTGCGTTACACCGACGCAGAGCTTACGCCGTAGGGTACGCGGCGACACGCACCGTACGCCGTACCCTACGGCGTAGGGCTGCGTCGATTAACGCGGCAGCTCCGTGGTGGGACACGGGGGGACTCGGGCTCGTTACCGAGAAGGAGACGCGGATCCCGGGGAAACTGCGCCGCGGAGGCGGCCCGGAGGCCGGAAGAACAGATGATCTACAGGTTTGGAACGCTTATGAATGTGGTTGAAAACGCAGATCTTCGGTTATGTGTGGAAGGTTTTTTTTTTAAAACGATGTAATGTGGATGCAAATTATTTTATAAACGGAGGGGGGAAATATTTGGTTTTAAAAATACCCGGCTACGTGTGTACATAGCCTTAGGATGCAGCCGTTCATGCAGCTTCTCATTCGCTGAGGGCGGTGTGGAGGGATACGCGATATTTTGGCCCAGTGAACTTTCATCACGGTAGTTGCATCATTTAATTCCTGCATGCACGTGGTGTGAAACTGTTAAACAATCAAATCAAATCAATCTTTATTTGCACAGCGCTTTTCATACAACATAAAAAAATGCAACGCAAAACGCTTACAACGAACATGGCGTCAAGTTTAACACTAGTTTTAATATGTTAGTAAGGTCATCTTATGGGATATTTGGCAAATCTGGGAACTAAATCGTTACCAAGAAATCTCTTCACCAATGTGTTTCTAAAGGTGTCTAATAACATGTCCTAAAAAGTTGAAATTCAACTCCTGGGGGAAACTTTGTAAAAAACTGCACAAAGCTGGGGTACCAATAACCAATTTTCGCAAATTTGAAAATGCTTAATTTGGCCTTAAATAACTTGCGAGGGATCAAACTAGGGGTTTTTCAATATTCTGAGTTCTTTGCAAGTATTTATTTTTCACTACAACCATTCCTTAGTGGACAAACGGCAACGCCCACTTTCCCAGGTCATCGTTCATCCCGCCAATGCCCCCCACTCACACATAGCATATGTAAAAAAAGAAAAAAAGATAATAGTTTATTCTTTATTGTTTGACATGATGAATAGGCCAAGTCAGTGTTTAGTGATGGTTGCTGTAGTTGTTTTTGCATTCAACGTGAGGACGTTTTGAGTTAACATTAGGACCAAACATGCTGGATCCATTTGCATCCCTTTTCTTTATTGATCATGGATGGACATAATATACTGCTTTTACCTGGATGCTGGAGATCTTTGCAGCTGCAGGCCATCATCCGTATGCCAAAGGTGCACAGCTGTACTGTCAACTGATGAAGGAACTGGAAACTTTGCCTGGTTACAAAGAGACCATTGAACGTTTACACTGGGACACTCTGAGCCGAGGACGACACGTGGGAAGTGGACACGGGGACTGGAAGCAGAGTGCGCGCATGGGACAGAGGGGGGCGTGGGCGGGACTTAAAGAGCATATTGCAGGTTGGAGACCCCTGTGAATCAATGTGTAGGAAAATAATGTAGGAACTGAATTTTCATTGAAATACGCATAAATATATACTACAGTGACCTCCAGAGTTGTTTTTGTGAGAGTATTTTACTTCCGCATCTGAAAAAGCTGAACCGGAAGAGACGTAGCACCAGGGAGTGCGGTGAATTTCAACAATAGGAAAAATAATGGATCTTAATGTTAGTTGTGACACTGAAGAGGTTGTGAATGTGTATTCACACCAATATGACGGGCCATATTTTTCAAAAATCTTCACTTTGCCAAGAGTTTTTTTAAACATTCGTTTATTTGCGTTTTCATGTGGATGACAGGTCCAAACGTAGGAAAATATCTACGTGTGTACGGGGTCTGCACAGTCAGATGGGGCAGCTGTGGAGACGTCTCCCTCCTGCTGCTACGTCATATGACGCAGTGTTCGAAAAAAAAAAGCGTTTGTAGGAGCTTTGCTAAAATCATCCACTTTTTCCTCTGAATACGTGCCCTTATGTCTTGTAAAACATATGAAATCCTACATTAACTTCTCGCATAGTCATTTTCATATAAGGTCAGGTATCATTTTTGAAAAAACCTTAACCTGCAATATGCTCTTTAAAATGAAGGCATCTGATTGGTTCTTTCCTCCCTGCCAAGCCTCTGGTCCTCTGACCAATCCGTGCCATTCGGACCGCAAAAAACAGATTGGTCAGAGTTTTTACAGGATTAAAGCTGTCAGAGAGGTCGGATTTTTTTCTTTCCTTTTTCTGAACACATTATTCACTGCCCTCCAATGGTTTGAGGAGAACAACCCATTTGACCACGGACGCGACAAAGAGATGCTTGTATCTTTCTCTACAGGATTCACAAGCACAGCAGATGACCCAGTCAATGCTGAGAGAGCAGCTGAAGTAGGGAGAGAGATGCAGAAGAAGCTGGATGGACAGTCAGCGACATCAACAATGGAGGTGAAGTCAAAGGTGCAAGCCCTCTCTTCTCTGAGAAATATCCCTAAGAAGATAAACCTTGACTCACTGAAGTTGTTTAACCGACTAATCATTTTTGCCCAACGGGATATGACGGTTGAGACAAGCTTGAAGTATGAGCTGACTCCTGTCCCATTGTCCCTTTTCAGCAACAGAGATCATAAAATGAACAAGGCAAACAAAGCAGGCTTTTCCAAGTCTAGCCTGAAGGAGTTGACTGATCCACTTGACCTCACTAAACAACCCTGCTCCAATTTGGTGGTTGATGGTGGGTGGCTTCTTTACATGGTGAAGTGGGAACAAGGTCAGACTTGGCAGGAGATTGCCAACAGTTACCTAAGCTACCTGCAGCATCTTGGCCGTAACTGTCAAAAGATCATTGTGGTCTTTGATGGCTATAACAGATCGCCAAAAGATCATGACCACATCCGACGTACCAAGAAAACATGCTGTGATCTCCAGATTCGACCGGATCTGATAGACTGGACACCAAGAGCAAAGTTCTTGGACAACAGCCATAATAAGAGTGAGCTCATTCACCTCCTCTCTTCAACATTCCGGGAGCTTAGCATCACCGTTGTGCAGAGTGACAATGATGCTGACACTTTAATTGTGAGAGAGGCATTGGCTACTGCTACAGATGGCTCGATTTAGGTCAGTAACATTTGTGTGTACATGCAAAGTATATTACTTTCATTAGCTATGACTATGAGTTATGCAGCGTCCGCAGTTATGCGGTCGATGTACCCGACCTTCGTGGTAGGAGCTGAGTCGAAAGGCGAAGCTCTCGATTTACCGGTCAATCTACGCACCTACCCTCACCTATGGTGATGAACTTTGGGTAGTGACCGAAAGGACGAGATTGCGGATACAAGCGGCCGAGATGAGTTTCCTCCGCAGGGTGGCTGGACGCTCCCTTAGAGATGAGTTTCCTCCGCAGGGTGGCTGGACGCTCCCTTAGAGATGAGTTTCCTCCGCAGGGTGGCTGGACGCTCCCTTAGAGATGAGTTTCCTCCGCAGGGTGGCTGGACGCTCCCTTAGAGATGAGTTTCCTCCACAGGGTGGCTGGACGCTCCCTAAGAGATAGGGTGAGGAGTTCGGTCACCTGGGAGGAGCTCGGAGTCGAGCCGCTGCTCCTTCACATTGAGAGGAGTCAGCTGAGGTGGCTTGGACATCTGTATCGGATCCTCCTGGATCCTCCCTAGGGAGGTGTTCCAGGCATGTCCATCCTCCCTAGGGAGATGTTCCAGGCATGTCCCTCCTCCCTAGGGAGGTGTTCCAGGCATGTCCCTCCGGGAGGAGACCCCGGGGAAGACCCAGGACACGCTGGAGAGACTATGTCTCTCGGCTGGCCTGGGAACGCCTCGGACTCCCCCCGGAAGAGATGGAGGAAGACATGGAGGAAGAGCTGGAGGAAGAGCTGGAGGAAGAGCTGGAGGAAGAGCTGGAGGAAGAGATGGAGGAAGAGCTGGAGGAAGAGCTGGAGGAAGAGCTGGAGGAAGAGATGGAGGAAGAGATGGAGGAAGAGCTGGAGGAAGAGATGGAGGAAGAGCTGGAGGAAGAGCTGGAGGAAGAGCTGGAGGAAGAGATGGAGGAAGAGATGGAGGAAGAGATGGAGGAAGAGATGGAGGAAGTGTCTGGGGTGAAGGAAGTCTGGGCATCTCTGTTGAGACTGCTGCCCCCGCGACCTGGGAACGGATAAGCGGCGAACGATGGATGGATGGATGGATAGCTATGATTACTTTAAAAGTGATGGCATTGATGAGGAATACTCAGACATTGACTCATAAAGCATTCCACAAGGGGGATCACTGTTTGCTCTGACTAATGTGAAATGAATTGTAATAAATGCAATCTTATGTCAATGCAAAAAATGGTGTGGCAGTTTTTCCACTAAGGAATGGTTGTAGTGAAAAACAAATGCTATAAATGAACTCAGAATCATAAAAAACCCCTAGTTTAACCCCTCACAAGTTAATTAAGGCCAAATTAAGCATTTTCGATTTTTCAAAAATCAGTTATTGGTACCCCAACTTTGTGCAATTTTTTACGAGGTTTCCCCCAGGAGTTGAATTTCAACTTTTTAGGACATGTTATTAGACACCTTTAGAAACACATTGGTGAAGAGATTTCTTGGTAACGATTTAGTTCCCAGATTTCCAGACGCTTCCCTTACTATGTTGCGTTACTACAGTCAGGTAACAACTCAAAAAATAATCCTGATAATTAATAAGATTATGACCGTATTTTCACGACCATAAGGCGCATGTAAACGAAGAAAGTGGAACTGGCATATTTGATTTAGCACATCTGTTTAATTCAGAAACGGAGGATGAGGACTTGGATGGGTTTGATTAATGACGATTACCGGTAACGTGCTTGTTTTTAAAATTTTGATTATTCATTGGTGATTAAAAAAATGTTAGTACTTTGTAATAAAGACTTTAATAAAGCACAATCAAACTCAGTTTTGCTCCCGCTCTATTTTTAAATACGCACACTTGTATGCTTGTGTGTGTGTTGTTGTAAGGCGGCGGGTCATATGTGTGTGTAGACGGCGCCTTTTCGTACGTTGCGCTGTATGGTTGTGAAAATACGGTACGATAAAAATAATATCGTGATAATCGATTCTGAATCTTAAGAATTGAATCAATTCTTGACATTTGAATCAATCAAACCCAGTTCTGATTGGAGACGGATATGTGGACGGAGACGCGGCGTGGACGAGGAGCGACGGGTCACTGAAGCTTCTCTCTCCCTGGCAGCCGAGCCTCGGACCTGTCACCAGCCGCTCAGCTGCTGCTGCGCCTCAACCGTTTAACACACACACACACACACACACACACACACACACACACACACACACACACACACACACACACACACGCACACACTCAACAGATGCTTCCCATGCGGAGAGTAAGAGCTGCAGTTAACGCTGCAGATGTCTGAAACGAGCCACTGAGCTTCCAGGATGAGTTTGAACTCATCTGGAGTTTTATTCCACTTCTACTTCGGCTGGAACTTTAAATAAAAAAGGAGAGAAGAAGTAAAAACAAGGAGAGAATAACTCAAGACTCACCAGGCCAGCGATGGGCGTCGGCAGCCGGTTCACCCTCCGGATGACGCCGGGCTGGATGTTGTTGATCAGACTGTGAGCAGAAGGAGACGGAGGATCAGATCAGAGAACATCAGAGCGGGAGAGGGAGCGAGGGGAAGAGAGAGGGAGCGAGGGAGAGAGAAAGAGAGAGGGAGCGAGGGAAAAGCTGCGTGCACGCGCTTCGCCATCTGCTGGCCCGACTGGCGGCGGGTGAACGAGACTCGCTGCCGTTCGTTTTTACGACCTTGTTTAACAGCAGCTACCTGGTTTCAGTTTAGAACACCGTGTAAACAATTGCCCCCCCCAAAAGGCAGAATTAACCCCCACAGACCCAAACACCACCCAGCTTTCAGCAGCTCAGAGAACAGACGAGGCAAAGAAACACAAAGTGGAAACAAATCCCACGACCTGAAGCCTCAGCGCGGCTGATCATTTAAAACAGGGGTCGGCAACACAAAATGTTGAAAGAGCCGTATTGGACCAAAACTACAAAAGACAAATATGTCTGGAGCCGCAAAAAATGAAACGTCTTGTATAAGCCTTAGGATGAAGGCAACACATGCTACATGTATCTATATTAGTTAGAACTGGGGGAAGATTTTTTTTTTCATTATACACTTCGAGAAAAAAGTCAAAATGTCGAAATTAAAAAGGAAAGGAAAAAGGAAGAAAAAAAGAGATAAAAGAAAAGGAAAAAAAGAGAAAAAAAGGGAAAAAAGGAAAAAAGAAAAAAAGGAAAAAAGAAGAAGAAAAAAAAGAGAAAAGGGAATAAAAGAGAAAAAAAGAGAAAAAAAGGAAAAAAAGAAAAAGAGAAGAAAAAAAGGAAAAAAAGAAAAAAAAGGAAAAAAGAAAAAAAGGAAAAAGAAGAAAAAAAGAGAAAAGGGCAAAAAAGAGAAAAAAGAGAAAAAAGGGGAAAAAAAGAGAAAAAAAGGAAAAAAGAAAAAATGGAAAAAAAGAAGAAAAAAAGAGAAAAGGGAAAAAAAGAGAAAAAAGGGAAAAAGGAAAAAGAGAAGAAAAAAAGGAAAAAAAAGAGAAAAAAAGAAAAAAAGGAAAAAAGGAAAAAAGAAAAAAAGGAAAAAAAGAAGAAAAAAAAGAGAAAAGGGAAAAAAAGAGAAAAAAGAGAAAAAAAGGGAAAAAAAAGAAAAAGAGAAGAAAAAAGGAAAAAAAGAAAAAAAGGAAAAAGAAGAAAAAAAGAGAAAAGGGCAAAAAAGAGAAAAAAAGAGAAAAAAAGGAGAAAAAAAAGAGAAGAAAAAAAGGAAAAAAAGAAGAAAAAAAGAGATAAAAGAAAAGGAAAAAAAGGGAAAAAAAGAGAGAAAAGAAAAGGAAAAAAAGGGAAAAAAAGAGAAAAAAGAGAAAAAAGGAAAAAAGAAAAAAAGGAAAAAAAGAAGAAAAAAAAGAGAAAAGGGAAAAAAAGAGAAAAAAAGAGAAAAAAAGGAAAAAAAGAAAAAGAGAAGAAAAAAAGGAAAAAAAGAGAAAAAAAGGAAAAAAGAAAAAAAAGAAAAAAAGGAAAAAAGAAAAAAAGGAAAAAAAGAAAGAAAAAAAAGAGAAAAGGGAAAAAAAGAGAAAAAAGAGAAAAAAGGGAAAAAAAGAAAAAGAGAAGAAAAAAGGAAAAAAAGAAAAAAAAAGAAAAAAAGTTTTAAAAAAGGCCTAAATTATCTAAAAAGCTCCAGGAGCCACTAGGGCGGTGCTAAAGAGCCGCATGCCGCATGCCGCCGCGGGTTGCCGACCCCTGATTTAAAAAATACACAAATATTCTTTATAAAATAACTGAAAACTTTGCAGGAAGTTAGTTTTGCATTCATGTTTGATTTAGCAAACAAATGCAAACCCTTCCAGGTTCCTCTTCGTGGCAGCGATGGTCAAATATTTGCATTTTGTAAAACCACGGGTTGACCTTTGACCCCAATCCAAGCACCTCGGAGTTTGATTAACTGGAGCGAAGCAGAAGCTGCATGACGACATCAGCCGGGTCAGATTCTAGCGGTGACCACATGCCGCTCGTAAATCCTCCCCGGTTATGTAAAACCAGAGCCAGAAATGTGCAGCACATGTTTTTCTGAGAATGAGAAAAAGCATGAGCTCGGCATGAGGGAAAGCCATCCGAGGTCCCGGCTGGAGGCTGGGGGCGGATGGGATGGGCCGACGCTACATGGAACGGAAGAATTTACGGGCCACTTGGGTTCATGTTAGTCATCTAGGAGTGAAGACAATAGAGCTTCATGAGATAACACACACGGTTAGCCGAGCCGGATGCAATCATGTGTGTGAGAAACACCGAGCATTCCTCCGCAGGCGACACAATGGGAGTCGGGGCTGCGAGGCTCGTAGGTGAAGGTGATTTAATCTGCCTTCCTCTTCCTCGCGCTGAGAAAACACCGACGGACCCTCGAAGTCTGAAGGGCCGAAGTCGGGCTGAAGTCGGGCTGAAGTCGGGCTGAAGTCGGACTGAAGTCGGGCTGAAGTCGAGATGAAGTCGAGATGAAGTCGGGATGAAGTCGGACTGAAGTCGGACTGAAGTCGAGATGAAGTCGAGATGAAGTCGGGATGAAGTCGGACTGAAGTCGGACTGAAGTCGGGTTGAAGTCGGGCTGAAGTCGGGCTGAAGTCGGACTGAAGTCGGACTGAAGTCGGACTGAAGTCGGGATGAAGTCGGGATGAAGTCGGGCTGAAGTCGGACTGAAGTCGAGATGAAGTCGGACTGAAGTCGGACTGAAGTCGAGATGAAGTCGAGATGAAGTCGGACTGAAGTCGGGCTGAAGTCGGGATGAAGTCGGACTGAAGTCGGGCTGAAGTCGAGATGAAGTCGAGATGAAGTCGGACTGAAGTCGAGTTGAAGTCGGGCTGAAGTCGGACTGAAGTCGGACTGAAGTCGGACTGAAGTCGGAATGAAGTCGGACTGAAGTCGGACTGAAGTCGGGCTTAAGTCGGGCTGAAGTCGGGATGAAGTCGGACTGAAGTCGGACTGAAGTCGGACTTGAGTCGGACTGAAGTCGGACTGAAGTCGGACTGAAGTCGGACTGAAGTCGGACTTGAGTCGGACTGAAGTCGGACTGAAGTCGGACTGAAGTCGGACTGAAGTCGGACTGAAGTCGGACTTGAGTCGGACTGAAGTCGGACTGAAGTCGGACTGAAGTCGGACTGAAGTCGGACTGAAGTCGGACTGAAGTCGGACTGAAGTCGGACTTGAGTCGGACTGAAGTCGGACTGAAGTCGGACTGAAGTCGGACTGAAGTCGGACTGAAGTCGGACTGAAGTCGGAATGAAGTCGGGCTGAAGTCGGACTGAAGTCGGACTGAAGTCGGACTGAAGTCGGACTTGAGTCGGACTGAAGTCGGACTGAAGTCGGACTGAAGTCGGACTGAAGTCGGACTGAAGTCGGACTGAAGTCGGACTTGAGTCGGACTGAAGTCGGACTGAAGTCGGACTGAAGTCGGACTGAAGTCGGACTGAAGTCGGACTTGAGTCGGACTGAAGTCGGACTGAAGTCGGACTGAAGTCGGACTGAAGTCGGACTGAAGTCGGACTGAAGTCGGACTGAAGTCGGACTAAAGTCTGGCTGAAGTCGGGCTGAAGTCGGGCTGAAGTCGGACTGAAGTCGGGCTGAAGTCGGACTGAAGTCGGACTGAAGTCGGACTTAAGTCGGACTGAAGTCGGACTAAAGTCTGGCTGAAGTCGGGATGAAGTCGGGCTGAAGTCGGGCTGAAGTCGGACTAAAGTCGGGATGAAGTCGGGATGAAGTCGGGTTGAAGTCGGACTGAAGTCGGACTGAAGTCGGACTGAAGTCGGACTGAAGTCGGACTGAAGTCGGACTGAAGTCGGTCTTTAAGTCGGGTTGAAGTCGGACTGAAGTCGGGCTGAAGTCGGACTAAAGTCGGGATTAAGTCGGACTGAAGTCGGACTGAAGTCGGACTGAAGTCGGACTGAAGTCGGGCTGAAGTCGGACTAAAGTCGGGATTAAGTCGGACTGAAGTCGGACTGAAGTCGGACTGAAGTCGGACTAAAGTCTGGCTGAAGTCGGGATGAAGTCGGGCTGAAGTCGGGCTGAAGTCGGACTAAAGTCGGGATGAAGTCGGGATGAAGTCGGGTTGAAGTCGGACTGAAGTCGGACTGAAGTCGGACTGAAGTCGGACTGAAGTCGGACTGAAGTCGGACTGAAGTCGGTCTTTAAGTCGGGTTGAAGTCGGACTGAAGTCGGGCTGAAGTCGGACTAAAGTCGGGATTAAGTCGGACTGAAGTCGGACTGAAGTCGGACTGAAGTCGGACTGAAGTCGGGCTGAAGTCGGACTAAAGTCGGGATTAAGTCGGACTGAAGTCGGACTGAAGTCGGACTGAAGTCGGGCTGAAGTCGGACTAAAGTCGGACTGAAGTCGGACTGAAGTCGGACTGAAGTCGGGATGAAGTCGGGATGAAGTCGGGCTGAAGTCGGGCTGAAGTCGGACTGAAGTCGGACTGAAGTCGGGCTGAAGTCGGACTAAAGTCGGGATTAAGTCGGACTGAAGTCGGACTGAAGTCGGACTGAAGTCGGACTGAAGTCGGGCTGAAGTCGGACTGAAGTCGGACTGAAGTCGGACTGAAGTCGGACTGAAGTCGGGCTGAAGTCGGGCTGAAGTCGGACTGAAGTCGGACTGAAGTCGGACTGAAGTCGGACTGAAGTCGGGCTGAAGTCGGACTTAAGTCGGGCTTAAGTCGGACTGAAGTCGGGCTGAAGTCGGGCTGAAGTCGGACTTAAGTCGGACTGAAGTCGGACTGAAGTCGGGCTGAAGTCGGGCTGAAGTCGGGCTGAAGTCGGGCTTAAGTCGGACTAAAGTCGGGCTTAAGTCGGACTGAAGTCGGGCTGAAGTCGGGCTGAAGTCGGACTTAAGTCGGACTGAAGTCGGACTGAAGTCGGGCTGAAGTCGGACTGAAGTCGGGCTGAAGTCGGACTGAAGTCGGGATGAAGTCGGGGTGAAGTCGGGATGAAGTCGGACTGAAGTCGGGCTGAAGTCGGGCTGAAGTCGGGATGAAGTCGGACTGAAGTCGGACTGAAGTCGAGTTGAAGTCGGGCTGAAGTCGGACTGAAGTCGGGATGAAGTCGGGCTGAAGTCGGGCTGAAGTCGGACTGAAGTCGGACTGAAGTCGGACTAGAGTCGGACTGAAGTCGGACTGAAGTCGGACTGAAGTCGGACTAGAGTCGGACTGAAGTCGGACTGAAGTCGGACTGAAGTCGGACTAGAGTCGGACTGAAGTCGGGCTGAAGTCGGGCTGAAGTCGAGTTTAAGTCGGACTGAAGTCGGGATGAATTCGGGATGAAGTCGAGTTTAAGTCGGACTGAAGTCGGACTAAAGTCGGACTGAAGTCGGACTGAAGTCGGACTGAAGTCGGGCTGAAGTCGGGATGAAGTCGGACTGAAGTCGGACTGAAGTCGGACTGAAGTCGGGCTGAAGTCGGACTGAAGTCGGACTGAAGTCGGGATGAAGTCGGGATGAAGTCGGACTGAAGTCGGACTGAAGTCGGAGTGAAGTCGGACTGAAGTCGGGCTGAAGTCGGGCTGAAGTCGGAGTGAAGTCGGACTGAAGTCGGGCTGAAGTCGGGCTGAAGTCGGACTGAAGTCGGACTGAAGTCGGGATGAAGTCGGACTGAAGTCGGAATGAAGTCGGAATGAAGTCGAGCTGAAGTCGGGCTGAAGTCGGACTGAAGTCGGACTGAAGTCGGACTAAAGTCGGACTGAAGTCGGAGTGAAGTCGGACTGAAGTCGGACTGAAGTCGGAGTGAAGTCGGACTGAAGTCGGACTGAAGTCGGACTAAAGTCGGACTGAAGTCGGAGTGAAGTCGGGCTGAAGTCGGACTAAAGTCGGACTGAAGTCGGACTGAAGTCGGAATGAAGTCGGAATGAAGTCGAGCTGAAGTCGGGCTGAAGTCGGACTGAAGTCGGACTGAAGTCGGACTAAAGTCGGACTGAAGTCGGAGTGAAGTCGGGATGAAGTCGGACTGAAGTCGGACTGAAGTCGGACTGAAGTCGGACTGAAGTCGGACTAAAGTCGGACTGAAGTCGGAGTGAAGTCGGGATGAAGTCGGACTGAAGTCGGACTGAAGTCGGACTAAAGTCGGACTGAAGTCGGAATGAAGTCGAGCTGAAGTCGGGCTGAAGTCGGACTGAAGTCGGACTGAAGTCGGACTAAAGTCGGACTGAAGTCGGAGTGAAGTCGGGATGAAGTCGGGCTGAAGTCGGACTGAAGTCGGACTGAAGTCGGACTAAAGTCGGACTGAAGTCGGAGTGAAGTCGGGATGAAGTCGGACTGAAGTCGGACTGAAGTCGGACTAAAGTCGGACTGAAGTCGGACTGAAGTCGGAGTGAAGTCGGGCTGAAGTCGGGCTGAAGTCGGACTGAAGTCGGACTGAAGTCGGACTAAAGTCGGACTGAAGTCGGAGTGAAGTCGGGATGAAGTCGGACTGAAGTCGGACTGAAGTCGGACTAAAGTCGGACTGAAGTCGGACTGAAGTCGGGCTGAAGTCGGGATGAAGTCGGACTGAAGTCGGGTTGAAGTCGGACTGAAGTCGGGCTGAAGTCGGACTGAAGTCGGACTGAAGTCGGACTGAAGTCGGACTGAAGTCGGACTGAAGTCGGACTGAAGTCGGACTGAAGTCGGACTGAAGTCGGACTGAAGTCGGGCTGAAGTCGAGCTGAAGTCGGACTGAAGTCGAGTTGAAGTCGGACTGAAGTCGAGTTGAAGTCGGACTGAAGTCGGGCTGAAGTCGGACTGAAGTCGGACTAAAGTCGGACTGAAGTCGGACTGAAGTCGGACTGAAGTCGGACTGAAGTCGGACTGAAGTCGGGCTGAAGTCGAAGTCGGGATGAAGTCAGGATGAAGTCGGGATGAAGTCGGGATGAAGTCGGGATGAAGTCGGGATGAAGTCGGATTGAAGTCGGATTGAAGTCGGACTGAAGTCGGACTGAAGTCGGACTGAAGTCGGACTGAAGTCGGACTGAAGTCGGGATGAAGTTGGACTGAAGTCGGGATGAAGTCGGGCTGAAATCGGGCTGAAGTCGGGCTGAAGTCGGACTGAAGTCGGACTTTAAGTCGAGATGAAGTCGGACTGAAGTCGGACTGAAGTCGGACTGAAGTCGGACTGAAGTCGGGATGAAGTCGGACTGAAGTCGGGCTGAAGTCGGGCTGAAGTCGGACTGAAGTCGGATTGAAGTCGGATTGAAGTCGGATTGAAGTCGAGTTTAAGTCGGACTGAAGTCGGGCTTTAAGTCGGGCTAAAGTCGGGCTGAAGTCGGGATGAAGTCGGGATGAAGTCGGGATGAAGTCGAGTTTAAGTCGGGCTGAAGTCGGACTGAAGTCGGACTGAAGTCGGACTGAAGTCGAGTTTAAGTCGGGCTGAAGTCGGACTGAAGTCGGGCTGAAGTCGGACTGAAGTCGAGCTGAAGTCGGACTGAAGTCGGGATGAAGTCGGGATGAAGTCGAGCTGAAGTCGGACTGAAGTCCGACTGAAGTCGGGCTGAAGTTGGGATGAAGTCGGGCTGAAGTTGGGATGAAGTCGGACTGAAGTCGGGCTGAAGTCGGACTGAAGTCGGACTGAAGTCGGACTGAAGTCGGACTGAAGTCGGACTTGAGTCGGACTGAAGTCGGACTGAAGTCGGACTGAAGTCGGACTGAAGTCGGACTGAAGTCGGACTGAAGTCGGACTGAAGTCGGACTAAAGTCTGGCTGAAGTCGGGCTGAAGTCGGGCTGAAGTCGGACTGAAGTCGGGCTGAAGTCGGACTGAAGTCGGACTGAAGTCGGACTTAAGTCGGACTGAAGTCGGACTAAAGTCTGGCTGAAGTCGGGATGAAGTCGGGCTGAAGTCGGGCTGAAGTCGGACTAAAGTCGGGATGAAGTCGGGATGAAGTCGGGTTGAAGTCGGACTGAAGTCGGACTGAAGTCGGACTGAAGTCGGACTGAAGTCGGACTGAAGTCGGACTGAAGTCGGTCTTTAAGTCGGGTTGAAGTCGGACTGAAGTCGGGCTGAAGTCGGACTAAAGTCGGGATTAAGTCGGACTGAAGTCGGACTGAAGTCGGACTGAAGTCGGACTGAAGTCGGGCTGAAGTCGGACTAAAGTCGGGATTAAGTCGGACTGAAGTCGGACTGAAGTCGGACTGAAGTCGGGCTGAAGTCGGACTAAAGTCGGACTGAAGTCGGACTGAAGTCGGACTGAAGTCGGGATGAAGTCGGGATGAAGTCGGGCTGAAGTCGGGCTGAAGTCGGACTGAAGTCGGACTGAAGTCGGGCTGAAGTCGGACTAAAGTCGGGATTAAGTCGGACTGAAGTCGGACTGAAGTCGGACTGAAGTCGGACTGAAGTCGGGCTGAAGTCGGACTGAAGTCGGACTGAAGTCGGACTGAAGTCGGACTGAAGTCGGGCTGAAGTCGGGCTGAAGTCGGACTGAAGTCGGACTGAAGTCGGACTGAAGTCGGACTGAAGTCGGGCTGAAGTCGGACTTAAGTCGGGCTTAAGTCGGACTGAAGTCGGGCTGAAGTCGGGCTGAAGTCGGACTTAAGTCGGACTGAAGTCGGACTGAAGTCGGGCTGAAGTCGGGCTGAAGTCGGGCTGAAGTCGGGCTTAAGTCGGACTAAAGTCGGGCTTAAGTCGGACTGAAGTCGGGCTGAAGTCGGGCTGAAGTCGGACTTAAGTCGGACTGAAGTCGGACTGAAGTCGGGCTGAAGTCGGACTGAAGTCGGGCTGAAGTCGGACTGAAGTCGGGATGAAGTCGGGGTGAAGTCGGGATGAAGTCGGACTGAAGTCGGGCTGAAGTCGGGCTGAAGTCGGGATGAAGTCGGACTGAAGTCGGACTGAAGTCGAGTTGAAGTCGGGCTGAAGTCGGACTGAAGTCGGGATGAAGTCGGGCTGAAGTCGGGCTGAAGTCGGACTGAAGTCGGACTGAAGTCGGACTAGAGTCGGACTGAAGTCGGACTGAAGTCGGACTGAAGTCGGACTAGAGTCGGACTGAAGTCGGGCTGAAGTCGGGCTGAAGTCGAGTTTAAGTCGGACTGAAGTCGGGATGAATTCGGGATGAAGTCGAGTTTAAGTCGGACTGAAGTCGGACTAAAGTCGGACTGAAGTCGGACTGAAGTCGGACTGAAGTCGGGCTGAAGTCGGGATGAAGTCGGACTGAAGTCGGACTGAAGTCGGACTGAAGTCGGGCTGAAGTCGGACTGAAGTCGGACTGAAGTCGGGATGAAGTCGGGATGAAGTCGGACTGAAGTCGGACTGAAGTCGGAGTGAAGTCGGACTGAAGTCGGGCTGAAGTCGGGCTGAAGTCGGAGTGAAGTCGGACTGAAGTCGGGCTGAAGTCGGGCTGAAGTCGGACTGAAGTCGGACTGAAGTCGGGATGAAGTCGGACTGAAGTCGGAATGAAGTCGGAATGAAGTCGAGCTGAAGTCGGGCTGAAGTCGGACTGAAGTCGGACTGAAGTCGGACTAAAGTCGGACTGAAGTCGGAGTGAAGTCGGACTGAAGTCGGACTGAAGTCGGACTGAAGTCGGACTGAAGTCGGACTAAAGTCGGGATGAAGTCGGAATGAAGTCGGAATGAAGTCGAGCTGAAGTCGGGCTGAAGTCGGACTGAAGTCGGACTGAAGTCGGACTAAAGTCGGACTGAAGTCGGAGTGAAGTCGGACTGAAGTCGGACTGAAGTCGGAGTGAAGTCGGACTGAAGTCGGACTGAAGTCGGACTAAAGTCGGACTGAAGTCGGAGTGAAGTCGGGCTGAAGTCGGACTAAAGTCGGACTGAAGTCGGACTGAAGTCGGACTAAAGTCGGGATGAAGTCGGACTGAAGTCGGAATGAAGTCGGAATGAAGTCGAGCTGAAGTCGGGCTGAAGTCGGACTGAAGTCGGACTGAAGTCGGACTAAAGTCGGACTGAAGTCGGAGTGAAGTCGGGATGAAGTCGGACTGAAGTCGGACTGAAGTCGGACTGAAGTCGGACTGAAGTCGGACTAAAGTCGGACTGAAGTCGGAGTGAAGTCGGGATGAAGTCGGACTGAAGTCGGACTGAAGTCGGACTAAAGTCGGACTGAAGTCGGAATGAAGTCGAGCTGAAGTCGGGCTGAAGTCGGA
The DNA here is from genome assembly GCF_033807715.1 of Cololabis saira. Classification (NCBI taxonomy): domain Eukaryota; kingdom Metazoa; phylum Chordata; class Actinopteri; order Beloniformes; family Belonidae; genus Cololabis; species Cololabis saira. Next base: position 44,428,205 of record NC_084592.1, on the reverse strand, counting down.
CTGAAGTCGGACTGAAGTCGGACTAAAGTCGGACTGAAGTCGGAGTGAAGTCGGGATGAAGTCGGGCTGAAGTCGGACTGAAGTCGGACTGAAGTCGGACTAAAGTCGGACTGAAGTCGGAGTGAAGTCGGGATGAAGTCGGACTGAAGTCGGACTGAAGTCGGACTAAAGTCGGACTGAAGTCGGACTGAAGTCGGAGTGAAGTCGGGCTGAAGTCGGGCTGAAGTCGGACTGAAGTCGGACTGAAGTCGGACTAAAGTCGGACTGAAGTCGGAGTGAAGTCGGGATGAAGTCGGACTGAAGTCGGACTGAAGTCGGACTAAAGTCGGACTGAAGTCGGACTGAAGTCGGGCTGAAGTCGGGATGAAGTCGGACTGAAGTCGGGTTGAAGTCGGACTGAAGTCGGGCTGAAGTCGGACTGAAGTCGGACTGAAGTCGGACTGAAGTCGGACTGAAGTCGGACTGAAGTCGGACTGAAGTCGGACTGAAGTCGGACTGAAGTCGGGCTGAAGTCGAGCTGAAGTCGGACTGAAGTCGAGTTGAAGTCGGACTGAAGTCGAGTTGAAGTCGGACTGAAGTCGGGCTGAAGTCGGACTGAAGTCGGACTAAAGTCGGACTGAAGTCGGACTGAAGTCGGACTGAAGTCGGACTGAAGTCGGACTGAAGTCGGGCTGAAGTCGAAGTCGGGATGAAGTCAGGATGAAGTCGGGATGAAGTCGGGATGAAGTCGGGATGAAGTCGGGATGAAGTCGGATTGAAGTCGGATTGAAGTCGGACTGAAGTCGGACTGAAGTCGGACTGAAGTCGGACTGAAGTCGGACTGAAGTCGGGATGAAGTTGGACTGAAGTCGGGATGAAGTCGGGCTGAAATCGGGCTGAAGTCGGGCTGAAGTCGGACTGAAGTCGGACTTTAAGTCGAGATGAAGTCGGACTGAAGTCGGACTGAAGTCGGACTGAAGTCGGACTGAAGTCGGGATGAAGTCGGACTGAAGTCGGGCTGAAGTCGGGCTGAAGTCGGACTGAAGTCGGATTGAAGTCGGATTGAAGTCGGATTGAAGTCGAGTTTAAGTCGGACTGAAGTCGGGCTTTAAGTCGGGCTAAAGTCGGGCTGAAGTCGGGATGAAGTCGGGATGAAGTCGGGATGAAGTCGAGTTTAAGTCGGGCTGAAGTCGGACTGAAGTCGGACTGAAGTCGGACTGAAGTCGAGTTTAAGTCGGGCTGAAGTCGGACTGAAGTCGGGCTGAAGTCGGACTGAAGTCGAGCTGAAGTCGGACTGAAGTCGGGATGAAGTCGGGATGAAGTCGAGCTGAAGTCGGACTGAAGTCCGACTGAAGTCGGGCTGAAGTTGGGATGAAGTCGGGCTGAAGTTGGGATGAAGTCGGACTGAAGTCGGGCTGAAGTCGGACTGAAGTCGGGATGAAGTCGGGATGAAGTCGAGCTGAAGTCGGACTGAAGTCCGACTGAAGTCGGGCTGAAGTCGGACTGAAGTCGGACTGAAGTCGGGATGAAGTCGGACTGAAGTCGGGATGAAGTCGGATTGAAGTCGGATTGAAGTCGGACTGAAGTCGGACTGAAGTCGGACTGAAGTCGGACTGAAGTCGGGATGAAGTTGGACTGAAGTCGGGATGAAGTCGGGCTGAAATCGGGCTGAAGTCGGGCTGAAGTCGGACTGAAGTCGGGCTGAAGTCGGACTGAAGTCGAGTTGAAGTCGGGCTGAAGTCGGGCTGAAGTCGGACTGAAGTCGGACTGAAGTCGGGATGAAGTTGGACTGAAGTCGGGATGAAGTCGGGCTGAAATCGGGCTGAAGTCGGGATGAAGTCGGACTGAAGTCGGGCTGAAGTCGGGCTGAAGTCGGACTGAAGTCGGATTGAAGTCGGACTGAAGTCGGACTGAAGTCGGACTGAAGTCGGGATGAAGTCGGGCTGAAATCGGGCTGAAGTCGGGATGAAGTCGGGCTGAAGTCGGAATGAAGTCGGAATGAAGTCGGACTGAAGTCGGACTGAAGTCGGACTGAAGTCGGGCTGAAGTCGGGATGAAGTCGGACTGAAGTCGGACTGAAGTCGGACTGAAGTCGGATTAAAGTCGGACTGAAGTCGAGCTGAAGTCGGACTGAAGTCGGACTAAAGTCGGGATGAAGTCGGACTAAAGTCGGGCTGAAGTCGGGATGAAGTCGGGATGAAGTCGGACTAAAGTCGGAATGAAGTCGGGCTGAAGTCGGAATGAAGTCGGAATGAAGTCGGGCTGAAGTCGGGTTGAAGTCGGACTGAAGTCGGAATGAAGTCGGACTGAAGTCGGGCTGAAGTCGGGATGAAGTCGGGATGAAGTCGGACTAAAGTCGGAATGAAGTCGGGCTGAAGTCGGAATGAAGTCGGAATGAAGTCGGGCTGAAGTCGGGCTGAAGTCGGATTAAAGTCGGGCTGAAGTCGGAATGAAGTCGGAATGAAGTCGGGTTGAAGTCGGACTGAAGTCGGAATGAAGTCGGACTGAAGTCGGAATGAAGTCGGGCTGAAGTCGGGCTGAAGTCGGACTGAAGTCGGACTGAAGTCGGGATGAAGTCGGACTGAAGTCGGGATGAAGTCGGGCTGAAGTCGGGATGAAGTCGGACTGAAGTCGGACTGAAGTCGGGATGAAGTCGGACTGAAGTCGGGATGAAGTCGGACTGAAGTCGGGATGAAGTCGGGCTGAAGTCGGGATGAAGTCGGACTGAAGTCGGACTGAAGTCGGGATGAGGTCGGGATGAAGTCGGGATGAAGTCGGACTGAAGTCGGACTGAAGTCGAGCTGAAGTCGGGCTGAAGTCGGGCTGAAGTCGGGATGAAGTCGGACTGAAGTCGGGATGAAGTCGGGCTTAAGTCGGACTGAAGTCGGACTGAAGTCGGGATGAAGTCGGGCTGAAGTCGGACTGAAGTCGGGATGAAGTCGGACTGAAGTCGGGATGAAGTCGGGCTTAAGTCGGACTGAAGTCGGACTGAAGTCGGGATGAAGTCGGGCTGAAGTCGGGCTGAAGTCGGGCTGAAGTCGGGATGAAGTCGGGCTGAAGTCGGACTGAAGTCGGACTGAAGTCGGGCTGAAGTCGGACTGAAGTCGGGATGAAGTCGGGATGAAGTCGGGCTGAAGTCGGGATGAAGTCGGGATGAAGTCGGGCTGAAGTCGGGCTGAGTCCTGCAGAGAGAGAAGCTTCTCATTGGCACCAGCAGAGAGCGGGGGTTAAATCCTCCTACTCAGGTGCAAATCCCATCAACGTGTCCATCAGAATCATTCACCCCCCACTCACATAACGGCTACAAACCCCCCCATGTCAACATCAGACCCTCTCCTGCCCCGATAACGTTGTTTTGCAGCCGGTTCAGAGTCCTGATGCGCTCTCTCCTGGGAAAACGGCGCCCCGCGGCGTCCTGAGGTCCTGCGGCGGTTTCATCTGGACGTGTTTCATTCCCCGGCTTCTCATTAGAGCCGGGTGGCACCGAGCCCGGTCCACAAATCTGTACCATCTGTGAAGCATCAGCTTCTGCAGGAACGGCTCCCACGTCTGGAAGCAGGACCGGCCCGGGTCACCCCCCCCCCATCCCATCCCACCCAGCAACACTTACGGCGGAGATCAGAGGACCTGACGGAGGACGGCTGAGCGGTCCGGCGGCGCGGCCGGCGGGACCCGGACTACTTAGACTACTTAGACTACTTACTCGCACAGCAGAACGCCGTCCTCCAGGGCGGATCGGAAGTCGTGGCTTCTGAAGCGTTTCTTGGTTACAGCCTGGGAAAGAAAAACAAAACAAGAGAAAAAACTGTGAGGAAAACAGCCAGAGGGGGTGATGGGTGATGGGGGGGCAGGAGAAGAAAGGTAGGATGTGGGAACAGTAGGAGGAGGAAGTGGGAGGCGTTTCCTCCCGCGCTCCCACACGTCTCGGTGGGGGGGGGCGGCCGGTGCTGCAGGTTCTCCTCCGAGCGGCAGGACCCCGGACCCCCCGGACCCCTGGTACCAGGGGTACCCCCCGCCCCCCCCCCCACGACTACCCAGGCTGCACTGCTGCTGCTGCAGCATCTGCAGCTCCGGGCGACGCTGCAGCCTCATGCCTTTCCCATGATCTCAAGCGGCTGCAGAAACACCGGGAACCGTTATGCAACTACACACACACACGCACGCACGCAGGCACACACACACACACACACACACACACACACTTACACACACACACACACACACACACACACACACACTTACACAACTACACACACACACACACTTACACACACACACACACACACACACACACGCACGCACGCACACACACACACACACTTACACACACACACACACACACACACACTTACACACACACACACACACACACACACACTTACACAACTACACACACACACACGCACGCACGCACGCACACACACACACACACACACACACACTTACACAACTACACACACACACACTTACACACACACACACACACACACACACACTTACACAACTACACACACACACACTTACACACACACACACACACACACACACACACACACACACACACACACACACACACACACACACACACACACACACACTTACACAACTACACACACACACACACACACACACACACACACACACACACACACACACACACAAATAAACTACGGATTTATTATAATCATGACTTGGTTCTATTTGTCCATTAATTATGTTTTTTCTCTGGAAGAAACAGATTTAAGTTTTACAACCTGGAGGAGATGATAAATGTGCTGCTGGGTCTGTGGCTTGTGTTCCATATCAAGTTAAAACATGAGAGTGAGAGAAACTTCAAGCGGCGACGCTTTTTTTTGTTTGTTTGTTTGTCTCGGCGCTGCTGAGAAATCAGCTGGAGCCGTGAGCAGCTATGAAGTGACAGAGTTCCTGGTAGATCTGGTCGTTCCTTATCGCTCCGTCTAGATCCCTTTTTAATTCTCTCCTCAGCACCAGGTTTATGAACATCTGCACCGCTAAACAGAAGGTGACACGGAATGAGAATATCATTTTTGTCAGACGAGGGGGTGCTTTTCACGGCAGGGGTGCTGAATACGGCACAACACCGGGGTATGACAACTGCAGAACAAGTATAGGCGCACAATGAGAAACACTTTTTTCTCCATGAAAACACGTGATTTATTTATTATCACGAATAAAAAAATGAATGTGCCTCCTGTGGCAACCTTTTGCTGAATAATACTCGATTTAACATTCAAATAAAATATTTCTCCTTTTGCATGTGGAGATTAGCACCTTCCTTTCAAACGTATTAAATACAGACGCAATCACAATCCCCGCAAAAACTTTCAGGCTTGGTAAATCTCATTGCGCGTGGTAAATGGAGATATTTGCATCTTCCCCTCCCAGTATTTAGCGATTTCTGGCGGGTACGCCCAATATTGATTATTCATCAGGGCAAAAGTACTAAATGAACAGCGTGTGCTATTTTGCGCATTTCAGAGGCACAGTCGTCTTTGCACGCTGTTAGTAGATCAGCTGGCACTTTGGTTTGCGGGTGCTGTCAAGTTTGCACACGTTTTTACGCACGCAAACCTTTAGTAAATCAGGCCCTTAGAACCTTGGCAGAATACATACAGAAACAGTATCAACTCGGCACGCCTCCACCCGTAGTGTAAAAGCGCAAAACCGGGGCAAGTCGAGTCGCGCTGAGTAGGTACTAGTGGAAAAAGCGCCATTAGTCAAGACCAAGACCAGTTCAGCTCCAGACCTAACAGAAACCTAGTAATGTCCTGATCCTGCGTGATAGTAGAACATCATCCTGGTTCTAGTTTCCATATGAGCTTGTTTTCAACTGCAGCTCAATAACACAGAGAAGTGGATGATGATGTTGAACTCACTATAAATGTTTCCATCCATCAGCTGAGATCAGATCTGTGTGGCGACTGCACTACCGCTATTTCTACACTATTGGAGGATTGACTCCAGTGCTTTTAAGGATTGACACGACTACTAACTAGTCCCAAAGTCCTCTAGCAGAATAACCAGCTCCAACACCCCCCTCCACCTCAGAAAAGGAAGGAATAGGAAATGGTCCTCAACCCTAACCCTGGTCCTCAACCCTAACCCTGGTCCTCAACCCTAACCCTGGTCCTCAACCCTAACCCTGGTCCTCAACCCTAACCCTGGTCCTCAACCCTAACCCTGGTCCTCAACCCTGGTCCTCAACCCTAACCCTGGTCCTCAACCCTAACCCTGGTCCTCAACCCTAACCCTGGTCCTCATCCCTGGTCCTCAACCCTAACCCTGGTCCTCAACCCTAACCCTGGTCCTCAACCCTAACCCTGGTCCTCAACCCTAACCCTGGTCCTCAACCCTGGTCCTCAACCCTGGTCCTCAACCCTAACCCTGGTCCTCAACCCTAACCCTGATCCTCAACCCTAACCCTGGTCCTCAACCCTGGTCCTCAACCCTGGTCCTCAACCCTAACCCTGGTCCTCAACCCTAACCCTGGTCCTCAACCCTAACCCTGGTCCTCAACCCTAACCCTGGTCCTCAACCCTAACCCTGGTCCTCAACCCTGGTCCTCAACCCTAACCCTGGTCCTCATCCCTAACCCTGGTCCTCAACCCTAACCCTGGTCCTCAACCCTGGTCCTCAACCCTAACCCTGGTCCTCAACCCTAACCCTGGTCCTCAACCCTGGTCCTCAACCCTAACCCTGGTCCTCAACCCTAACCCTGGTCCTCAACCCTAACCCTGGTCCTCAACCCTGGTCCTCAACCCTAACCCTGGTCCTCAACCCTAACCCTGGTCCTCAACCCTAACCCTGGTCCTCAACCCTGGTCCTCAACCCTAACCCTGGTCCTCAACCCTAACCCTGGTCCTCAACCCTAACCCTGGTCCTCAACCCTGGTCCTCAACCCTAACCCTGGTCCTCAACCCTGGTCCTCAACCCTAACCCTGGTCCTCAACCCTAACCCTGGTCCTCAACCCCAACCCTGGTCCTCAACCCTGGTCCTCAACCCTAACCCTGGTCCTCAACCCTAACCCTGGTCCTCAACCCTAACCCTGGTCCTCAACCCTAACCCTGGTCCTCAACCCTAACCCTGATCCTCAACCCTAACCCTGGTCCTCAACCCTGGTCCTCAACCCTAACCCTGGTCCTCATCCCTAACCCTGGTCCTCAACCCTAACCCTGGTCCTCAACCCTAACCCTGGTCCTCAACCCTAACCCTGGTCCTCAACCCTGGTCCTCAACCCTAACCCTGGTCCTCATCCCTAACCCTGGTCCTCATCCCTAACCCTGGTCCTCATCCCTAACCCTGGTCCTCAACCCTAACCCTGGTCCTCAACCCTGGTCCTCAACCCTAACCCTGGTCCTCATCCCTGGTCCTCAACCCTAACCCTGGTCCACTGTCATTGTAAACCCTAATGTGTACTATTTATGTTTGTCAAGGACTACAGATGGAAATTAGCTTGTGGCTAACTTTGGTGCAGCCATTTTTTAATGCACATTGTCCTTTAAATAAATAAATAAATAAAAAAAAACCTGGTCCTGCAAGTTTTAGATGCTGCCTTGCATCCACCCACATTCTAATTAATGTTCGTCATCAAGGTCTGTTAATGAAGCAGGAAACATCTAAAACCTGCAGGACCAGTGGGCCCTAAATCACTGATTCAACGATTTATTGGAGCAGTTGTTAGGACATTAAAGGACATTAGGACATTATTGATCTCTGATCGGTCCGATCTCCAGCAGCTCAGCGGTGTCATTCAGAGTTCCAGCAGGACGGTGAAAAGGTGATGAGGGAACCCTGAACTGGGACGAAAGCTGCTGCAGATCACGCACAACTCTTAACCAGAAAAGATAATCCTTTGAAAATATGAAACGGGGGAAATAAGATCGGATTATTATAGAATTATGAAAGCTTAAGCCCTCAAGTAGCAGCTTGTGAGTTAAACGCCGAGTCCTCTGGTCCTCAACCCTAACCCTGGTCCTCAACCCTAACCCTGGTCCTCAACCCTAACCCTGGTCCTCAACCCTGGTCCTCAACCCTAACCCTGGTCCTCAACCCTAACCCTGGTCCTCAACCCTGGTCCTCAACCCTAACCCTGGTCCTCAACCCTAACCCTGGTCCTCAACCCTAACCCTGGTCCTCAACCCTGGTCCTCAACCCTAACCCTGGTCCTCAACCCTAACCCTGGTCCTCAACCCTAACCCTGGTCCTCAACCCTAACCCTGGTCCTCAACCCTGGTCCTCAACCCTAACCCTGGTCCTCAACCCTAACCCTGGTCCTCAACCCTAACCCTGGTCCTCAACCCTGGTCCTCAACCCTGGTCCTCAACCCTAACCCTGGTCCTCAACCCTAACCCTGGTCCTCAACCCTGGTCCTCAACCCTAACCCTGGTCCTCAACCCTAACCCTGGTCCTCAACCCTGGTCCTCAACCCTAACCCTGGTCCTCAACCCTGGTCCTCAACCCTAACCCTGGTCCTCAACCCTAACCCTGGTCCTCAACCCCAACCCTGGTCCTCAACCCTGGTCCTCAACCCTAACCCTGGTCCTCAACCCTAACCCTGGTCCTCAACCCTAACCCTGGTCCTCAACCCTAACCCTGGTCCTCAACCCTAACCCTGATCCTCAACCCTAACCCTGGTCCTCAACCCTGGTCCTCAACCCTAACCCTGGTCCTCATCCCTAACCCTGGTCCTCAACCCTAACCCTGGTCCTCAACCCTAACCCTGGTCCTCAACCCTAACCCTGGTCCTCAACCCTAACCCTGGTCCTCAACCCTAACCCTGGTCCTCAACCCTAACCCTGATCCTCAACCCTAACCCTGGTCCTCAACCCTGGTCCTCAACCCTAACCCTGGTCCTCATCCCTAACCCTGGTCCTCAACCCTAACCCTGGTCCTCAACCCTAACCCTGGTCCTCAACCCTGGTCCTCAACCCTAACCCTGGTCCTCATCCCTAACCCTGGTCCTCATCCCTAACCCTGGTCCTCATCCCTAACCCTGGTCCTCAACCCTAACCCTGGTCCTCAACCCTGGTCCTCAACCCTAACCCTGGTCCTCATCCCTGGTCCTCAACCCTAACCCTGGTCCACTGTCATTGTAAACCCTAATGTGTACTATTTATGTTTGTCAAGGACTACAGATGGAAATTAGCTTGTGGCTAACTTTGGTGCAGCCATTTTTTAATGCACATTGTCCTTTAAATAAATAAATAAATAAAAAAAAACCTGGTCCTGCAAGTTTTAGATGCTGCCTTGCATCCACCCACATTCTAATTAATGTTCGTCATCAAGGTCTGTTAATGAAGCAGGAAACATCTAAAACCTGCAGGACCAGTGGGCCCTAAATCACTGATTCAACGATTTATTGGAGCAGTTGTTAGGACATTAAAGGACATTAGGACATTATTGATCTCTGATCGGTCCGATCTCCAGCAGCTCAGCGGTGTCATTCAGAGTTCCAGCAGGACGGTGAAAAGGTGATGAGGGAACCCTGAACTGGGACGAAAGCTGCTGCAGATCACGCACAACTCTTAACCAGAAAAAATAATCCTGTGAAAAAATGAAACGGGGGAAATAAGATCGGCTTATTATAGAATTATGAAAGCTTAAGCCCTCAAGTAGCAGCTTGTGAGTTAAACGCCGAGTCAGTTAGATTGAAAACAAACAATCAGAGCAGAAAACAAGCTGAACGGGTCTCAGCGACCGGATCGGTCCGATGAGAACGGTTTCGGGGGTTCTGCCCGTTTCACCGGATCAAAAGAAGACGGGACAAAAGACGGAGCCGACGCCATGGACGTTAAGTGCAGGGACTGGTGACGGAGGCGACGGGAGGCGACCGTACGCTGCTATTATTATCATCAGCAGACAATAGAGCCGCCAACACGCCCTGGTAACCTGAGCGGGCCGCGGCCGCAAATACCCAGCATTCCAAGGGAATTAGACCGCGCCGCGGCGGAGGAACCAGATCAACGTTCTCACAGCCGTGTGTGTTTGTGTGTGTTTGCACAACGGGAGCAAAAAACTCTCGCTGGGAAACTTGTTTAGGTTAGAAACCACGAGAGATCTGGGCTGCTCCTCTTTCTGTGACGGAAACACAAACACACCCCGACATGCAGAACCAGGAGAACAGGAAGACTCGTACACGCAACCTCGGAGAGAGAGAGACGGCAGTCAGGGGGAGGAAATGCTGGAGGAAATGCTGACCCCTGCTGGTGCTCAGAGGCAGCAGCAGCTGCATGCAGCTGGACGCAGCTGGTAGCAGCAGCTGTACGCTGAAACATCTGGACACGGCAGCTGGAAGGAGCAGCACCTGGACGCTGAAACAGCTGGACGCAGCAGCAGCTGGACGCAGTTAGAGGTGGGTGCAATTCATCGATGTGTCGATGCATCACGATGCGTCACGTGACGATTTGGAATCGATTAATTAAAAAAAAAAAATCCTATCCAGATTCCAGACGGAATAAGCTGCTGAATCATTTCATTTTCAAGAATGCACATTTCTTATTGTTCACTTGAAATATGGCAGATATGTTTACACTACTGTAAATAAATTTGATGGAAGTACATATATCTTGTTTACTTGAATTAATGAACTCATTAAATCCAGGGCTTGACCGTTTTCAGTGTTTTCCACCAATAGAGGGCGCTCTCATGCAAGTGCAGCTTTCCCTGGTCAAAGTTAAGTAAGTCAAAGAGCAAATGTTTACATAGTCATACGATAAATTATTTTGTGTCTTTGAAAAATACATGTCAAATGTTCAAAAAACCTTGTTATTTACTTAATGAGTGTTGTTAGAGGAACTGAGTTAATTGATTGGCCATTTATTTACAAATGTAGCCACAGATTAAGACAAAATCAATCTTGTATGGAAAAAAGCATTAAAAATCACAATAATCGAAGAATCGTGGCACCAATAGTCGAATCGAATCGACAATCGTTATAATCGAGGAATCGAAACTCCAATAATCGAAATTGAATCGAATCGTGAGATACCCTTGTTTGCACACCCCTAGACGCAGCAGCAGCTGGACGCTGAAAACAGCTGGATGCTGAAACAGCTGGATGCTGAAACAGCTGGATGCTGAAAACAGCTGGACGCGGAAACAGCTGGATGCAGCAGCTGCTGGACTCAGTAGCAGCTGGACGCGGAAACAGCTGGACGCGGAAACAGCTGGACGCTGAAACAGTTGGACGCTGAAACAGCTGGACACTAATCAACGGCAGGTGAAACGACAGCGAGAGTTCGTCTTCCGCTTCTCTCACATTTTCTCCAAGTTACACGACAGTCAGGACGACGAGGACAGTTCCAGATCTCATCTGTCCAGATGTGAGACCTCCCTGGTGCTGGACCGAGCTGGACGCACCAGAACCTCCTCCTCCTCAATCACTGTCATCATTAGAGGCATCAACCCCCCCTTTCCTCCCTGTCCAGCCCTCTGACCAACCACTAAGCTACTCTGACTAACGGAGAGATTTTAGGGAGTAACAGAGATGTCGAACCCCGTCTTCCCCCAGAGGGAGGAAGAGACGGAAATGTGATGTCAGAGTTTGGACGGTTAGTAGAGCAGAAACATCCAACGGAGCCTGACAGAGTTACCGCTTATTCATGCAGATCTGCAGACCCCCACAAACCCCTAAACCCCCCCAGATCGGGGTTCGGGTCACCGCAGGGCAAACGGGAAACGATCCAGATACTTCAGGGATCCGACTCGAGGAAAACACACTACTGTGGAAAACATTAGCGCCGTTCAGCCGGGGCTTCGTGTGAGGGCTCGGTTCACGGCACCGGTTTACGACCCGGCCTCAGGTCCGACTACTTCCCAGTGGCGGCTGGTGATAAAACATTTTGGGGGGGCGCACTGGCGAGTGGGGATTACAACACAACTATAAACTCTACTTGAACACAGGCCCGGACTGGCCGTTAGGCTTAACTGACTGAACATTGTAACATAGGCCTTAAAACAATAAAAATGCATTAAAGCGCTCAGGGTTTTTTATCATTTCAAATGATAAATCAAACTTGTAGTGCTGAAAGACTTTGCAGATGTGCCCCCTCTAGATATTTGAGCAGAACATTCATTGCAAACAGCCATTCTTGTATTATTCTTTGCCACTCTAAAATACTTCCACACTGCTGACATGTTTGCACCGCACCACTTCACTCCACGCGGCTCTTCCACGTTTGATTTCGTCATCTAAACGCACCTGTAATAGATTGATTTATGTTGTTTTGGTTCCACCTGCTGGTGAATGTTAGGTAAATTCTTATGTGGTTAGTTTTTGGTTGGCCAACGATTTATGTTTGTGGTGCAACAGTTACGGAGCGGCCAAGCTATTTCCTTATATTACAACGCCGTTATTAATTGTTCGTTTTTTTTCCCACTTATTCCACCGAACACCAAAAGTGTTTTTTTGCCATTTTCGGCCGAACAATTTTGGTTACCGAACAATCGGTGCATCACTAGTATATTCCAACCTTAGAAATCACAGTAGGTCCCATATGTGGACTTCTATTTGGAATGCAGTACGTGTGTGTGTTTGTCTGTACACCCACACATATGTGCTAGTTTGCGTGTGTTGTGTGCACATGTGCCACTGCCATGTGTAATAAGGCTGTCCCTCCATAGATTCATTGTTAAGTTTGGCCCTAGTTAGTTTTGCTAGTTGAAGAGTCATTTGTTATGCTTTCTTCCATGCACATTCTTGTAAACTTTGCGACTGGCCATTGCAAAATAAATATTAAAATATATTTCTATATTTCCTATGAAAAGTTGGAGATATTACCAGTTCTGGTACTTCAGACCAGGCCAATTTTCATGTTGCTTCAAAATATTTGGTGGGTCAACACCTCCACAGTGGAGTCCTGGCCTGAAAATGTCCATGTGACCTTAGGGTGAGTATTTTAGTGGCTATTATTCTTATATTGGAGTGCATTTTGTTTTAAATCAGCCAAACATACGTGCGTGCGTGCGTGCGTGCGTGCGTGCGTGCGTGCGTGCGTGCGTGCGTGCGTGCGTGCGTGCGTGCGTGCGTGCGTGCGTGCGTGCGTGCGTGCGTGCGTGCGTGCATGCGTGCGGCAGGGCCAAGGTGGCCTGTTACATGACTGACTCCGGGCCTGAAAAAGTTTCCCAGTCCGGTCCTGCTTGAACATACATTTTTTTATTATTTTTTATTACATATCACTACATATACTACATATACATATACATATACATATACTACATATACATGTAGCATATTTTACATAAACATATTAAAATTTTTCAAGTAACAAAATAACATATTTGAACCATTTTTCAGATTTTTAAAGTTATTATATAGAAATATTGACAGATACGGATACATGTCTATGGCTGTGACTCCGTTTGTAGCGAGTGACAGAAACAGTCGCGCGTCTACACTGTCAGGGGTGTGACTTTGATTGACAGCTCATGAATCAATCAGATTGGATGAAGACTGACAGAAAACACGCTGATTGGCCACGGACGCAGAGAGCTGAGCCCGGATGAGAGGCTTTGAGTAACCAATTAGAGACCACCATGAAGTCACATGGAAGTGAAAAGTTTAGGAACATGCAATACACACTCATTTGGCCGGCGCCCCTCGCCATTGAAACCTATGTATTTCAGTCTGCACAAAAAACAACTCTGAATAAACCCAGTATGGGATGGGAAGGCTTGAAAAATTAAAAGTCAGTGCACAGATGTGATCATTACGTTTTATTATGTAATTTATGTGTACTGTGTCTATTTTTTTTTTTTTCTTGTAATTTTAATGGGGGCGGCGCCCTAGCGCCCCCTATTGAAAAGCCGCCACTGCTACTTCCTATGAAAACATGCCAGAGACCTGGAGCGGCGCCCCGGCAAGTCGGCTGAGCCTCACGGCCTCCAAACAATACAGCAGCTCGGTCCGGGGGGGGGGGCAGGAGACCCGGTTACAGCAGACCCGGCTGCAGGAGACCCGGTTACAGGAGACCCAGTTACAGGAGACCCGGTTACAGCAGACCCGGCTGCAGGAGACCCGGTTACAGGAGACCCAGTTACAGCAGACCCGGCTGCAGGAGACCCAGTTACAGGAGACCCAGTTAGCGCCGCTCTAGTGGCTCCTGGAGCTTTTTCAAAATCGTTTGACCTTTGTTTTCCTTTTTTTCTTCTTTTTTTCCTTTTTCTTCTGCTTTTCCTTTTTTTCTACCCTTTTCCTTTCCTTTTTAATCTCGTCATTTTGATTTTTTTCTCGAAATTTTGACTTTTTTCTCAAAATTTTGACTTTTTTCTCGACATTTCGACTTTTTTCTCGAGATTTTGACTTTTTTCTCGACATTTTGACTTTTTTCTCGAGATTGTACTTCAACATTAATTTCGACATTTCGACTTTTTTCTCGAGATTTTGACTTTTTTCTCGACATTTTGACTTTTTTCTCGAGATTGTACTTCAACATTAATCTCGACATTTCCACTTTTTTCTCGACATTTCTACTTTTTTCTCGAAATTTTGACTTTTTTCTCAACATTTCCACTTTTTTCTCAAAGTGCATAATGAAAAAGAAAATCTTCCCCCAGTTATAACTAATATAGAAACATGCAGCATGTGTTGTCTTTATTCTAAGGCTGATACAAGACTTTTCATTTTTTGCGGATCCAGACATATTTGTTTTTTGTGTTTTTGGTCCAATATGGCTCTTTCAACATTTTGGTTTGCCGACCCCTGTTCTAAACCCACATGAGCGTCTGGAGAATAATCCAACCACAGACGTATCAGGTTTTTCCTAGAAAAACATTCATGACTTTACTGGATTATTTTCCAGGACGAGACGTTTCAGGGGAACGTTCAAGTTTCTCTTCTTCTACGTCACATTTCACTGCAAACATTTTTGCCACAGAATACAAACAAGAACCCGCAGAGGCGTCACCGGGCCTCAGGTCTGATTTCGTAGCGACGCCGCAGCATCACACAGTCCATGTAGATTTTAATCCATTGCACGGGAACTACCGGACCGCCGGTAGTTCACAGCAGTGAGCTGGTGCTGATCTGGTCCGGTCCTCAGCTCCCCTCAGGGTTCACACTAGGGATGGGCGATAAATTACCGTTCACGATATACCGTCCAAAAAGTTCCCCACGGTAAGAATTTGTCATCTCGCGGTAAAAATGATAAAAAGAAAGAAAGAAAGATATGAGCCAGAAAGAATGAAAGAAAGAAATGGGCCAAAAAGAAACAAAGAAAGAAAGAAAGAAAGAAAGAAAGAAATGGGCCAAAAAGAAAGAAAGAAAGAAAGAAAGAAAGAAAGAAAGAAAGAAAGAAAGAAAGAAAGAAAGAAAGAAAGAAAGAAAGAAAGAAAGAAAGAAAGAAAGAAAGAAAGAAAGAAAGAAAGAAAGAAAGAAAGAAAGAAAGAAAGAAAGAAGGATACATTCCTGTTGACGTTTTTATGTAACAAACATGGCGGATCCGAGGAGCTTCAGTCATTACAGTTTTGCAGTACAGGTGTAACTCATTTAATTGGTTTTTATTAATTCAATTTAATAGGTGTAGTTTAGTAGCATTTAGTATCTTTTAGAGCAGTGATTTGGCTCCAAAGACTGAATGTGGAGATAGATTTATAGTTACAAAGGTGGAGTTGAATTGGTATTTTTTTAATCGTAATTTTTATCGTTATCGGGATAAATGCCATAAATTATCGTGATACATTTTTTAGTCCATACCGCCCATCCCTAGTTCACACATCTTCTCCTGATGGCGGCTGTAACGGGCAGGAAGTCGTTACTGCAGCAGAATCATCATCATGATGATGAAGAATAGGGGTGTAACAATATATCATGCCACGAAATTACAAAAACGTCACGATAAAAACTGTAGCTGATATTGGGTTATTAATATTAATATATTGTGTTTACTAGTAACATCCTATTGGTGCAGCGGGATCACGTGACGACCTCGACCCCCGGACCAAAATCTGACTACGCTCAGAAGAAACTAGTACCGTTTTGGTCCCAATCACGGGACTCTTGGGGGTTTTGAGCTCTGAACTTTTACTTCTAAGGCGAGCATGAATCAATCTTTTTTATGATGTAAAGATTGTGTAGCGGGATGAAACGATAACGGGGTTCACCTTACGGCCTCAGGCTGGAGCAGGTGAAGCTCTGAGCTCTGGCACAAGATAAATAACAGTCATGTTGCATTTGGAGTTTGGGACTTTTCATAGTTTATTTACTTTTATCTATTTATTTATTTATATTTATTTATTTAATTAATTTTAGTTGTTAAATTTCTGGAAAAGAAAATAGTCAAGTCATACATGAGAGAAACTATTCAGTTTGTAGCAAAATATTTGTACTTGTCTGAAACTGAAGATCATAATGCAAACCTGACATTTACTTTTAGTTCAGTTTGTGGAAAATGGTTGGCCTGGCTTTCTCTTTAAATCTTATAAAGCATTAAAAACTGTAACAATAGGGCAAACACACAGCATTGTTTTTGTATTTTGCGTCTTTCAAATAAAAGACCATTTTTCTAGTCATATGTTCCTCATTCAAGTTGTTAAAAAAATACTGCTATAATATCGTATCGTTATTGTGACCTCAGTATCGTGTATCGTACCGTATCGTGAGATTAGTGTATCGTTACACCCCTAATGAAGAACCAGGCCGGCGTTCTGCCGAGGAGGAATCCTGGATCTGGGTCAGTGTTACACGACTGAACCGCAGGATTATAAGGAAAAGTGGAAAAGTCCCCGGGCTCATGGGCTCATGGGCTCATGGGCTTTGCTCCTGCAACTTTCCAACCAGACGCCTCTCAAGAGAGAGAGAAACCACAGCAGTCTCTGGTTTGTTTGGTTTTCCCTTTGTCTCTCTCTTCTCTTCTCTCTCATTTCTTCCTGCGTTAATACTGACTCCCCCTTTTAACATTTTTTTTTTTAAATAATTATTTATTTATCATTTTTCCTTATTTATTTTATTCATCCTATTTAATTATTTATTTATTTTTGCTGCTGTCTCTCCTAAAATAAGCATCATTCTAGAAAACCATCATACTCATACACACCACACACGTGCATACATACACACCCACATACACAATAGGAATGCCCCGATACCGATACTGCTCTCATAAACTCGTACTCCCAAAAATTATCCGATACCACGCACCAATACTTCATTGTTGTTGTAGTTACTGGTTAGTGACTCTAGGGGGAGATGTTGAGCTGCAGTCACCATGGTGATGAGAAGAGAGTGATACATGAGTGAGACTGGCAGCGCCGTTTCAGGCAAGATAGAGACAATTAATGCAGCGGGACGTCAGCAGTGTGGACATATTTCAAAATAAGGGACGACGACAGAAGCAAGACAGACTGAAGCTACTGCTGCTAAGGTGTCAAGAGGAGGGAAGGAGAATACGTCGTTTAATAACAATTAATAACAGCAACTTGGTTGGTAAAAGATAATTTTATTTTAAAGCTCCATCTGATTGGAATAATCTTCCCCTCTTTTTGCGTTCTATTACCTCTTTTCATTGTTTTAAGTTGGCATTATATTCTCATCTTAAAACAAATTGCCTATGTTTTTAATTTATTTATGTATTTTTTGTCCTTTTTTCTATTTATTCATTTATTTTTATTTATTTATTCATGTATTTATTAATTTTTATTTTTTTATTTTCTCTCTGTTATGCTACATTTATCTCATTGTTTTGGTTATTCAATTAGTCTACTTTGTAACTACCGGTAGACTTATGTGTGTAGGGGTTGTGGGTGGGAGGGGGTGAGCAAGTATGTGTATGTCTGTACTGTAATGTGATATATTGTAATGTTGTATGTTTTATGGGACCCCCTTGAAAATGAGATGTTACATCTCAAGGGGCTATCCTTTAATACATTCTAAATTCTAATTCTAAATTCTAACTTGATAAAGCATCTCAAGACGCATCATAAAGTTGAGTATACGGAGTTTGCTAATGCTACTGCAAGACCACAACAGCAACATTAGCTCAGGTTCTGCAAAAGCGACAGGCAATGGCAAGAGACAACCGTTAAAATACCGGAGGCTCTAACCCGTTATATAGCGCTATAAAATATATTATATATATATATATATATATATATATATATATATATATATATATATATATATATGTATATATATATATATATATATATATATATATATATATATATATATATATATATATATATATATATATATATATTCATATATATATATATATATATAAATATATATATATATTGTATTATTATTATAATACAATTATATATATATATATATATATATATATATTTTTTTTTTTTATATATATATATATATATTATACAATTATATATATAATTATAATTATTATTATAATTGTAAAAGTATAATTTTCTCCGCTTCTACCGCTTCCCGCTTCTCCGTCCGCCATTGTTAAATATTTTTCTGACTGTGCGCAATGAATCTTGGGATATGGTGAGCCGCGGAGGATACAACCGATGGATCCTTCAAACAGCGGGAAAATAGGCTGCATTTGTGGGCTGCATTTCAAGGAGCCTTCGAAATGGGACAGCCTTCGGCGCGCCGCTGTGACGTAATCGGCCTTCAAATCCAGCCCTCGAAGGACGCAGCCCCTGAATTGGGACACAGCTACTGTCAGCTGTAGAAGACGAAGGATTTCACCGTCTTCTCGACGCATTCGAGCCGCGTTATGATGTTTCATTGATATGTTATATGTTTGATATTTTCTTAAATGTGAAGACAGTGCCAGTGTGGAGACTTTTTATTTACACAGAAAGATAATTTTTTGTTTAAAATAGTTATTCTGCTCATTTTATTTATTTTTATTGAATTTATCTGTTGCAAATAAAACCTGCCTTCCAATTCATTGCATTTTTCATTGCATTTTTAGCCTAGTTATTTTTGCGGTAGAAGTATCGTTCCGGTACTTGGTATCGGCAAGTACACAAATTAAAATACTCGTACTCGGTGTGAAAAAAATTTGTATCGGGGCATCCCTAATACACACCCACATTCTTTTATATCCATATAATTCTATTTATGGCACTGCAGTTTTATTTTTATATTTCTATTTTTGTCAATTTTCACAGTCAATTCTCAAAGTTTGATTACCACGCCCATAATTTTTTGCATCCCTTCAGTCCACGCTGCTAACGGTGAGTAACATCCTCAAAATCTCTAAGAAGATATATAGTTTTATATATTTACAAGCCAGCAGAGATAATTTTAGATGCTTCCCGTGCCCTGAATGCATTAAGTGACGGGAGCATTATTTGATAGGACGTTACTGGACTAACAAATTATGCTACAGTACCCCTGAAATATTGATTTAAAATGGATAATATGGTATGTTGAGTATTTGATCCTTCAAAATACACCACCCATGACATGAATTGCATTACATTGAAGATCCCACAAAGTGGTGAAAGCAGCACACCAAAAAATGTCGATGCCAGACAGGCTCAGTTACAAATTTCCATCTTTTATTGTACACAATACATTTTATTACATTGTAATTTGCTCTGAAGAAGGCTCCGGCCGAAACGTGTCAACGCTCACAATAAAAGATGGAAATTTGTAACTGAGCCTGTCTTGCATCGACATTTTTTGGTGTGCTGCTTTCACCACTTTGTGGGATCTTTAAGTTAAGTTTCTTTCAGGTCCAGCACCCACTGCCCACTTAATTGGCAGCAATCAGAGGAAGCACAGCTGTCTTCTCCTTCCATGAATTGCATTACACTTTGTGACCATTATACGATAAAGAGAAAAAAAAACAATTCTATGGCTTTATCTGATATTCATTCCGTCATTGGCCTTTATTTAACCAGGCAGGTCATTAATAACGTTCTTATTTACAATGACGGCCTGGCAAGAGACGAGGAGCACTTGGGGGGAAAGGAAGTGGTTTAGGGAGTAAAACACAGTAAAATTGTAGCTCTGCAAAGGTAGAAAACCATTAGGTAGCATTTTTCGACAGGGTAGCAAGAATCAACAGATAGACGCTATCGGTTTATGCGGCGATAGCATTTATCGACAAAGCAGCAGAAACCGACAGAACACCCTCCCCGTTTAGTTCCTTATGGAGCCAAATCAAGGCCAAAAGTTTCAGATCTTTTTATTTCAGTTTCACATCTTTTTTTCAGTTTCCCGAAGGCAACATGACTGAGGAATAGGGATGGGCGGTATGGACTAAAAAATGTATCACGATAATTTCTGGCATTTATCCTGATAACGATAAAAAAAATACCAATACAAAAACGTCATCAACGGGAATTTTTCTTTTTCTTTCTTTCTTTCTTTCTTTCTTTCTTTCTTTCTTTCTTTCTTTCTTTCTTTCTTTCTTTCTTTCTTTCTTTCTTTCTTTCTTTCTTTCTTTCCTTCTTTCTTTCTTTCTTTTTAGGCTCATTTCTTTCTTTCTTTCTCGCTCATTTCCTTCCTTCCTTCCTTCCTTCCTTCCTTCCTTCCTTCCTTCCTTCCTTCCTTCCTTCCTTCCTTCCTTCCTTCTTTTCTCCCTTCCTTCCTTCCTTCCTTTCTCCTTTTCTCCCTTACTTCCTTCTTTTCTCCCTTCCTTCCTTCCTTCCTTCCTTCCTTCCTTCCTTCCTTCCTTCCTTCCTTCCTTCCTTCTTTTCTCCCTTCCTTCCTTCTTTTCCTTCTTCCTTCCTTCCTTCTTTCCTCTTTTCTTTCCTTCCTTCTTTCCTCCCTTCTTTCCTTCCTTCCTTCCTTCCTTCCTTCCTTCCTTCCTTCCTTCTTCCTTCCTTCCTTCCTTCCTTCCTTCTTTTCTCCCTTCCTTCCTTCCTTCCGTCCTTCCTTCTTTTCCTTCTTCCTTCCTTCCTTCTTTCCTCCTGCTCTCTCCTTCCTTCTTCTCTTCCTCTTTTCTCCCTTCCTTCCTTCCTTCCTTCCTTCCTTCCTTCCTTCCTTCCTTCCTTCCTTCCTTCCTTCCTTCCTTCCTTCCTTCCTTCCTTCCTTCCTTCCTTCCTTCCTTCCTTCCTTCCTTCCTTCCTTCCTTCCTTCCTTCCTTCCTTCCTTCATCCATCCCTACTGAGGAAGGTCCCCAGCCTTCTCTGTTATGCTGTCACTCATGATTCCACGCCCCTCTCAGTTGAGGCCACGCCCCCCACGCCAGATCGGGGCCAAAAGTCTGAAACTGCAAAAAAAAATGTAAACTGTAAAAAAATAAGTTCATGATCAAAACTTGAATTTTCAGGTTCAAATCTTATTTCAAATTAGCAAAACTTTTGGCCTTGATTTGGCTCCATAGTTCCTCCCCGTTTAGTTCCTTCCCGTTTAGTTCCTCCCCGCCAAACCTCTCTCACCTCTACTGATACCATCCCTCCATCACCTTCCCGTCTCTCCTGCCCTCCCGCCCCCCCTGCCCCCCCCTGCCCGGGCCGTGCCCCCCCCACCAGTCCACTACAATGGGCCAGTGTGCGAGTGTGAGACACACTGATGTCACATCCAAAGCATTCAGATTGGCCCCTCGTGAAATTAGAACAATATTTGTTTAGTTACAGCCGAGCAGCAGCTCCGTCCCGCAGCGCTGGGGGGGTATTTGCATGATGAGGGGGGGGGGCACATTTTTCCTGCTTGTTAGGAGCAGAGAGAGCAGCCAACCCCCGGGCCGGGACTCACGGAAACTATGCAAAAAACACACTTTGGAAATCAAAGGGCTGTTCAGAGTTCTGACGGAGGTGGATTCGGGGGATTTTACTAAAAACAAAAGGACTTTTTAACGTGACGTCGCACAAAAACACTGTTTAACTTAACATGCGTTTGAAGGTTTGATAAATACCTGAACAAAAAACTTGTTTTAGAGGTTTGAATAGCTGACAATAGGGATGGGCGGTATGGACTAAAAAATGTATCACAATAATTTCTGGCATTTATCCCGATAACGATAAAAATTATGATAAAAAAATACCAATTCAACTCCACGTTTGTAACTATAAATCCAGTCTTTGGAGCCAAATCACTGCTCTAAAAGAATACTAAATACTACTAAACTACACCAATTAAATTGAATTGATCTTTCTTTCTTTCTTTCTTTCTTTCTTTCTTTCTTTCTTTCTTTCTTTCTTTCTTTCTTTCTTTCTTTCTTTCTTTCTTTCTTTCTTTCTTTCTTTCTTTCTTTCTTTCTTTCCTTCCTTCTTTTCTCCCTTCCTCCCTTCCTTCCTTCCTTCCTTCTTTTCTCCCTTCCTTCCTTCCTTCCTTCCTTCCTTCCTTCCTTCTTTTCTCCCTTCCTTCCTTCCTTCCTTCCTTCCTTCTTTTCTCCCTTCCTTCCTTCCTTCCTTCCTTCCTTCCTTCCTTCTTTTCTCCCTTCCTTCCTTCTTTTCTCCCTTCCTTCCTTCCTTCTTTCCTTCCTTCCTTCCTTCCTTCCTTCCTTCCTTCCTTCCTTCCTTCCTTCCTTCCTTCCTTCCTTCCTTCCTTCTTTTCTCCCTTCCTTCCTTCCTTCCTTCCTTCCTTCCTTCCTTCTTTTCTCCCTTCCTTCCTTCCTTCCTTCTTTTCTCCCTTCCTTCCTTCCTTCCTTCCTTCCTTCCTTCCTTCCTTCTTTTCTCCCTTCCTTCCTTCCTTCCTTCCTTCCTTCCTTCCTTCCTTCCTTCCTTCCTTCCTTCCTTCCTTCCTTCCTTCCTTCCTTCCTTCCTTCCTTCTTTCCTTCCTTCCTTCCTTCCTTCCTTCCTTCCTTCCTTCCTTCCTTCCTTCCTTCCTTCCTTCCTTCCTTCCTTCCTTCACGTTGTGCGTGGATTTAACACAGAACCATAAATCAGTTTTACACAAAAACATCATCAACGGGAATTTATCGTTTTTTACCGTGAGATACAAATTCTTACTGTGGGGAATTTTTTTGACGGTTTATCGTGAACGGTAAAATATCACCCATTCCTAGCTGACAAACATTTTCACCAGTTGGTTTGCAGCAGGAGCCTCATGAATGAATGACTAAAACCGGACCAGACCGGACCACGTTTACCCGGACCACGTCTACCTGGACCGCTTGGAGCTGCGTCTCCGTCCACGTAAAGTTCCTTTCAGAAGATATTTGTGGTAAACTGAGACAGAAGAACCTCAGGTGAGCAGGTCTGAGGCCCCGTTTACACGGAGCAAAAACGGTGGTGTTTTCATGCGTTTTGGCCGTTCATTTACACAAAAACGAAGCTCAAAGTCTCCAAAAACCATCATTTCTGAAAACTCCGGCCAAAGTGGAGATTTGCAAAAACTCTGTCTTCACGTTTGCTTGTAAACGGAGAGAAACGGACATTTAGGCTTCAGAACGTCACATTATGAGACAGAAACGTCAACAGCGTCATTTGTGCGACCTGTGTTTACAATTAGTTTGGCCACTGTCAATATTTTCTTGTATTTTACCTGTTTTATATTCTAAAGTCACACTTAAAAGTAACTCCACTTCTCTGTCACTCCAAACCAAAGACTCTCGTTCATCTTGGAAGTAACTTCAAGCTACACGTGTTTGAAGTTTGTTGATGTTTTTTTCCAGGATTCTGATTGGCTAGCATGACTTTATCTTCTCGTTACACTGCCCCCTGTAGGTTTGGCTGCTCATAGCACCTTAACTATTTATGCGAGTTTGCGTAAATTATGGTAATTTGCAAAACGTAGGGGGAGATATCCGTTTTTTGTAAACACCCAGCTATGTGGAAACGTTGCCTGAGAGAGAAGAACCTTAGGTGAGCAGGTCTCTGCACATCTGAGATCAGCAGGTGAAAGCTGAGGGACCTGGATGTGACACGGTCCTCTTCTGTAGAGCTGAGGCATCTCGGGAACATTTACTCAGGCAGGGTCTTTAATATCCATCCATTATTTATACCCGCTCTATCCTTTGCAGGGTCACGGGGGTCTGTTGGAGCCTATCCCAGCTCATTTCAGGTGAGAGGCAGGAGTTACACCCTGGACAGGTCACCAGTCCATCGTAGGGCCACATATACAGACAAACAACCAGACACACTCACACTCACATCTACGGGCAATTTAGAATCACCAATTAACCTAACCTAGACTGTGGGAGGAAACCGGAGTACCCGGAGGAAACCCATGCAAGCACGGGGAGAACATGCAAACTCCACACAGAAAGACCCTGGGAGTCGAACCGGGGACCTTCTTGGTGTGAGGCAACAGTGCTAACCACTAAGCCACCGTGCTGCCCTCTTAAAGGGTCTTTAATAATAAAATTCAAAACATAAAATAAATAAATAAAAATAAAATTCCTTTGTTCAGGAATTACCCAAATAAAACACAAATATGCATCAAACGGATAAAACATCCACACAAACACAAGACAACAACCGGACCTGCAGACTCGGTCCTGCAGACCCAGAAAGTGGCGCCACCATGGCCACCCCTGCCAATTTGCTGGCCACCCCACTGGCCTCAATAAAAAAAAAAAAAAACACTTGCTGGTCACATAGATTCTATCGTCAGTTTTGCGTTTCATCCCAAATCATTTGGGCAAAATGCATATCAGTATGCGTTTTTTTAAGTATTTCTGAGCCTAATAATAATAATAAAAAAATAAATAAATAAATAAAATAAAAAATAAAAAAAAAAAAATATATATATATATATATATATATATATATATATATATATATATATATATATATATATATATATATATATATATACATCTGAGGTATTTCTGAGCCTGTATTCTACAACAGTATAATAAAGTCCTGTAATGATGGCTTTTAGTTTTGGTGTCCACCCCAAAAATTGAAGTGGCCCCATCTGGCCCCCCTTGTAGTCAGGGGGCAAACCCTAAGATTGATAACTATGCTCACGCTTCTGGGTAAAGTTTTACAACCTAATTTTTTTGTTAGAAGGAACCCCTAGGAGGAATAATAAGGGTGTTGTCATCTTGGATTTTTTTGCTGGTGACCACTGGAGGTGCTGTAACATTCAAATACTCAATTCATGCATATGGTCACAATAATGGTCAAAATGTGAACGGACTGAACGGAATGATGCCAATGATTAATTCTCCAGCGCATGACTACGATACACTTTGGACAGTATTAAAAAACTGCTATAACATGACCAACAACCTAGGTCAAAAGTACACAGTCATAACATTTGATGAGCATCTTTATTGTAAAGCAAAGATGCTTCAGTGGCACCATCAAATATAGGCAGAGGTGGGTAGTAACGAGTTACATTTACTCTGTTACATTTACTTGAGTAAGTTTTGGGAAATGTTGTACTTTTAGGAGTAGTTTTGAATCTCTATACTTTTTACTTTTACTTGAGTAGATTTGTGAAGAAGAAACTGTTCCTCTTACTCCGCTACATTAGGCTACGTTGAGCTGTTACTTTTCTATTATCCCTTTTATCCACGTACGCGTCAATCTCATGACATCACTGAGTGATTCTTTGGGAAAAATGTTTGTTTTTGCATGTTTTGTCACATTTACACAGACTCAAACACACACAGAGTTTCTATGAGTTCATGTTTGTTCTAGTTCTGCCTGGTTAAAAAAGAAAAGTACAAAGGCTTGAAGTTTTGTGCTACTTGTGCTTAATTTATTTATTTTTATTCTGTTATCATTTTATTATGTATTAAAGTACTTGAATTTACTTTAAGATTATTTTAATTTAAGCTATTTTTTATTACTTTTAATTTATTTTATTATTTTATTGATTTAATTTGAAGATGATTATTTTGTACTTTTGTCTGTTTGAATGGTTGTGTTAAAAAAATAAATCAGACGTTACTCAACAGTTACTCAGTACTTGAGTAGTTTTTTCACCAAGTACTTTTTTACTTTTACTCAAGTAATTACTTGGATGACTACTTTTTACTTCTACTTGAGTCATATTATTCTGAAGTAACAGTACTTTTACTTGAGTACAATTTTTGGCTACTCTACCCAGCTCTGACTATAGGAAACATTTCTGAGGGCGCCCCCCCTTAACCAGACCCCCCAGTTCCAGACCAGCCCGACGCCTCGGAAAGTTGGGAGAAAGTCCGGTCTCACCTCCATCCAGCGCTGCGCCTCCGCGAAGGCGTCCTGGCAGCTGCGGGGGGACGGATCCCTCCACTCCATCACCAGACCGCTGCTGTCAGGGTTCCGGGGCCAGGTCGGTTCCTCCTGATCCAGTTCGGTTCCAGGTCCAGTTCGGCTTCTGCTGACCCAGTTTGGTTCCAGTTCGGACGCGCGCAGTGGCCGTTACGCGCAGACGCGCTGCTGCGCATTCATCCAATCCGCTCCGGCGCGCTGCGCGTAACCGCCGCGGTGCCGCGTACCTGTCCTGCGCGCACCCGACACACCTGTGCGCGCACCCGACACACCTGTGCGCGCACCCGACACACCTGTCCAGCAGATCCACCAATTAAACTGTCTCCTCCTCCTGGTTCCAGGTCCGAGGGTCCAGCTCGGGCTCTCTGAGGGGCCCGGGACCAGGTACCGGGTACCGGGGGCCACCCAGGGGACTCTCGGACCTCCAGGGGGGATTTCTCTGTCCTCTCCTTCCAGCAGGTCCAGGTTTTCACGGCTGTCCCGACACACGGATCAGGACCGACACCGACCCGAGGTCCTGGTTCCGCGTCCAGAACCCGCACCACTGTGAGCTCTAGCTGCTCGGCTGGAAAAAAAGGGGAAAAGTTTGCAGCTTGAGGGGAAAACTTCTCCATCTGAGGCAGCGACGGTCCCGGTTCTGACCCGGTCCTGCGGCGCCCCCGAGCGGCCGCGGGGGGGTTTATTTATTTCGAACATGTATAAAAAAAAAAAACAAGAAAAAAAGATGAGAGAAACAAATCCAGGTGGGCATTCCACCACATAAAGAAAAAAAAAACACATCAAAAAACATATTTCAGTTACATGTTCGAAAAGGAGTGGGAGGAAGTATAAACTTATTTAATCCCACCCCCTTTCCACTATGGAGGATTTTTTGTGCCAAAATTAAATAAATAAATAAATACATCATTAATTAATTAAAATGGGAATGAAATATATCATTAATTAATTAAATGTGTCATTAATTAATTAAATGCAGTTTTACATTTCATGATTCACACGCAACACAAAATCATTAATTAAATGTGTCATTAATTAATTAAATGCTGAAATAATAAATATATATTTTTACTTAAAATGAATGGTATTTTAATTAATTAATTACATATTTCATTCTAATTTTAATTAATTAATGACACATTTAATTAATTAATGATATATTTAATTCCCATTTTAATTAATTAATGATGTATTTATTTATTTAATTTTGGCACAAAAAATCCTCCATATGATATAAATATAACTATGATATAAATATAATACGTATATCTATACAAAGACAACATGACGAAATAGCAAAACACACACAGCTTCTGATCTTTAAACACAGTCTTCATTTTTATTCCTCAAATAAACTATGTCTTTATATTTCTTCCTAAATTGTTTTATGTTTGTACATTCTTTTAACTCCAAATTCAAACCATTCCACAGTTTGATTCCACAAACTGATACACAAAAACTTATTTTTGTTGTACGCACAAATAAAGATTTGAAGTTTAGGTTTCCCCTTAAATTAAATAAATAGTATAATAAATAGTCCTCTTACAAAAACGAGCCATACGTATCTCTATATTTTAAAAAGACAGTTTATTTTTGGTGTCGTATTCTATACCACATTTCATTCACCTGAAAGTGAAATAAAAAAAACAAAACAAGGGAAGGATCATTTTTGGTTGTGTTGCTTCTTTTCATGCGTGCTATAAAATACTTGTACTTTTACTTTTGATACTTGAGTATATTTTTTCACAAGATACTTTTGATACTTAATGTGAGCTACTTTAAGACTTTTACTCAAGTAATTTTCTTATGGGTGACTTTAACTTTTACCAAAGTGTTTTTCGGTTATGGTATTTCTACTTTTACTAAGGGCCAATCCCAATACACCCCCTACTTTCTTCCACTAGCCCTCCCTCACTACCACTACCCCTAAAAAAGAAGCCACAGATTTTAGGGCACTTGAAATCTTCCCAGGTCTGTCCCAATACTCCCCCTACTCCTATTTTCAGCACCACCCCTAAAATCAGGAAGCTGAGAGCCAAAAGCTGTTTTAATTTCAGCTGTAGCACTGTTAATATGCCACTTGATTAAGTTTTAATATTTTTTCAGGCGTAAAAGTAACCGTTAAGATCCCCAACCTGGGCTCAGTTTATCCAAATAACGCCTGTTAAGAAATTTGACCCGATGTTTTCGGAGATGAGAAGAGGCCCGGGGCACAGCAGCAGCTCACGTACAGACTTCCGTAACTATCATTGTCACCAATCACTGATGGCTTCCTGTCAGCATGTCAGATCATTACTTGGATGTGGGGAAAAAGCAGAGAACACGAGAAATGATCCAGGCTGAGTTGGATTTGGGAAGCCGCTTGGTGATGGAGACGGTGACGGGACGCACAGTGCAGGAGATCGTGGAGAGAGCAGAGAAAAGGTCCTACTACCGATGCGGTGGCGAACCCTCACTGTCTGATATGACGAGATCCTCCAAGAAAATAACCCAGATTTTTAAAATCATTATACAAAGCTTCAAATTGCGGAGATCAGGTCCGCCCCACCGCGACCCCATTAATTGGATTTGAACGGGAGAAAATGAAAAAGGATTTTTTTTTTTTAATACTTTATTTTTGTAGAAAAATCATACAAAAAAACCCCAAAACATACAGCATACAGAATAACATACAACAAGCAGTCGGTCACCTATACATTGATACATACGCTATTCTCATGGGGATACAGTCAATCCATACAGAAGTGGGTCAATGGACATCTCTTGTGGTCAAATACACAATCCATTTTTCCCAGTATTGCAGATATTTTTCCATCCCTAGATTTAGTGAGGTAATTCTTTCCATATTTTGAATGTTAGACACAGTATCTATCCAGTCTGTCTCTGTTGGAGGAGAGGCCTGTAACCATCTTCGCGTTACAGCTTTCTTGCTGGCTGCTAGCAATATTTTGAGTACCGTATTTTCTGGACTATAAGCCGCACCTGTATATAAGCCGCACCCGCTCTATTTGTAAAAAAAAACAATAAAAAAAGATATACAAGCTGCAAATATTTATGTTGTTAGATTAGACATTTACTACATGTACAGAACCATTTTGAACTGTAAATGATGTACATGTTTGTACCTAAATAGATCCTTTCCTAACAGTGTCTTTTAACACGGCAGCAACTTTGCTGATTAAAACTGGACAGAACCAAGAGAAAATAACCAGTATTTATTTATCTATTTATCTGTTTGAAATCTGCTTCTACCTACTTCTATTTGCTAAAGAAGAAGTAGCGTATTCTTCTTTACATTTATTTTGTCTTAGTTTTGATTCTAATTCCGGTTAGAGCGCCCGAGCTGTGGAAGAAAAATCCACAGAATAGCCGCACCTTTGTATAAGCTGCATGGTTCAAAACCTATGAAAAAAGTAGCGGCTTATAGTCCAGAAAATACGGTAGGTACTTATCACGCACCAATAAATGGGGTGCAATGTTGCCCAAATAAATAACGGAGAAAGAGCAATCAATTACATCACCTAAAATATTTTGAATAGCCTGTATGATCTCTTGCCAATATGGCAGAATAGCTGGGCAGCTCCAAAATATATGAAAATGATCTGCCAGCTGTTCTCCACAGTTCCTCATACATAGACCCCTGCCCGTCTCCCCTGTCTGCTTACATTTTAACTTTGGGGTTATGAAATACCTAACTAAATTCCGCCAGCAAAAATCTTGCCGGAGACCGGAGCTGGTAGAGTTAGACTGCACAGATCACATGTTCAACCAGTCTTCTTCTGTGATGACAATTCCAGATTCTTTCTCCCATTTTTATCTAATCTGTTGAGTGATTTTTGGTAGATTGAATACGGGAGTACAGTGTTGAGACAAGTTTCTTATTGTTGCCATTTTTATACATGTCAATAAACATGTCAATTAAATTGGCCTCACATTTTTCTGTTTCGGCTTTATCTCATCATTAAAATAAGTCCTGGTTTGAAGATACCTAAAGAAATCATTTTTTTCTAAACCATACGTACCTGAGATTTTCTGGAAGCTATCAAATTGTCCCTTTGACGATATTAAGCAATAGCAGGTGACACCCATTCTGTACCAGTGATTAAAATGAAAAAGGATTATGAGAAAAAATACAATAAGTACAGTAAGACAAATTGTGACTGGCGGGTATTTCACTGCACATCTATTTGATTTATGCAATGGTGAAAAAATTGGCAAAATAAATTAAAATCTGCGAAGAACCATTGTTCGGTATTATTCGGTATTCGGTAGTGTTGATTATTATATTCGGTTTCGGCCACAAATTTTAATTTCGGTGCATCACTATACATTAATATATATGAGAAGTTTGTAAAATGCTGGAAACAAACTGAGCTGAAACTATGTGCATCTTCATCTTCATCATCATCACGGTCCAGTCAGAGTCTGTCCACACAAACTGGTGCTGCTTCAACCTCTGAGGACCATCAGGACACGACTCATCCTCTCATCACAAACACCGTCCTGGTCACTCAAACCATTGCCATCTGTAGAGGGAAGAAGAAAGAAGAGAGGAGATAAAGGAGTGTTTGCAGAGATCCCTCCATCTGCTGTCAGTCAGTGATGCAGCACATCCAGGATTCAGAGCTGCAATGGAGCAGCTGTGTGTCTGTACATCCTGGAAGGCCGTCAGCTGGACTACACCTTTATTTCTGGACACGTGAACACGAGCACAACACTGGTCTACAACCAACATCTGGACCATCTGATTGGCTGACTGCTGTCTCTGTGTTTCTGTCCAATCCTGCAGCCTGTCATCATAAGCTGCTGAGAAGCTGCAGCTTTACTAGAAACACTGATCTTTTTTTTAATACCAACTGGTTTTAGTAGAAAACTGCTGGAAGCAGCAGAACCGAGTCCAACCTCCACTGACCTGAGAGTCTCCAGCTGGTAGTCTGGACTCTCCACCAGATCAGAAAGCTGCTTCACCCCTGATTCCTGCAGCTCGTTGAATCGGAGGTCCAGAAGTTTCAGATGGGAGGGGTTGGATTTCAGAGCTGAGACCAGAGAAGAACAGCTGATCTCTGACAAACTGCATTCCTCCAACCTGAATAAAGAATAAAAGATGTGAGCTGAAGCCACCAGGATGCAGGTTATAACAGTCCAACTGAACCAGTGAAAAAGAGCTTCATCAATATGCATGACATCATGCTGCTGCTTCGTAGTGACTTCAGCTCTTCAACTCTGCAGCTCCACCAGTGGATCCATCCATACAAACGCATGTTGTGCAGCCAAATGATTCAAGTTTCCACACAAACAAACATGTCAGGATGAATTCTGTGACAAATGTCAACTTATTCATTTGTATGAAGAGAAAATGAAGCATTTGTTTGAATGTCAGAGACACAGAAACATGAAGAACTGATGTCTAATATTTTAATATTGAGATGCCTGATGTATGTTCGGACCATTTTGCATGCAATTGTTAAATTAAATCTACTGAAATATTGATCATTTCTCAAGTCTTATTCTTCGTAACTTAGACACTCAGCTTCAGTCCAGTTATTCACCTAGTTGGAAAGAATACATTAAAGAGCATTTGATGTGTTTTTCCACAACACTCATCATCTTCTGTGTGTTTGTTTCCTCATTTTCATCATCATCATTTTACAGATTAATTACAATTCAATATCATCTTCATCATTTTACATGCTCCATACAGATGAGAATTAGAAAGGTGATGGACTTTATGAAGGCTGATGTTCATATTGATGTCACACATGTGATCAAATGTCTGCGTATATTTCTCTTCAGTATTATTGACTTGATGACTAGAAAAGTCTGAGTCTGTGCTGATTTCAATAAAGTCAGTGATGAGGACGACAGTCTTTCTAGACCATGTAAAGTCCATTCATGTCACGTGTTTCTGTCACAATAACACGTCTGTTTGTAAATGATGTTTTGGACAATAAAATTTTCATTCCTAGAAGGACTTGGACTTGCAGAGAAAGAGTTTCAGGACAGGAGGACCGTCTGTGTTTATTCAGCATACATGAAAGACATCTCTTCTCCAGTGATGTATCTGGAACTTGTGCAGAAAACTTTTGTCTGATTAATAAATTTGATTCATCAAGAACAAATGCATGATGACACAAAAACATACAAATCTGAACCCTTACAGGGAAACTACAACCAAATACTCATCAAAATATGGAAACTAATTGTTGCTCCAGGGTTTAATGTAGTTTTTAATGGCAGAAACAGTTTTGATGGAATTTGAATTCAAATATCAGTCTTTCTATGGAAATATAAATTAAGGTAAAAGTTTATTGGAGATGAGTTTTGATGTAAACATTTGTATCTATTTATTTATTTAAAAGGGACAACGCACATTAATTGACATGAGCGCTTGAGTCCATCATGTAAATGTGCCAGATTTAGCCATACAGGCTAATTTACATCTGCAGTCCCTGGCAGGTTGATGGTATATATAAAAAACATTGAAAAAGAACACACTAAAACACAGAGTACAAACAATTAGTAAAACCACGACACTCCGAATAATGACAAACAACATAAATGAAGAACTATAGCACGCAAACACATTAGCTCACACAAAAGCACATAAACACAAACAGGTTAAAGCAATAACCTGACCCCTATACCAGATTATTGATGTAAAAATTTTCATTTGTTAAAATGTTTTTTTTTTCCATAAACGATGAATAAATTAACAATATTCATCATTTCCATGTTTTTAAGGGGATATTTCTTCATCAATCAGTACATATTTGTCTGTTTAGGAGATTTTCTCTGAAAAAATTGATTGAGAGACTGAGAGCTGGCCAACGATTAAAATTTTTAATCTTTTTTTTTTTTTAAATATTTTTTTTATCCCCGATTTTTTACCCATTTCATCACCCAGTGCTCATACCTAGACAGTCCTTGTTCCCCTCTGCCAACCCAAAGAGGGCCCTACACTGAGCTCAGGTCTCCTTCTTATCCTGAGGAGTGATGGACCGCTTCTTTTCACCAGACAGGATAAGGATTCTCCGGCCGAACGTAGCGCGTGGAAGGATCACGTTATTCCGGCCGGATCTGGCGCCCCGGTTGGCCAGAGGGGGCATGTATAGCCCAGGACTGTTGCATGTTTTTGTGAGGGTAGCTCCCATTAGCTACCCAGGGGAACACGGGGAGAACATGCAAACTCCACACAGAAAGATCCTTTCGCCAACCCCACCCAGGGTGTGGGCGCTGAAGTCATGGGAGAACTAACACACACTTCAGCGCCCACAGCGTCCCCCGGCGGGAATCGAACCCAGGACCTTCTTGCTGTGAGACGCTGCACTACCAGCTGCGCCACCGTGCCCCAAAAATTTTTTAATCTTAATTAATCCATGGTTTCTGTAATTAACTGCGATTAATCGCAAATTAATTGCATATTTATTGCATATTTATTCACACATTTTGTGCTGTTCTAAATTACCTCAAGGTATTTTTTTTAAAATGTTTTTAATACTGTTAACAACATGAGAAAGGGCAAATATGCTGCTTTATGCCAATGTTTATTCAACTTTCCACAAAAAAAGCTTTTGACCTGAATGTAACTTTCCTTCATAAATACCAACACAATGTAGTCCCCAACTTTATACTTGTAAAGACTAACTTAAGATTCCTTGTTTTTTTAAGCAGCTCAATGTAAAACAATGAACCATATGCATCACAAACATTGTACAAGAAATGCATTGGTCAGGTAAATTTTCCATGTAATTATGTCTAACCTCATATGGAGGAAAATAAAAGGCTCAAAAAATATCCCCTTCTCCTAAGGGGGATACAAGAACTAAATTACAAACAAATAAAGTGCACATGTAAGGGGAGTAACTCTTAACAGACATATTGAGGAAAAAGATTAAAAACATAGAAAAAGATATTTTTCCATGTTTAGAGTTTCATATTTGGTAAACTTATATTTGTTAAAATGAAATTTAATGGTAGTCAAAGGACGCCAATGTTGGTTTTGCTGATTTCAGCCACAGTAAGAAGTTATTTAGTAAATGAGCTCTATAGCTCATATATTGGACGACTACACATTCAGTCTGTCCACTATTGTCTCTCAGACTCTCTTAGTTTATTAACAGCGTCTGGATTACATTTTTGAACGTATTAGCTGTGAAGTTAAAGGTATAGTCTGTAATCGTATTCATTCAAAAACATTTACTGTTATACTGGGTGAAACGGTCCTTCCATCCTGAGAGTAGCCAGTGAATAATGTGTTCAGAAAAAGGAAAGAAAAAAATCCAACCTCTCTGACAGCTTTAATCCTGTAAAAACTCTGACCAATCTGTTTTTTGCGCACCCAGTGGCACGGATTGGTCAGAGGACCAGAGGATTGGCAGGGGGGAAAGAACCAATCAGATGCCTTCATTTTAAGTCCCACCCACGCCCCCCTCTGTCCCATGCGTGCACTCGTTACGTCGAAAATCTTGCCGGAAAACTTCACACACTCGAGTCACGTTTGCTGAAGAATGGCAGAGAAACGCAGCCAAAAATACCACCTCCAGCGTTACTTGTAATGGCTCGCCCTGCTAAAAAGGCTAAAAAAAGAAAGCCAAAGCGCGATTCTGCGGCGCAGGTTGTCTGCTACTGGGGGTCCGTGGGGATGGAGGCGTCTCCATCCCGGTGAGGGTGGCGGTGCGCTGCGGTGCCGTGTAGGCTCTGTTGCCACGGCTACGCCGTAGGGCTACGCCGTAGGCTACGGCGTAGGGTACGCGGCGACGAGCGCCATTCTGCGTTGGTGTAACGCGGAACCATAAATCAGCCTTCAGTGTGTGCTCTGTGTGCTGTTCTGAACTTCTCTGTTTCTCATTTTGCTGGGACGTCGGGTCCCTCCACCGAGACACAACTTTTGCGGTATGCGTTCATTGTTGTGTCTAAAAATGATGCGCAGTGCCCACCCAATCAGAAACGGTACAGATATGCTGTGATATTTTTTTATATTTATAAAAAAATAAAATTATAAAAAATGAAGGATCCCCATAACTTTGATTGGGTGGGCAGGATGCACGTTTGGGTGGACACAGCCCCCCCCCTGCCCCCCCCTAAAACCGGCCTCGCTTACAGGTGAATGAGACATGGGGTAGTTTTGTTGAAAATGTGCTGTCCAAAATGTCCTGGAAAACTCGACTCGCAAATGCGCGTTCCCCAAAGTTTGTGGGGGCGTGTCTTTGGACGGAGCGCTGCTCTCAATCTCTCTCAAATCTTGCTAGCTCTCCAACAAGTTTAGTTTTATGTAATAAATCAGAAGAGGAACTTTAAGAAGAAACAAAGTGTTAGTGGACTAAAGCAGAGAAGAAGAAACTCAGAGCAGTAAGATCAGATGGTCAGTGTGGATCAGCAGGAGATCAGCCTGATGTCTGCAGTTTAGTGTCAACACAACTTTCACATCATATTCATCTGAACACACAACTAAAACATGTCTGACCTCAGATCCTCCAGTATGCAGTCTGGACTCTCCAGAAATCCACACAGATGTTTCACTCCTGAATCCTGCAGCTTGTTCTTACTCAGGTCCAGAAGTTTCAGATGGGAAGGGTTGGACTTCCGAGCTGAGACCAGAGAAGAAAAGCTGATCTCTGACAAACTGCAGTTCTTCAATCTGAATAAAGAAACAAGAAAATAAAAATCTAATCAGATGTTTTTTTCTTTACATCAGTTCAGCTGACATGAAGACATGTGGTTTCTGACGGAGAAGTTACAACATTTAGGTTCATTTACCAGCTGCTGACTGGATGTTACCTCATTTATTCATCATATCATATTCCGTCTGCTTTGTACGGAAGAGTATAAGAGTATTGGGGCCATGCAAGAGAAAAAAAATTGAGAGTGGAAGATTTTTTTTATTTTGCACTTCGAGAAAAAAGTCGTAATGTCGAGAAAAAAGTCGAAATGTCGAGATTAATGTTGAAATACAATTTCGAGAAAAACATTTCAACTTTATTCACGAAATTTTGACTTTTTTCTCAACATTTCAACTTTTTTCTCAACATTTTTCTCGAAATTATACTTCAACAATATTCTCGACATTTTGACTGTTTTCTCGATATTTCGAATTTTTTCTCGACATTTCGACTTTTTTCTCAACATTTCGACTTTTTTCTCGTGCATAATGAAAAAAAAAATCTTCCTCCTCTAAAATATTATTTTTATTTTTCTCCTGCCTGGCCCTAATACTCTTCCATAGCTTTGTCATCAATTAACTTATGTTGATCAAATTTAATGCTTTGTCAGCAGTTTATGAAAATGTTCCCGTCCTTCCTGAAAATCCAGTGATCTTCATAAACTTCTTGAAAAGAGTCAAGTCAAGTCAAGTCAGATTTATTTGTATAGCACAATTCGTGCACACAGCAGCTCAAAGTGCTTTACATAAAAACGTTCCAATACAATCAACAATGAATTGCAATCAACATCATACAGAACAGAGATGAAAGTTCATGAAGGCATGTTGTCCTTGAACCACGTCCTCTTCTTTGGCCTCGTCTGAACGTCTCCGTCCTCGTCTGACCTCAGCAGCTTCTTTTAGACCTGTCTGGTTCTGTCCGACAGTCAGGACCGTGTGAATGTTCTAACAGAACGGACTGATACTTGGATCACAGCAGGTTTGTGTCCAAATGAAAAGTGACTGAATGATGATGAAGCAGCAGGAAGTTGAGAAGATTAACACACCTGAACCATCGATCAGAGGAGTGGACTAAGGAGCAAGTTCAACACGGCCAGACTTTCAGACGTTGGACTGACAAAAGCTGAACTAGAATCAGAAGTCCTGGAGGTCATGATGGTGCTTGTAAACTTCCTGTGTTAAGCATGTATCCCAATACACCCGCTACTTTCTTCCACTAGCCCTCCTTCACTACCACTACCCATAAAAAAGAAGCCACAGATTTTAGGGCACTTGAAATCTTCCCAGGGGTCTGTCCCAATACTCCCCCTACTCCTACTTTCAGCACCACCCCTAAAATCAGGAAGCTGAGAGCCAAAAGCTGTTTTAATTTCAGCTGTAGCGCTGTTAATATGCCACTTTATTAAGTTTTAAAAGTAACCGTTAAGATCCCCAACCAGGGCTCAGATTATCCCAATAATGCCTGTTAAGAAATTTGACCGTATGTTTTCGGAGATGAGAAGAGCCGCCGGCTCCGTGTGAACCGTAATGTCAGTGACTCCCGACCCGCATACCACACAAACACGCCAGCCGCCACCTGGTTCAAACAATCCTTTCCTCGTCACCGGGTGATGACGTTATATAGCCGCGCCACCTTGTGACGTATCGACCCAGTGCCAATCTGCCAAATAATAAACAAACAGTGTATGCAGGGTGTGTGAAGATGTGCATGAGCCTTATAATGCCTAATATCCTAACATCTCCCCCCATAAAAAAAAAGAAAAATCTTTTTTCTTTCACTCTGCAGCTACACTTGCTCTTTCTAACCCCACTACCCAACCTAACGACTCCTCAGTCCGCTGCCCTAGAAAGTGTGTCTGCAATGACATTATCCTTCCCTGCCACATGCTGTATAGCTAGGTTGTATTGCTGCAGAACTAGACTCCAGCGGAAAAGCCTCTGGTTCTTTGTTTTGAACTTCTCAATGAACACCAATGGATTGTGATCCGTGTAGACCACAACCTCACCGCAGCCGTTGGTCACGTAAATTTCAAAATGCTGCAACCCTAACACCAAGGCTAACCCTTCTTTAAGAGATTTGTAAGTGGTTCTGTTATTGCAGCAAAATTACGGACAAATTTCCGGTAGAATCCACACATTCCCATCACCCTCATCAGCTGTCTCTTAGTCTGGGGCACCGGAAGTCCATCGATGACTTGCACCTTGGCAGCACGAGGACAGACCTGCCCACGTCCCACTACGTGCCCCAAATAAGTCACCTGGGCCTTGCCAATCTCACTTTTTGCCAAATTAATGACTAGGTTGACTTCAGCCAGTCGCACAAAGAACTCTTTTAACTGGGCTATGTGTTCTTCCCAAGTATCATGGTACAGAACCACATCATCAATATAGGTCACACAGTTTGTCAAGCCTCGAGTGACTTGACTCATCAACCGCTGGAAACACGCAGGGGCATTTCTCAAACCAAATGGAAGGACCCGGAACTGGTACAGGCCCTCCGGAGTCACAAATGCTGAAATCTCCCCTGCCCGTTCCGACAGCGGCACTTGCCAGTACCCTTTCAATAGGTCAAATTTGGACACATATTTGGCGGACCCGATCCTATCAATACAGTCTTCAATCCGAGGAATAGGATAAGAATCTGCTTTCGTCACTGCATTCACTTTTCTATAATCCACACACATTCTAGTACTCCCATCTGGTTTAGGGACCAGTACAATAGGAGAGCTCCAGTCACTACTGCTAGGTTCAATAATACCATGCTCTAGCATGTATGCTATTTCGTCCCTAACAATAACCATTTTCAGAGGATTTAACCTATATGGATGTTGCTTAATAGACCTTGCTTCCCCGACCAGTTCTATATCATGGATATATTCAGAGGTGAAACCAGGAGTATCTGCAAACACAGACGGAAACTGCTGGACCAAAGCATGCACTTCATCACCTTGACTCGGCTGCAGATGTTCTACCAGCTGCCCCCCCTTGGCAATCACCTCGCTATTTGTCAAGCGAACCTCCACTGGCCCCAAACTCCCTGTGCCATCGTCCTCGGTGTCACTCTCGCCTGGAGTTAAGGATTCTGTGGTAAGAGCTACCACTGGCTTCTCCCCCCTTCCATGATATGCTTTCAGCATATTAATGTGACATAACCGTTTCTTCTTCCGTCTATCCGGGGTATTAACCACATAATTCACATCACTGATCCTCTCCCCAATCACATAGGGTCCACTAAATCGAGCATGTAAAGGATCTCCACTAACTGGCAACAATACCAACACTACATCCCCCACCTTAAAACTACGCTCCTGCACGCACTTGTCATATGTAGCCTTCATTTTCTCTTGGGCCCCCTTCAAATGCTCTCCAGCAATCCCACAAGCTGCTCTCAGTCTGGCCTTAAACTGTGACACATAATCCAAGATGTTCACCTCCATCTCTCCATCTCTTGTCCAAGAAACTTCGTGCCCAAAAACCAGCTCAAATGGGCTAAAGCCGGTTGACTCATTCACCGCATCCCTGGCTGCAAATACAAGGAAAGGGATCCCTCTGTCCCAGTCACCTGGGTCCTCAACACAGTATGTCCTGATCATTGTCTTCAATGTCTGATGATGCTTCTCGAGGGCACCCTGAGACTCTGGGTGGTAAATAGATGACCTCAACTGCTTTATACCCAATTCATACATAACTTCTTGGAAAACCCCCGACATGAAGTTACTACCTTGATCGGACTGGACCTCCTGAGCCAACCCATACTGGGTGAAGAACTTCAGTAATGCATCCAACACCGTTTTCGCTTTGATATTCCTTAGGGGAATCCCCTCTGGATACCTTGTAGCCACATCCATAATGGTGAGCAAATACTGATGCCCCCTTTTTGTTTTCAGCAGTGGTCCTACACAGTCAATCAACACCCTAGTAAATGGCTCCTCAAAAGCAGGTATCAGAATAAGTGGCGCCTTGGGAATAACCTGATTTGGTTTCCCTCCCACCTGGCATGCATGACACGATCTACAAAAGTTAACAATATCCTTATGCATTTTTGGCCAGTAAAAATGCTGCTGAACCTTGGCCTGCGTCTTCCTAATGCCTAAATGCCCAGCGGTCGGGACATCATGAGCCAACTTAAGGATGTCTTCTCGGTAACAGGGAGGAAGTACCACCTGATGCAATACCTTCCACTCCTGATCAGCTGGACACTCCCTAGCCCTCCATTTCCTCATAAGCACATTGTTGTTTAGGTAAAATCCCTCTGTCTCATTTACCATTTCCTCCTGTTTTATCGCACTGTCATACAGTTTCTTAACCACTGGGTCCTCCTGCTGGGCCGCCACCAAAGCACCATGCGTGAACGTCTTAATAGAACTCTCCACCTCTGCAAAGAAAACACTGGACAGGCTACTCGGAGCCCCCACTGCGTCATCTTCCCCCTTTGCCTCCGCCACCACTCGAGCCTGGGCTCGTGTCACCACACAAGCGGGGAAAATTCCTGGGAATTTGTCCTGTAACCCCTCAGTCTCCCTTGACACAGCTGGAGTAGTATTGATCTCTGGATCAGCATACACCTTATCTCCAGCTAAATCGTTACCCAGAATCAAGTCTACCCCTGGTACTGGCAAACTGGTGACCACCCCCACCGACACCAGCCCGCTCACCACCTTAGACCTCAATGTCATTTGGTAAATAGGGACAGACATAAACTCCCCTCCAACCCCTTTAATAAGGGCATAAGTATGGAGAAAT
Source organism: Cololabis saira (assembly GCF_033807715.1). Taxonomy (NCBI): domain Eukaryota; kingdom Metazoa; phylum Chordata; class Actinopteri; order Beloniformes; family Belonidae; genus Cololabis; species Cololabis saira. Next base: position 44,387,790 of record NC_084592.1, on the reverse strand, counting down.
GTCCCCTTAAACTCTCCAGCCTTTCCAAGCAATAGCGACTGACTGGCGCCTGTGTCTCGCAGCACCACCACAGGACTCTCTTCCCCATCCACTACAACTGATCCTTCCGAAATAAACTTTTTGTACATTTCAAAAACCTTCTCCTTCTCCTTCCTCTTCCCTGGGCTTGTGGACACCAACCCCACTGGTTTTATTCCACATTCTTCCTCCCTGTCCATTATTTCCGCCAACTCCTGACCTGTGGACACCAACCCGACTGGTTTTACTCCACCGTCTCTCCCCGTGTCATTTTGCAATTTCCAACACTCCGCTTTTATGTGTCCTTTTTTACGACAATAATGACAAGTTGGCCCCGATGGCATTCCCGGAGGTACTCCTGGCCTGTCATTCCTCACTTTCCCCCCTATTCGGGAGTCCCTGCTCACGGATGCTCCACCATCCTCCTGTGCTCCTGGATAGCCACTATTTCTTGCATTACCAAAACTTGTCCTATGCGACAATTCAAACTCATCTGCCAATATGGCCGCTACATCAAATTCCCTTTTACTTTTAGCTCCTTCATACTCCATTTTCTTTATTTCCAATTGCACCCTCAATTTCTCTTTTTCCAATGCAATACGAGCAAGCTCACGCTCTGTCTCTGCGTTCTCTTTAACTTTCATTTGCTCAAGTGTCACCCGCTGTACCTCAACTGATGACATCTGCTGCCGAGTGGCATTATCAAGCGGCTCTCCACCCACTCGCTTTACCAATATCTCCACCATTTGCCCCTTCTTCACATCAGGCATTAACTCCACTTCTAAGTACTCGGCCACTTCCCGTAACTGCTCCTTTTTTAGGTCATACCACTCACTAAGCCTAGGTGTTTTCTCCAAAAACTGCTGGGGTTCAAATTCTTCCTCCATGACTACTGCACTAATCTTAACCACGTTAGTAAAGTCAAGTAGGGAGTAAAACAAAAGGTTCAGTAAGGACGAGCCCCCATCTGTCACAAGTTAAAACCTACTACCTCGTTAAGTAGGACATAACCCTGACCTGAAATGTATGTATGTGTGTGTGTGTGCGTGTCAAACTAAAATAAACAACAAAAAACCGGCACCGTTCCACAATAACAGAACCTGTCCACTCACCTGCTGGCAACGGCCAGCACGTCACAGCACCTTGTGACGTATCGACCCAGTGCCAATCTGCCAAATAATAAACAAACAGTGTATGCAGGGTGTGTGAAGATGTGCATGAGCCTAATAATGCCCAATATCCTAACACTGCGCCGTCGTCCCGGGGAGAAACCTGCAGCTCTGTGGAGAATTACCGCTGGCTGAAATAAATCATTTAGGAAGATAAATGTTGGTTTAATAGATGAAATCTAACAGTTGTAGCTACGCCTGTTAAGAAATTTGCTCAGAAAATTTCGGAATTTCTGCCTGCCGGCTCCGGAGCTGATTTATGGTTCCGCGTTAAATCAACGCAGAGCCTATGGCGTACGGCGCCGCGTACGGCGCCGCGTAACCTACGCCGTAGGCTCTGCGTTGGTGTAACGCAGAACCATAAATCAGCCTTTATTCTGGCGTGATCTTCGCAAAAACGGGCAAACGAGTGATTATGTACATTCACTGAGTGAATATTATGAAAGTAAAATATATATTTCTCGCTAGAAATGTAATCAAAACGCATTTTTATGCAGAAATTAACTCAAAATATTGATTTTGTTCACTAAAAAATAAGAAATGTCCTCCATGTTTTTTTTTTTTGATTCAGTCCGCAAATGACGACGAAAAGCATTCTGGGAATTTTTTCTGGCCCTAGTTCAGCTAGTGAGCATCGGAAAACCCTCGATCCGTAGGGATAGATTCATAGCCACTACACTCGTTTTCTTCACTACCCCTAGATGAAAAGAGGAATTGGGACACCACTACCCTCACGGGAACGCGCAAAATTTAGGGGAAGGGCTGAAAACGAGGGGTAGTGGGAGTATTGGGACAGGGCCTTGAACAGTTGAACATGAACCCTCAGCTGAGACCAGCTCAGAGCCGTTGATCCAACAGTCAGTTTGGTTACATGCGCATCTAAATCCAGCTGTTGGCATAAATCTAGCTAAAGATTAAACTGGAGTTTCAGAGAAATCTGAGTATAAATGCACGAGAAGACAATCGATTATTGAGTGAGGTGCGTTCGACTCCGGGACACCAGGTGGCGCCACATCTTTGGAAGATTACAACTGGAAGAATGTAGAAACTTCTCCATGAACTGACCTCAGAGTCTCCAGTCTACAGTTTGGACTCTTCAGTCCATCAGACAGAAGCGTCACTCCTGAATCCTTCAGGTTGCTCTCACTCAGGTCCAGTTCTGTCAGATGGGAGGGGTCGGACTTCAGAGCGGACGCAACAAATTTATAGTGAGCCTTTGAGAGTTCAACGAATCTGTGATGAGAGAAAATATTATGTCAGTTCTAATAAAATCTGTTATAAACAAACACGTCTCATCTGCGGACATCTGCAGATGAAGGGAACATGGCATTACATTCAGGCTCCAATGTCAGTCATCTGAAGCTTCATTTATAAAGCAGGGCTTGAAAGATGCGCAAGCCACCTTCTACGCAAAGGTTGGGATTTAAAAAGAAAAAACTAACCGAAAAATCTGCGTATCTTTACGGCAACCCTGACCCTCCCCTAGGAATTTACCTAAGATATGGGGAACTGGCGACGCAGGTGGTGAGGTGGTGAAATTAAGCCAGATTCATGTCATACTCTTAGGGCCAAATCCACAAAGAATAGATTGCGCCCGCAAATAGCGCTGTGAATTGCGCCGCATTTGCGCCCGCAATCTGCCCCGCCTTAAGGTCCTATTCACAAAAGATTTTGCTCTAATGATATACCGGGGCAAACACGCCCATAAAGTTTTGCGGCTGAGTGCAATTTGCCCTTGTCTGAGTAAGTGAGCGGAGCTGTTTCCAGTGTTCTCCATATTTCAGCACACACATTGGTCCATAATGAAAACTGCAGAAATAAAAAAATAAAGCGAGTGAAAATAAAACGTCCCTCCCCACTTTTCAAACTCATGCTTTTGTCCCCCCCAAGCTTTTTTACAGTTTAAGAACTAACGGTAGGCTCAGCCTATATTACAAATCATCAAGACACTGTGCGAAGATGGGACGGGAGCCCCGCTCCCCCTCCTCCCTCCTCCCTCCGTGCTGCTCAAGGATGATTTATGGTTCCGTGTTAAATCGACGCGGAGCCTACGCCGTAGGTTACGCGGCTGGCGTACCGTACAGTGCGCGTCGCCGCGTACCCTACGGCGTAACCCTACGGCGTAGGCTCTCCGTCGATTTAACGCGGACCCTTATTTAGGCATAATTAGGCTTAACTAGTGTGTGCGTGTGTGACAGACGTGCATGGGACGATTGTGAAATACGGAATAAACTGTTTTATATGAATTCTAATTCCCAATTACGTAACAATTCCGTATTTCAAGGGACGGGTGGCAAGCCCACTCACCGCGGCTGCATCTCCAGCAGCAGCTGAGAGTCCTGACTGACGCTGAGCTTCATAGGGACACGATCAGCGCTATTTTATTATAAGTCTGATATATGTTGTGATATGTGATGACATTATTAAGCTGTTAAACACACACATTCTAAATGTATATGTTTATATGGATTTTTTTGTAATAAAGCAGCCCCTATAGGATGAATCCTGGGCTCCTGTTATTTTTATTTTTAAATCCGAGATAAGTCCACAACCTCACTTGATCTGACTGTCTACAGTCATGTCTGACTGTAGATTTCACCCTTAATATCATTCAGTATCACACAGGCTTGAATGATATTGAAGAGAGAGAGAAACAGAGAGATGGGGAGTGAGGAGTTTGCGCGCAGTTTAATACACGCTTCTGAAAGACGGTATTTGCTCCACTATTTTTGCGTGTGGCAAATAGCGCTGGCCTTTGTGAATTAGACGGTTTTTGCAATGAGGCTTATTTGCATAGAAAAGGGGCAATTTTGCGCCGAATGTATGAATATTACCTAATTTACATGCATGCAAATGTCACAGGCGCACAATGCCACTATTTGCTTGGCAGCGCAGTTTGTGGTGCAATTCCCCCTTTGCGGGTGCTTTGTGAATTAGACGCTCTCTTTTTGTCTCATTTGCACCGGTTTAGCGGCCGCAAAAGCCGTGCAATCCTTTTGTGGATTTGGCCCTTAATGTCATAATGTCATCACATATCAGACTTATAATATAATAGTGCTGACCGTGTCCCTCTGTGTGTGAAGCTCAGCGTCAGTCAAGACCACTATAGTGGAGCAGGCGGGGGGGCAGAGGGGGCGGCCGCTCCCCCCTGCTCCGCGGGGGCCCACGCCGAAGAGGAAAAAAAAAGTGTTCTGAATAAAATAAGGAAAGTTGGACTATATAACAATTGCGTTCATAAGGATAAAGTTTAAAAAAAAATAAAAATTAAAGAAATAGTCTCTTCTCCCGGTGTGTGTCTGCCTGTCATGCCGGGCACGTGCTCGCAAGTTGTGTTTACTTTTAAGCCTGAATTATGGTTCTGCGTTACACCAACGCAGAGCCTACGCCGTAGGGTACGGCGTAGGGTGTGCGCCGCCGCGTACCCTACGCCGTAGGCTCTGCGTTGGTGTGACGCGGAACCATAAATCAGCCTAGAGCAGCACTGAGGGGAGATGGGAGGGGAGGAGAGGGGAGCAGGTCCCGTCCCATCTTCGCATCGCTTTCACACAGGGTGTCTTGATGATTTGCAATTACAGGCTGAGCCTACCGTTAGTTTTTAAACTGTAAAAAGTGGGGGGGACAAATACATGATTTTGAAAAGTGGGGGGGGACATGTCCCCCCTGTCCCCAGTGGAAATTGCGTCGTGGCACTAACGGGCAGCAACGACGTGCTGCCACTCACTCGCTTTATTTTATACTATTTATATACTTTTTCTACTTTTACTGTGACCACCAAATAATGTTGTTTTCCTGTCCTCCACCTCATCCACAACATCTACTGTAGATCTCGGTCTCCGTGAAATTTAGTGGCACGGCGGCTCGACACGTTTCATTCATTCTGACGCCAAACAGGCTGCAGGAAGCCGCTGCGCATGCTCAGCAGGCTCATTCATATGCAAAAACATACCATTTATGGTAAAAAGTGGGCGTGTAGAGGGCAGGATATGAGCCAAATTCAGCTGCGCAACCTTCCAGCTGGACTGTGATTTATAAAGCGAACATTGCGTGCAAGTGTGCGTGCACGCGGTTTTATAAATCCGGATTTTTTTTTTTGCGCCCGCCATTTTTGGCTTTTGGCTTCACGTGCACTTTTAGTATGAATCCTGCGCACTCTTTTATAAATGAGGCCCCTGATCCCTCAGTCACAATGAAAACATCTGATTTAGGAAAAAAAAACTCAATTTTCAATATTGAATGAAAATGAACAAGTGTGGAGCTGAAATTTCCTCAAGTATTCAGCAAAAGGATCTTTTAAAATATATTTACTGCTTTATTGACCCGTATATTTGTTTTTTTGTTGTTGTTTTTGTATATTGTGTTCAGGTCTAAATAATTTTCCTCACTGTATTCCGCTAAATTCTAATGTTCTGTTAATTTGAAAAGGATTTTATAACTCTCTCCAGATTTATGTTCAACGACAATGGCTTCTCTATTACTATTGCTGATGTCTTATCTTCTTGGCATTAGTTTAACACACACCTGAATGATCCAGACCAGCAAATGACCAAAACATCTGCATTTCTGTTCACCTGCTGATGAAAATGTCATTAATGACTGATGATTATTGATCTTCAACCAATAAATACCCAGATGAAATAAATTATATTTTCTTGTTCATTTGAGGTTTTGATTATCCAATAATATAAGATTATTTTATTACATTTTGTGTAAATACAAGATTAAAGAGGAGAACCCACTTTTTCACATGACGGTATCCAGGAATATTCAGATGAAGAATGAAATATTTGTAAAGTGTAGTGCAGATGTTAGAGGGCTGCATGTGTACAATTTTTTTAACGCATGATTAACGCGCAGGATTAAAAAAACAATAACACGCATTATATAATTTCTGGCGGTCAACAGCACCCGTAGCTTGAGGAAAAGTAGGGTGGATTACTGCGTGGACTTTTTTGAAAAGCGAGGAAAGATAGAGAATGAGAAGGGACTTTTGAATAGCAAGTTCACTCTCAAAAAGATGCCAGATGGTTCGCTGGACAAGACTAAAGTTATTTACATGTACCATCGATTTGAAATGAATTACCATCGAAGTACGTCGAGTCTCAAATACCACTAGCAGCCAAACACACGGCCGATGCAGAGAGAAAACCCCCCGCCCCCCTCGTCAAAAACAGACAACATTGGATAGCAGCTTGTAAAAAAGGCGCCTGGACAATTTATTTTTTGTATCACCCTGTTTTGATCCCACTTAAAAGAAGGGGATATTATTTGAGCCTTTTATTTTCTTCCATATGACTTTTGGCTAAGGCTGGGACTTTAGCACGTTCATTTCGATTAATTAATTACAGAAAAAATAGCGCGCTAGAAAAAATAGCGCATTTTAATCGCATTAGTTTTTTCCCCTCGGAACGTTTCTCACGGGACGACTTTCACACGGACGGCGCACCAACCAACCAGACCCTTGAGAGAGAGGCTGCGTCCGAAATCGCATACTTCCACCCTAATGATATTTACTGATATTTACTCAAAAGTGTGCCGAACTTAAGTATACTTTTTAGTATATACTTTTTAGTTTGGCATTTCTGACGCACCGAGAAAGTTATGACACTTACCTGGACTCCCATTGTAAGCTCCGCGGCGAGATCAAAGCGTTTTACAACTCTCTCTCTCAAGGTTCTGCAACCAACGTGCATTAGTGTTACAGCGAAGTGTGGCCGTCGTCATAACAACCAACGTGCATTAGTGTTACAGCGAAGTGCGGCCGTTGTAATAACACAAGCTAAGTTGTTACCACACACGTTAAAAATGAATGAAGTCGCAGACGAAAAGGCTCTCGTTGGTCCCGTGAATGGGAAATTTTGTTTTAAAAAACGGATGGATGGAAGCGTGCTCTGTTTTCTAATGTGTTTCCATGTTCTGGAATGTACTTGAAACAGTTGAAAGTATTTTGTTATATTTAAGTGTTTACAGAAGGTCCTTGACTATAGGCTACCTGTCTCATTCAATGTGCATACTGCATATATTTAATTTACTGCACTTTATAGCAAATTGCACTGATTTGTTCTTGGTGAAGCACCACCTTGATAAAAATAAAATAAATTGAACATGTGTTTTCACTAGTCAATCATTCACTCGTATACAAAAATCCATTTGAAACAAACAAAAAAAGGAAATCTCATTGTTCTCAGGTCTAAAATTGATACATGTATGTGATCAAATTGCGATTAATTGCGATTAATTAATCAGGCGCACATAAATTTTTTAAGGCGCACATACATTTTTTATTTTTTTTTTTAAATGTCCCGGGCGCCTTATGAAACGGTGCGCCGTGTCTATTACCTGAATTACGGTAATGTAAGGCCGGCCACCATGAGAACGGTAAAAAGAGAAGGGGGCGGGTGAAGCCGTGAGTTGCGACGTGAATGAGACTCCACTGAGCTGTTTAATGCGAAACAGATGATGAAGACTTTTAAGGATTTGCTTGATGTGTAAAGTGAAATAAAATAGAATCAAACTAAGTTTTGCTCCCGCTATATTTAAATAAGCACACTTGTGTGAGCGTGTTCTGCAGCGCGTGTGTGTTTTGCATGTCGGGGACCGAGGATGCAGCTGCCGTGGGTTTGCGGGGTCCGATCGCCGCATCCCCGGGGCAGATCCGGCTGAAATGCCGGTGCTCTTTCCCCGGGAGCCCCTGCTACCAGTCCATGTGGGTTCCTCCGGTCCCGGCCGGTCGGAACCGTCCACATTCCCCGGTTAAAGCCGCGGTGATGCGCGCTGCTCCTCCCGACTTCCTGGTTCCCCAAGCGGGATCCGATCGACCTGGTTCCAGCCCGCTTTGGGATCAGGGATTTCTGGGGTCTGTCTCAGGTCGGATCAGCTTCACCCTCCGAGATTTCCAGCCAAATCTGTCGGTTACAAACCCGGTACCGGATCTCCGACATGCGCGTGTGTGTGTCTCGCGGCACGAAACACACACATTCTCATTTATGTGGTGCTTGCCTGCCGCGCTGATGGACAGAAACTGTATGGTGATTTTTAAAAGAAAAACTTTGCATAAGACGTTTCCAGCCGGAGTCATTATGAGGGCGAATGAAAAGAGGTGGCTGGATGAAGGGATGCGCGAGGGGGCGGAGCGGGACCCGGGACCCGGTCCAGCGCGGGGGAGCGGGACCCGGGACCCGGGACCGCCACGGGGGAGCGGAGCGGGACCCGGGACCGCCGTGGTCGGGATCCGCAGCACAACGGGGTATGAAAAGTTTATTTACTCTTGTGCTTGCCTGCCACGCTGATGGACAGAAACTGCCGGCCATGGTGATTTTTAAAAGAAAAGCGTTGCCTAAACAGACTGGCTGAGACAGGTTTATGTGTGGCGACCCGTGGTTTTTTTAAATTCTTTAATGCAGAAACAGAAGATGAACCTTTGAAGGGTTTGATTGAAGTGAAAAGTGAAATAAAATATCAAACTAAGTTTTGCTCCTGCTCTATTTTTAAATAAGCACTCTTGTGTGTGTGTTTTGCAGCGCGTGTGTGTTTTGCAGCGTTCGTGTGTGCAGCTCCGTCTCTGTAGACGGCGCCTTTTGGGTCGGTGCGCCGTATGTGTGTTTTAAAACCAAAAATGACACACAAAACTGAGGGTGCGCCTTTTCACACGGTGCGCCGTATGGTCGTGAAAATACGGTAATTCGATTAATTTTTTTAATCGAGTCCCAGCCCTACTTTTGACATAATTACATGGAAAATATAACTGACCAATGCACTTCTTGTACAATGTTTGTGATGCATATGGTTCATTGTTTTACATTGAGCTGCTTAAAAAAAACAAGGAATCTTAAGTTAGTCTTTACAAGTATAAAGTTGGGGACTACATTGTGTTTGTATTTATGAAGGAATGTTACATTCAGGTCAAAAGCTTTTTTTGTTGAAAGTTGAATAAACATTGGCATAAAGCAAGTATATTTGCCCTTTGTCATGTTGTTAACAGTATTAAAAACATTAAAAAAGTACCTTAAAGGTATAGTCTGTAATCGTATTCAAAAACATGTATTGTTATACTGGGTGAAATGGTCCTTCCATCCTGAGAGTAGCCAGTGAATAATGTGTTCAGAAAAAGCCCCCCCCCCGGTGGACCGACTGGCAACCGCAGCCTAACATCGGAGGGCCCCCGCCGCTACTGGCTTCACCGCCGGTTCGCGGTCGGGCGGTCACGTCGAATGTAACGAGGCTCGCCCTGCTAAAAAGGCTAAAAAAAGAAAGCCAAAGTGCGATTCTGCAGCGCAGGTTGTCCGCTACTGGGGTCTGCCACGGACCCCCAGTATGGGGGTCCGTGGCAGACCCCAGTAGGGCGTGGGGATGGAGGCGTCTCCATCCCGGCGAGGGCGGAGAGCGTCGGTGCGGGTGGCGGTGCTGCGGTGCCGTGCAGGCTCTGGAGCCACGGCATAGCCGTACCCTACGGCGTAGGGTACGCGGCGACGCGCACCATTCTGCGTTGGTGTAACGCGGAACCATAAATCAGCCTTCAGTGTGTGCTCTGTGTGCTGTTCTGAACTTCTCTGTTTCTCATTTTGCTGGTACATCAGGTCCCTCCGCCGAGACACAACTTTTGCGGTATGCGTTCATTGTTGTGTCTAAAAATGATGCGCAGTGCCCACCCAATCAGAAACGGTACAGATATTCTGTGATATTTGTTTATATTTATTAAAAAAAAAAAAAAAAAAAAAAAAATTATAAAAAAATAAAGGATCCACATAACTTTGATTGGGTGGGCAGGACGCACGTTTGGGTGGTCACAGCCCCCCCCCCCCCCCTAAAACCGGCCTCGCTTACAGGTGAATGAGACATGGGTAGTTTTGTTGAAAATGTGCTGTCCAAAATGTCCTGGAAAACTCGACTCCTGCAAATGCGCGTTCCCCAAAGTTTGTGGGGGCGTGGCTTTGGACGGAGCGCTGACGGGAGGGGGAGGAGGGGGCGGGGCTTAGAGGAGGGGGCGGGGCTTAGAGGAGGTGCCACTTTCAAATCTTGCTAGCTCTCAAACATCACAGACTATACCTTTAAGGTAATTTGATGTGTGAATAAATGTTCAAATTAATATGCGATTAATCGCGATAAAAAATATTAATCGTATATATATATATATATATATATATATATATATATATATATATATATATATATATATATATATATATATATATATATATATATATATATATATATATATATATATATATATATATATATATATATATATAACACACACACACACACACACACACACACACACACACACACACACCTAAGTGCCTAACTTGTCAAAGAGAAGCCTCACATGACTTTGGGGCTTTTACTGAGACTTGAGGTGACCTAGAATAAACAAACACATCTGACTATAAAAGTTCTTATTTTAACGACAAAAAACAAAATTAAAGGAACTCAACTGTTAATCTACACAGACTGATTATGTTATTGATCACATCGGGACTCACCGAACTTTTGTGCAGTCCTTCATAGCTGAGATCAGTCTCTGTCGAACTGTTGAGTCGTACTCCTCCATGCCCAAGTCAACCAGAACGTCCTCTGAAAATATCAACAATAACAATAAAAACACTAATGAAACTGACCCGAAAAATTAATAATAATATGACTGTTGTGACGTATTAAACTAAAGTGTGACCTGTAATCTTCAATCTTTAACCAGTCAGTCAGAATGATTATAGGGTTAAAAGTGCTGACTGCTGTTTGGTGTCATGGTGTTTAAACACTGAGCATGGAGCAGACATTTCATATATATACTGTATATTCACACACGCAGAAATCCATATGTATGATTAAGTCAATGCCAAATGTATTGATCTTGACGATGTACCGTCTTCTCGCAGTAGATTGATGGGACAGATTTGACTCATTTCAGAATTGCAACCACAGAAACAAAAAGACCAACTGAAGAAGACGGTTCAGACACAGAGATGGTTTTAGAAATGATGGTGAGAAAAGAAAAGTGTGACTGAGAAAAATGATTGTATCCTTGTCTGAGAATTTAATTTCTTATTTACAGATTCTGTGCTTTTATTTTCAGATTTTGAGTTTGTTTCACGTAACTGGCGTTGAGTTGACAACAGAAGTGATGAGGAGGGACCATGCGTTCCCTCATTTCTTTCATGAGGGTATGTCAACTCACTTGGTGCAGCTGTACTGCCCCCGTTTTATTGGAGTATGAATTTAATTCTGGCTTCACATTACACGTCGCTCCTTTAAAGGGGACCTATTATGAAAAACACGTTTTTTTCTTGTTTTAACATATATAAAGTGGTCTCCCCTCACCCTGACAACTCAGAGAAGGAGGAAAGCAACCGAATTCTGCAGTGTCTGTACAGCCGCCCGGAGGATCCTTCCAGTGTCATTTGACTTCTACGAGCCGTTCGAGCCGTTCACATCCACAACTAACTCCGCCGGCTGGAGCGTCCGCCATTGTTTGGAAGCGGTGACTGTTTCCACAGCGAGGGAGGTTTTGCATCGACACTTACCCTCATAAAAGGATCAGTACCAACAGTACGGACCCGGCAACTGCACACGAGTCAGCGGTAAGAACGTTCATTTTTTATGTTATTTATATTTGTTTACAAGTATGATCTTTGCATGGGCTAAGTATTTAGCTTAGCTCCGGTGTTACTCCGTGTTACGGAGCTCTATTAGTACCGTAATACATTTTCTTCTGTTTATGGTTTCAGATCTTCCAAGCACCTGAAGCTGTTTTATTTTTTTTAACAATAAAGTTGCCATTTGTGAACATTCAGTGTTGTGATTTCTTTACAGTTAACATGATTCATTTGTCTTGTAACATAAGAAATGAAATGATGAGGAATCTGAGTAAATAACTGTGGTGTACCTGTTTAGAATTCAATTAAATCTTCCTGTGTGAATTAGTGTGAAGACGAGGTGACCCGGTCAGGGAACTAAAGGTTGATTTATGGTTCTGCGTTACACCAACGCAGAGCCTACGGCGTAGGGTACGCGTCGATTTAACGCAGAATCGTAATTCAGGCTTGAAGATCCCAAACCGTGTCATAACTGCATTCGGGCGTCCGACTATCGCATCGAGCTGCGTGACATCGGACACTCTCTGTCCACACTGAAACTGTTAAACTCTCTCTGTCCACACTGAAACTGTTAAACTCTCTCTGTCCACACTGAAACTGTTAAACTCGCGGCCAGTTAGGACAGTCCAATAGAAAATAAAGCAATGGAATTGATTTTGTCACTGAAGTTCGATCGCATCGCATGGGACACGCTTTAATAGTGTACGGAGCCACTGCTCTTCAGCCCGGAGAGGCTTTGTTCCCTCCCCTGCTACATGTCATTCAGGCAGCCAATCAGCACAGAGCATAGCTCTGTGCTGTAGCAGGGGAGGGCACAAAGCCTCGCTCTGGGCAGAAGAGCAGCCGGCTGCGTAAACTATTAAGGCTGATTTATGGTTCCGTGTTCCACCAACGCAGACCCTACGCCGTATCCTACGGCGTAGGCTCTGCGTCGATTTAACGCGGAACCATAATTCCGGCTTTAAACCGTGTCCCATGCGATGTGAGCGAGCGTCAGCGACAAAATCAATTCCATTGCTTTATTTTCTATTGGACTGTTTTAACTGGCCGCAGCAACGCAGCGACGCGGCGCTGCAGCGCGATGCGGCGCACCGTTTTGAGCTGAACATTTGTCGGACGACCTGCTTCTATTTTCTTCCTGTCGCTCGCGTTGAAAGCCGGTTGATAGCGCTGTAGGAAACAGTCACGGATGAGGAACGGCTGATCCAGTTAGTTGAAATGAGAAGTTATCTCTATGATTCCTCCTCATTTCACTACAAAAACCTCAATAAAGTGGCAGCTGCTGGAGGGAGATGGACAGAGAGCGTCCAATGTCACGCAGTGCTACGATAGTCGGACGCTCATGCAGTTACACGCTTTTATAGTTGTGGGCGTGGTTTGCATTTTGGTTACGTAACGAAAATGCGCCGAATCTGAACGGCTCGTAGAAGTCACATGACACTGGACGGCTCATCCGGGCGGCTGTACAGACACTGCAAATATTCAACATCCTGCATCCCTCGTATTTACACACACAAATCATGAAACAATATCTTTACCTTTATCTCTTTTATTCCTCCTCCTCCTTTTCCTGTATTTGGAATAAACGACTCCAGAAACCAAGGCCAGCAGCAGCAGCACACCCACCACCACTCCTACAATAACTCCAGTCCAGTCTGCAACAGAAAAACACAACAAGAATTCAAATGACAGTTTTTTTGATGTCAGTGACTTGAACCCGAGTCTCAACAGATCACAGCACACATGAACCTTCACAACTCTCTGTAACTGTTTGTAGGTGCAGTTTCTTAAATCTGTTTAATTGATTTATGACCAGTTCTTGAGCTAAAGTCAGTGACACAGGAGTTCTTTGAATGTTTCCATTATTTACTAACGCAAATAATTCAGAATAATTTAGCAACATTAAAAGTCTCCATCTATAGCAGGAAATGGATGCAGCTGTGTGACTCACGGTCAAAGACTGTTGCTCTGACGATCTACGTCACCGACCACTTACTGCTGCAGCAGACTGATGTCATGCAGATGTTCATACCATCAGTTCAACTTTTGACTAGGAATGGGCGATATTTTACCGTTCATGATATCCCGTCAAAAAAATTCCCCACGGTAAGAATTTGAAAACGATAAATTCCCGTTGATGACGTTTTTGTGTAAAGCGTAGACAGCGTTAAATCGACGCACAACGTACGTGAAGGAAGGAAGGAAGGAAGGAAGGAAGGAAGGAAGGAAGGAAGGAAGGAAGGAAGGAAGGAAGGAAGGAAGGAAGGAAGGAAGGAAGGAAGGAAGGAAGGAAGGAAGGAAGGAAGGAAGGAAAGAAATGAGCCTGAAAGAAAGACAGAAAGAAATGAGCCAGAAAGAAATAAAGACAGAAAGAAATAAAGAAAGAAAGAAAGAAAGAAAGAAAGAAAGAAAGAAAGAAATGAGACATAAAAAAAGAAATGAGCCAGAAAGAAAGAAAAAAGAAAGAAAGAAATGAGCCAGAAAGAAAGAAAGACAGAAAGAAATGAGCCAGAAAGAAAAAAGAAAGAAAGAAAGAAAGAAATGAGCAAGAAAGAAAGAAAGAAAGAAAGAAATTAGCCAGAAAAAAAGAAATGAGCCTGAAAGAAAGAAAGAAAGAAAGAAAGACAGAAAGAAATGAGCCATAAAGAAAGAAATGAGCCAGAAAGAAAGAAAAAAGAAAGAAAGAAATGAGCCAGAAAGAAAGAAAGATAGAAAGAAATGAGCCAGAAATAAAAAAAGAAAGAAAGAAAGAAAGAAATGAGCAAGAAAGAAAGAAAGAAAGAAAGAAATGAGCCAGAAAAAAAGAAATGAGCCTGAAAGAAAGAAAGAAAGAAAGACAGAAAGAAATGAGCCATAAAGAAAGAAATGAGCCAGAAAGAAAGAAAGAAATGAGCCAGAAAGAAAGAAATGAGCCAGAAAGAAAGAAAAAAGAAAGAAAGAAATGAGCCAGAAAGAAAGAAAGACAGAAAGAAATGAGCCAGAAAGAAAGAAATGAGCCAGAAAGAAAAAAGAAAGAAAGAAAGAAATGAGCAAGAAAGAAAGAAAGACAGAAAGAAATGAGCCAGAAAGAAAAAAGAAAGAAAGAAAGAAAGAAATGAGCAAGAAAGAAAGAAAGAAAGAAAGAAATGAGCCAGAAAAAAAGAAATGAGCCTGAAAGAAAGAAAGAAAGAAAGACAGAAAGAAATGAGCCATAAAGAAAGAAATGAGCCAGAAAGAAAGAAAGAAATGAGCCAGAAAGAAAGAAATGAGCCAGAAAGAAAGAAAAAAGAAAGAAAGAAATGAGCCAGAAAGAAAGAAATGAGCCAGAAAGAAAAAAGAAAGAAAGAAAGAAATGAGCAAGAAAGAAAGAAAGAAAGAAAGAAAGAAAGAAAGAAAGAAAGAAAGAAAGAAAGAAAGAAAGAAAGAAGGATAAATTCCCGTTGATACGTGTTTGTGTAACAAACATGGCGGATCTGAGTCATTACAGTTTTACAGATGTAACTCATTTAATTGGTTTTTATTAATTAAATTTAATTGGTGTAGTTTAGTATTTAGTATCTTTTAGAGCAGTGTTTTGGCTCCAAAGACTGAATGTGGTGATAGATTTATAGTTACAAAGGTGGAGTTGAATTGGTATTTTTTTTATCGTCATTTTTATCGTTATCGGGATAAATGCCAGAAATTATCGTGATACATTTTTTAGTTCATACCGCCCATCCCTACTTTAGACATGAACATAACCAAAGAGGCAGCACTCTTTCCTTTTAAATATTCAAATTAAATATGAGACATGACCAAAACTAAACTCTTAATAAATTCTGGCTCTAACACTTTTAACCATCTTACCTTTTGGTATGTGAAGAGAGGTGTATTTCACGTATGTTTCCTCTTCATCACTGAGTTCACATTTGTATGTTCCTGTGTGGTCTGAAGATAAATCCTTCAGAGTGAGACTTCCTGTCCTTGATACAGTCATCACGTGCTGCTTCCACCTCTCTGTAGTCGTGTAGTCCCCTTCATCTCCGCTCTGTGTCAGGATGATCTCTTTGTGGTTAAATGTCCAGGTGAGATACCTTATTGGATAATTGGCGGTTGAGCAGGGGATTTTTCTTTCAGTGTCTGATCCACTTAGCTGAAGCACAGCTGAAATTACAGTAAACGTGACATGGAATGATGGAAACCCAAAACATCTCAAAGAAAACCGAACATCAGTTGTAAAAAAAAAAAACAACATGCAAATTGTTTTTTAACAGAGATGGGGATTATAATTTGAGAGGGAAGAACAATTTAAAACATCTTTGTGTCCGCACAACACTTAAAACATTTACTATTTCCATACGACTTTTTACTTTTACTCCTTACATTTTCACACAATTATCTGTACTTTTTACTCCTTACATTTTAAAAACAGCCTTGTTACTCTATTTCATTTGGGCCTTTAATAAAAACTATCCAGTTAAATTGCTCCATCCGGATAGAGTGAATTTGGTTGTGGTTGTTTCAGATGTTCTTGTCCAGTTTTGTTCTTACATCCGTTCCCTCAGATTCCTGCAACTAAACTTGGATGTACATTCCAATAAAGGTTAGGATAAATGATAACATGCCTCTGAACTTTGACTTTTTGCACCATTACAATACTTATAGGCAACTAGTCATCATATCTGCTGCTCTCTGAAACACATGTTAATGCTCAATAGTACACATTTATGGTTCTTTCATATATTTGCATTATAATAAGATGCATTCATTTTCAATGGCTTTTGTCCTTAATGGCTTTTTTCCCCCTTACATTACTTTTACATTTATACTTTAAGTAGTTTTGAAACCAGTACTTTTATACTTTTACTTGAGTAAAAAACTTGAGTTGATACTTCAACTTCTGCAGGAGTATTTTTAAACTCTAGTATCTATACTTCTACCTGAGTAATGAATGTGAATACTGAAGACACCTCTGCTTGTTTGTAAATGTGTACATATGTAATGTAAATATGTAATATGATATTGAAATCAACTGAGGATTGTAATTTCTGAGAAGGGGTAGGATTAAATAAGCACATGCTTCTTTCTACTCCTTTTCGGACATGGTAACATTGTTTTATTTTTATTTTTTTTTCTTTGTTGTTTTGACTATTTTTTACGGAAGATTATCAGGGCCAGGCAGGAGAAAAATACAAATAATATGGAAGATTTTTTTTTCATTATGCACTTCGAGAAAAAAGTCGAAATGTCGAGATTAATGTTGAAGTAGAATTTTGAATTTCGTGCTTTGTTCGTGGTTTTTTTTGTTGCAGATTTCCAGTGCTTGACGTGTGTTGGCAGTGGATGTCGTCACCCCCCCCCCACACCCCCCCCCCCCCCAAAAAAAAAAAAACTGGGTTTGTATGTGTATATTTATGTATGTGTACGCATACTGTATGTATGCGTATATATATGTATATATAATAAATATAGTAATAATGCACATATATATACCTTTGGTTTCTACCGTCATGGTATCAATCATTAATATGTGTGCAGACAAGGTAAAAAAAAAAAAAAAAAAAAAAAAAAAATGTTGAAGTAGAATTTTGAGAAAAAAGTTGAAATGTTGAGAAAAAAGTCGAAATGACGAGATTAATGTTGAAGTACAATTTCAAGAAAAAAGTCGAAATATCGGGAAAAAAGTCGAAATGTTGAGAAAAAAAGTCAAAATTTCGTGAATAAAGTTGAAATGTTGAGAAAAAAGGCGAATTTTTGACTTTATTCACGAAATTTCGACTTTTTTCTCGAAATTGTATTTCAACATTAATCACGACATTTCGACTTTTTTTCGACATTACATCTTTTTTCTCGAAGAGCACAATAATAAAAAATCTTCCCCTCTCAAATTTTTTTTCTCTTACATGGCCCTAATACTCTTCCGTAATTTTTTGACTAATGTGTTATTTTCATGTTTTCCCATGTTCGGAATAAAGCTTTCATTCATTCATTCATTCCAAGGACAAAAGTTTTCGTAGACGACATGAACCTCTCATTAAGGTCTTCGTGGCATTGAGAGCCACCACATAAACATTTAAATGTCATTTCTACCTGGTTGAAGCAGAATGGATCTCCTGCTGTGTGCTGGAGTGCTGACGGTGCAGATGTGGTCCAGGTCAGCATCTCTGTCTGAAAGTATGAGAGAGCTGCTGATGCTGTAAAGCTGCTGTTCCGTCTGCTGGACTGTTGGTGGGTTCTGCTGGTTCCTGCTGGACGGAGGGTCGGTGGTCCAGCTGAGTCCAGGTTCAGGATAGATCCCCTCTGAACTGCAGGTGATTTTATTTTGTACCTGTTCAATGTTGACGTGCTGGACTGGAGCTGGAGGACAAATATGCAGTTGTTAATGTTGTTCATGTCAGTGAAACCCTGTTTACTTCACGCGCTTCATTATCGGTTGCAAACAGACTTTTCTGGTCATTCTTTCAAAGTTCAGGTCAAATTTATTTATATTAAAAACAACCAAAGTTTAGCAAACTGCTTTTACAGCTTAAATAAAACAATATCCTGTAAATAATCCACCTCAAACTACATCAGTTACTGTAATAATGCTCCTTTACAATATGCTAATAAGGAAAAACTGCTAAACTGTGTTTTATTGTTCCTGCAACAGTAAATATCTGTTCTATTCTGTTTATTACAAAAAAACAACGTGAACAACGGATTCAAACATCTGAATCTGTTGAGGTTTTTATTCTGCACATACCGTTCACATTCAGGTTGATGAAGTTCTCCTTGTTTCCAGTGATGGTGCTGATGTTACACAGATATCTGCCCTGGTCCTGAACCTTCACTCCTGTCAGCAGCAGGGAAGCGTTTCCTCTGGAGATCTGGTCCTCAAACAGAGACGTTCTTCCTCTGAACCTCTGGGCCTGCTCTCCCAGTCGGTCTTGTTTGTGATGGTAGGAGTGAACCCGGGACTCTGGTGGAGTCCTTTCAATCCAGTGGATGACAAGGTCATCATGAGCTGTGAAACTGCAGGGTAAGATACAAGTCTCGTTGACCTGACAGGAGACCTCTGTATCTGCAGAAACATCACATGAAGACCAGGGTTATAATAGTTTTAAATTTTTCATTTTAGTTTAGTTTTATTTCATTTTGACTTTTTCTCCTTCAATTCAGTTAGTTTTAATTCGTTTTTAGTGTGGGTTTGCTAGTTTTTATTAGTTTTATATTTTCAAAAATGCTTAGTTTTAGTTTAGTTTTTATTAGTTTTAGTTTTAGTTTTGACGTGCCGTAGCTGCCAGTTGGAGATAAACGGTCAGAGCTGAATAAATTGATCACACCAAGAGGCTTATATTGACAGGGACGAAAACGGAGGAAATTATATCTATAATTTCAGTTTGTTTTAGTTAGTTTTCTAAAAACGCAATATATTTTCAGTTAGTTATCGTTTTTGTCTTCTAATTTTCGTTTTTATTTAGTTCAGTTAACGAAATTGTTTTTTCAATTTTAGTTTTCGTTATTTCGTTCGTTTTCGTGAACGATAATAACTCTGATGAAGACTCAGAAGAAGACATTAACAGGAAACTCAGCCACTTTGAGGAACATGCACTTGTGTTATGTCTTCATGAAAAATCTGCACATAAAAAAGCTGATAGAATAAAAATGACCGGTCATAATTATGAACTTTAATGAGGTTTTATTTTACCTACATAAAATATTCTCATGCAGTTATAAACATAACAACTATTTGTCCAACTGATAAAATCAAATATTCTGTTTTTCTTTCTACGTTTGTTTCCATCCATCCCTGAGAGAAATCCTTTATCCATCAGCCAGTGACAATATATTTCCAGTCTGAACAAATAAAGAACTTTATCACAATATTCTAATTTTCTGAGACAGTCCTGTACAATCAAACCTCCTGACAAACAAGCTCCATGTTGACGTCTGCACCGCCCCCTTGTGGTGAAAACTAAACACTACATCAGTAAAACAACACGAGGGATTTCTGATAAAAACGTTTAAATAAATCAATTAAAAGGTACATTTTAGTATTGTTTTTGTTAGTACGATGTTATTTTTGATATTTGTATTGTTAAGTACCTCTGTTTTTGCTAAATTGTTTAAAATAACCAACCAACATCTTCTTCCTAAGTTGTATGGGCTATGTAGGTCAGGGTTTTGACTTTTATTCAGATCCAGAGACGCGTCACTATAGTTTCACCTTTCACCGCATATTTATGGATTTAATAACCGAAAACTAATTACCCGTCTTTTACATCCAAACTGGCAATAGTTAACTGCTTACTCACCATTATTAGAGAAAACCGAAGAGCACAAAAACAGACCATAAAGCATAAAACTGATGATTTTGTTCATGTTCTTTATGTCCCTGCTTCAGTTGGACGTTAGTTCTGGATATAAGTATTTCTGATTATTTCCTGCTTTATCAGTAACTTCTCCCTCCTTTCTCTTTCGTTATCGTCGTGGACTCAGTTTGGTGGGCGTGTCCTGTAATGAAATACATGTAGGTGTTTGAGCCGTAGTTTAGGAAGTAAGTCATGATGCAAGTCCAGAGAGACGCTCCTGTGAATACAAGTAAATTGACTTATTTTCAGCGCCTTTCTACAAAGAAATTTACGTTTTACGTCTCATTTATTTATTCACACACCCACTAATATACTTGGGAAACAGTTAAGCACCAAATAAAATATATTTAATTTTCTCAGATGGCAAAAATAAGAACTTTATTGATCCCACATAGGAGTAATTCATGTTATATCAGCTATAGAGAACAAGGTAGTGCCGAAAAACAATATATATCCCCCCTCACAAAAATAAGAAAAATAGAGAAATATATTTCTCATCAACAGAGCATATTTTACATATACATATTTTAAATTCTTCAAGTAAGAAAATAACATTTGAACAATTTTTCAAAATTTTTCAGTTATTTTATTGTCTGAAAAATGGTTAAAATATGTGATTTTGTTATTTGAATGGGCGTCTACGTATATATGTCTATGGTCCCGATAGCTCTCCCCGACACCCGGATACAAATAACTGCCATTAACAGAGTGATGTAGACCTTGAGGATGGGATGAGGAGGACCATTAATCAGGTGTTGAAGCAGAAATCTAAAACATGCTGGATAGGGGCAGATAAATGCGTGTCCTCATATTTCTTCAGAAGACCATGGAATCACAGATTGTACAACAGATAAACTGCGTGCGCCAGACTTCTCTCCAAATGAACATCTTTTGATCGACCCTTATGAAGAAAGGAATCAATGATCATATTTAACTGACATTTGATTAAATTAAATGTGAACACATCGGGTCCACGTGTATACGCTCCCCACATCTTTTATTAAAAAGTATTTTGTTTCACAAATGTGTTTAAAAGAAATTAATCATTATACATAATTTCTATGTCCTTAGTGTGATAAAGGAAAACTAAGTATACCATGTTAAAAGTTATATTATAAACACATTGATGTGATTTAAAGCTGTTGCATATAAATTAATGTTATACATAATTTGAATGTGGTTAAGGTTCATTAGGTATCGTTTTACTGATGTGAAACATTCATGTTATCCAGTCATGGTTAAAATGTATAACTAAAATCCCCCTTTTACCTCAATAAGCAAAATTAAAACTGCTTAATGGGGTTTGTTTAATAGGATCCAGGGGGTGGGTGGGTAATGTCTGGGGTTATGTTTTTATTTTCATTTATTTATATATTTATTTATTTTTGCCCTTAATTTATGTGTTAATTTCGCATTGTTATACTTAATAATATGGGCATTACTTTTTTTGTTTGTTTTGTATTTGTTTTTTTTTGTTATTACACTTATCTATTCATTTTTTGTTGATATGTATTGGTGTTTTTTTTGCACCATGTTGTTTTTTCAGAAAAAGGAAAAAAATAAATAAAAATTTGATCACAAAAAGAAAAAAGAAATTAATAAGATGTTAAATTCCAAAAAGATATTTTTATAACATTTTTAATATATAATTGGGAATAAAGGCATTAGACATGTGAACCTTTGCTCTGCTCGTTTGTGTCTTTTGTACTTTGTGTATACTGTATGTCAATTTGAAGATGAAAATGACTATAATAGCAATAATTATATAATAATAAGGATAAATGTTAATAATAAAGTACAAGATATACACTGACAGCGATCTTTTTGTTCCGCTCCGTCTTTCAGGATACTCGCATCAACACTCATTGTAGAAAAATGACGAGTAAACAAACCTGTCTGGTGACTGAAGGTGGAAACAACAACGACGAGGACAAAAAAACAGGTTGAGTCCATTGATTTCCGTCTTCTCTTAACAAGGATAAGGAACATCTCTGCGGAAGGGAACTTGCAGTCCTATCTCTTGTCGTGGACTCAGTTTGGTGGGCGTGTCTTGTAATGAAATAGGTGTTTGAGCCGTATGATGCAAGTCCAGAGAGACGCTCCTGTGAATACAAGTAAATGGACTTATTTTCCGCGCCTTTCTACAAAGAAATGTACGTCTCATTTATTCATTCACACACGCACTAATATACTTGGGAGACAGTTAAGCACCAAATAAAATATATTTAATTTTCTCAGATGGCAAAAATAAGAACTTTATTGATCCCACATAGGAGTAATTCATGTTATATCAGCTATAGAGAACAAGGTAGTGCCGAAAAACAATATATATCCCCCCTCACAAAAATAAAAAAAATAGAGAAACATAAATCAACAAAACAAATGTAAAAATTTTTCAAGTAACAAAATAACATATTTGAACCATTTTTCAGACAATAAAATAACATTTGAACCATTTTCCAGACAATAAAATAATTGAAAAAAATCTGTAAAATAGTTAAAATATTGTAGCGATCAGGATGTATCAGAAGGATGAGGAAGCGTAAACCAGTTTAACAGATTTATTATCTGTCACAGAAATGGGTTACTGATGGCCGTAACCACGCCAAAACTATAAAAACCCCGCTGAGTTTACTCAATCAGCTGTTCAACTCCGCTCAACAGCTGTTCAACTGACGCGCCTCCTAACGGGCGCCGCTCAGCCGCTCTACGCATGCGCACACTCACACTCACAACTCCCGTGCTTACCCCGCCCCTACCTGTTCTCTACCCACAGGCTTAACATTAAACAGAACATCTGAACATGACAACATTACTAACATAACTGAACATTACTGCAGGGTCGCTACATTACCCCCCCCTTACTAAGTCCCTCGCCCCGAGGGGTGGCATAAAAAGTCTCTGAGGTGGCCCGGGGCTCTTCTCAGTCTCTGAGGCCGCCTTGGGGTGAACTCACGCGGCTGCACCTGCATTCTGGGAACATCCTGCCTAAGAGCAGGGGTGAGTTTGTGGGTGGGGGAGAGTGTGGGGAATCAGAGGGGGACACAGTCACTGAATCCGGGGGTGTGACTGCCTGGTTTCTCTGAGAAGGTGTAGGGGGGTTGAGGCGCTGACGTGGGCGTGCATCACCTCTGTATGGGGCCAGCCTGTCTCTGTGGAGGACCACCCGTCTCCCTCTAGGTGGCAGCTGGACCCTGTAGACCACCTCTCCCAGCTTCTCCAATACCTCACAGGGGCCCACCCAGTGACAGTCCAACTTAGGGCACCGGCCCTTCTTTCTTCTTGGACTATACACCCACACCAAGTCCCTGACCTTGAAGTCCCCCCCTCTAGCTCTTGTATCGTAATTTCTTTTCTGTCTCATGCCAGCCTTCTGTAACTGGTCACGGGCAAAAGCATGTGCTGACTCCATCCGATCTTGGAGCCTCCTGGCGTATTCCGGTCCCGGTGGGACTGTCGGTGTGTCTGGGGGTCTGCCAAGAGCCATTTCTGCTGGTGTCCTTAGCTCTCGCCCCAACATTAGCAGGGCTGGTGTGCATGAGGTGGAATCCTGCACAGCCGATCTGTAGGCCCATAGGACGAGAGGGAGGTGCATGTCCCAATCACGCTGATGCTCCGCGGTGAGGATAGCGAGTTGTTTTGCCAGAGTCCTGTTGAAACGCTCGACCAGTCCATCACTCTGCGGATGGAGAGGAGTAGTCTGTGTCTTTTGCATGCCCAGCCGGTCACACATAGCAGTGAACACTCTAGATTCGAAGTTTCTACCTTGGTCACTGTGGATGACCTCAGCCGCTCCGAATCTGGCAAACATGCCCTCCACCAGAGCATCTGCCACGGTCACCGCCTCCTGGTCGGGTATAGCATATGCCTCTGGCCATTTTGTAAAATAGTCCATAGCGGCCAGGACATAACGGTTCCCCTTTTCTGTACGTGGGAACGGGCCCATTATGTCCACTGCCACCCTCTCCATCGGGGCCCCCACTGCCAGCTGTTGAAGTTGGGCACGTGACTGATCAGTGGGACCTTTGTGCGCTGTACAAAGGTCACCGCGACGGCAAAAGTCCTCAACATCCCTCCTGAGCTGGCCCCAGTAGAAACTCTGGCGGAGTCGACGCAGGGTTTTGGAGACGCCAAAGTGTCCTGCTCCCGTGGTTCCATGAGAGGCTCTAAGCACTGATTCCCTCAGAGCTCTGGGGACCACCACCTGCCACCTCTCCTCCCCTGTAGCAGTCTCAACATTACTAACATAACTGAACATTACTGCAGGGTCGCTACATTATGTTATTTTGTTACTTGAAATTTTTAAAATGTTTTGTTGATGAGAAAATAGGTTTCTCTATTTTTCTTATTTTTGTGAGGGGGCCATATATTGTTTTTCGGCACTATCTTGTCTGTCCACATCCGCGGCCAGGAAGCTCATACCTTACAGTCATGACTGAGGGCAACACGACCCCCCTGATTTCCACTGCCCGCTGCGCGCGCAGAACCGTTGCCGTGGAAACGCAGTCGCTAAACACACCAGTTGGGGTTTTTTTTGGTCGAAGTAAAAGTTTTTCACGGACTTCGTGAGAGGTGACGTTAACTGAAAAATGCCCCACGACGATTTACGGGTGGAGTGGATCCGAAAGTGCGTGACTGCAGGCTTCGTGTTGTCGGAGCGTCCCGAGTGTTTCGAGGAGCTGCTGCAGCGCGGAGATGGAGAAGAGGAGAGGACCATCGTCCAGTACCTGGACCAGACCTCCCTGGACGACCATCCGTCCTGTCTCATGTTCTATAAAATCATCAGAGAGGAGACCGTTGAAATGGAAGTTCCTCCGGGTAAGTGTTATTTGGTGCGTCTGTAATGGTTTCATTAACGTCTAAAAGCGCCTTGCCGCGTTCCATTTGTCCTCGGAAGTCGGAATTCCCAAATTCCTAGTCGGAATATTCAACTGGAACGCCCCTCGAAGTGGGATTTCCTACTGGAAAGTGGGAGAAGCTTCACCACCCCCGAGTTACCATTCAAAGATGGCTGCAATTCCCAGTTCCCAGTTCCGATTTCCGAGGTAAATGGAACGCGGCACAATATACAAAAACCCTAAATAAAAGACCCGACACTGAACCCAGACCCGGATTAACTTTCCCACATTTTATGGCAAAAAAAAGGAAATTTACTATGCTGCTTGTCATGATATGAGAGAAGATACGACTTGTTTATTTTATAATTAACTGTTTAACGGTACAGCCGTTACCGTTAAAGTACTCCTAAATTAAACTTACCTGCTGTATTCTACTGCCCTTATTTTTAACAGCTTGTGCTTTTTATTATTTTACTACCTGTCTTATCATCTTATATAGCCTACAGGTGAAGAATATGGTGTAAAAGTTAATTTATTTCAATAATTCAACTAGAATATGGTGTAAAAGTTAATTTATTTCAATAATTCAACTACAATATGGTGTAAAAGTTAATTTATTTCAATAATTCAACTAGAATATGGTGTAAAAGTTAATTTGTTTCAATAATTCAACTAGAATATGGTGTAAAAGTAAATTTATTTCAATAATTCAACTAGAATATGGTGTAAAAGTGAACTTATTTCAATAATTCAACTAGAATATGGTATAAAAGTTAACTTATTTCAATAATTCAACTAGAATATGGTGTAAAAGTTAACTTATTTCAATAATTCAACTAGAATATGGTGTAAAAGTTAACTTATTTCAATAATTCAACTAGAATATGGTGTAAAAGTTAATTTATTTCAATAATTCAACTAGAATATGGTGTAAAAGTTAATTTATTTCAATAATTCATATAGAATATGGTGTAAAAGTTAATTTATTTCAATAATTCAACTAGAATATGGTGTAAAAGTTAACTTATTTCAATAATTCAACTAGAATATGGTGTAAAAGTTAATTTATTTCAATAATTCAACTAGAATATGGTGTAAAAGTTAACTTATTTCAATAATTCAACTAGAATATGGTGTAAAAGTTAACTTATTTCAATAATTCAACTAGAATATGGTGTAAAAGTTAACTTATTTCAATAATTCAACTAGAATATGGTGTAAAAGTTAATTTATTTCAATAATTCAACTAGAATATGGTGTAAAAGTTAATTTATTTCAATAATTCATATAGAATATGGTGTAAAAGTTAATTTATTTCAATAATTCAACTAGAATATGGTGTAAAAGTTAACTTATTTCAATAATTCAACTAGAATATGGTGTAAAAGTTAATTTATTTCAATAATTCAACTAGAATATGGTGTAAAAGTTAATTTATTTCAATAATTCAACTAGAATATGGTATAAAAGTTAACTTATTTCAATAATTCAACTAGAATATGGTGTAAAAGTTAACTTATTTCAATAATTCAACTAGAATATGGTGTAAAAGTTAACTTATTTCAATAATTCAACTAGAATATGGTGTAAAAGTTAATTTATTTCAATAATTCATATAGAATATGGTGTAAAAGTTATCTTATTTAAATAATTCAACTAGAATATGGTGTAAAAGTTAATTTATTTCAATAATTCATACAGAATATGTTGTAAAAGTTAATTTATTTCAATAACTCAACTAGAATATGGTGTAAACGTTAATTTATTTCAATAATTCAACTAGAATATGGTGTAAAAGTTAATTTATTTCAATAATTCTACTTAAAAGGTGAAACTAATATATTACCTAGTCTTATTACATACAAAGCAAGATATGTTAAGCCTTTATTTGTTATAATTTTGATGATGGAATTGTTTATTGATTTCATAAAATACTCTCAAATGTATTTTTTATTTGGGGTTTTCATAAACTGTGAGCCATAATCATCAAAATTATAACAAATAAAGGTTTGAAATATCTCACTTTGAATGTAGTGGGAAATAATATGTTTGTTTCACCTTTAGTTGAATTTACTACGAATGAAGTTTTGCAATATATTCAAATTTTCCGACCTTCACCTGTATATTATGACATCAATAAATAAGAGCATAATATGTGTCTGTATTGGTTCAATACGGAACGCAACTTTTAATTCCCAATTGCTCCAATCAGAATGCAACTCGCATGCCAATGTAACACCACATGTTAACTATCACCATTTCCATCATATATGGCCTGTCTGAGGACTACATGCAAAACTATTACAGCATATGACTAAACAATCAAACAGGCTGAATGAGCTGATGAAGGTAGGGAACAGCACACTCACTCAAATGCAATCCTTTTTATTTTATTATTATTATTATTTTCATGCATTTTTATTATATAATTGGTCACTGCTGTACCTGTTTGCTCCTCTTCCAGCAAATATATAGAGAAAATAAAATATGACATATGGTCCAGTTAGTCATTAGATTTGGTTCCCCCTCCCCCTGGTGCCCCTGGACGCTCGCCCGGTTCAGTACAGGTATACGGTTAATCCGGCCTAGACTAAACCCTAAAGCTAAGGTTTAGAAAAACTATCTTTCAACGTTATGTAGGGCTGGGCGATATATATCGAGATTTTAATATCGATATATTTTCAAATGCAACATGGTACGAGACAATATCGTTTATATCGATATAGCTTTTTTTATGATTTTGATATAGCTTATTTTGTGACAAATTGACTTGAATGTTTTATTTGAGATTTGCACAAATGTTTTGTTATTTTGCACAACTGTCAACCTCAGTGGAAAAGTCTGCCTGTTACTGTCTACATTGTATTAATTGCACAGTGTATTTTAATTTAATTGTTATGCAGGAAAGGGATATTTGTTTTATTTTATTCAAGAAGCATTTTTAATCTATATATGTAGGCAGTTTCTTTTTATTTCATTTGTTTTATACATTTTGATATTGTGCAGACCCCTGTTAATAAAGGAACCTGTGTGACATTTGGCACGAGGCTTTGTATTAAAACTGACTGTTTTTTTAAGGGTTTGCCTCAGAAAAAAATGAAGCTAACAGAGATGCTAACAGAGATGCTAATAGAGATGCTATGCTATAATGCTTTGGGGGAAACCCCAATTATGTCACAGAAAAAATATCGATATATATCGAGTATCGCCATTCAGCTAGAAAATAATGAGATATGACTTTTGGTCCATATTGCCCAGCCCTAACGTTATGCAGAATCCTTAAATGTCTGGGAACTAAAAACTTTGTCCTGGAGTTGTATCTTAGTCTTTACACAACTTTCCTAGTTAATTGTATTTTGATATAGAACTATAAGAGAATATTTTGACAGTTTCCTTATAGTTTATTGAATATAATTATAGATGTTCGTTGTAAATGCATAAAGGCATAATTTGTCACACACATTGACAGTTATATAGACACACATGCGCACACAAACACGCACCAAGAACCCATGCTTATCCTATCACACAAGTACACTAAGAAACAAATCAAACCCAGTAACGCACATGAACTAACACTCAACACGTAGTGACAACAACCACGTTTGAACACTAGTGTATTTTTCATGAATTACCAATACCTGTATACACTGTTACAAATATTGTGCTTGATCTACTTAAAAAATTAAGGCAACTTTTTGCATGAGATTATTATGTAGATCAAGA
Source organism: Cololabis saira (assembly GCF_033807715.1). Taxonomy (NCBI): domain Eukaryota; kingdom Metazoa; phylum Chordata; class Actinopteri; order Beloniformes; family Belonidae; genus Cololabis; species Cololabis saira. The sequence goes on along the minus strand of NC_084592.1, from coordinate 44,359,141 downwards.
AAGACTAGTCTTTGTATAAACTACTTAATGTTTTGTATGTAAATAATACATTTTGCAAGTACAGTCAACTTAATTGTGTTAAGTTGACTTTATTTATCAAAATTAAGTTGACTTTACTTGCAAATGAATTTTGTACATATTAAAAATTAAGTAGTTTATACAAAGACTAGTCTTTCTTGATCTACATAAAAATCTCATGCGAAAAAGTTGCCTTCATTTTTTAAAGTTGATCAAGCCAGATATTTTTTACTGTGGTTTCTACTTAAACAAATAAAGCATGTTTCATCTAAATGTTGGTCAATCTGCCCAATAAATTAAAATTGTTAAAGGAAAAGTAAATACAACAAGATCATTGCTTGTTGTTTGTGTGTAAATGAAAAGATTACTGGGATTACATAAATACTGCTGGTTAAGGAAAAATGCACAATGTCTTGTTTATTGAACAAATGCAGATTAAGTTCAAAACTAGATGTATTCATGTAAAGCAACAAACTTAATTTTTAATTGTTAATATCACAGATTTAAATATGTTATATTTACATGCGCTTAGATTTATTTTTTTCAGTGTACTAAATGATACGTTTCTATAATAGAAAGGGGGAAGGAACATGACCTTTCTGACCAGGAGTCCAGGATGCAAAGTGGAGCAGGGATTTCCTCTGGCTCACCCAAGACAAATGAGGAGAGCCCTACAAACGTAAGGATGTCACATTTATTAATGTCACATTTGTGGAGAAGCTAGAGATGGCCCAAATGTGATGTGTCATTTGTGGCTTGGTGTTTTCAGAGGACTGAACATAAAGTGGTCTCCCACGTGAAGCTTCATGTAGCAATTGACTTCACCCCAGAGAGGTTTTTGAAATCTCGGACCTTCTACTTTACAAGAAATAGGAAGGGTAAGGTGGCTGTCATTATCAGTATCATTACAATTATTCTTAAGGCCCCGTTTACACATAGACGGGTATTTACAAAAACGGATATTTCCCCCTCTACGTTTTGAGAAATTCCATCGTTTACACGAGATCGTTTTCAAAATCTCTTCATTTACACAAATCCGCATGAATACGCTGTTAACGTCATGCTAGCCAATTAGAATCCTGGAAAAAACATCAACAAATGACACGTGTAACTTCCAGTTAAGGCTGATTTATGGTTCTGCGTTACACCAACGCAGAGCGACGCGACGCACACCGTACGGCGCGCATCGCCGCGTACCCTACGCCGTAGGCTCTGCGTCGATTTAACGCGGTACCATAATTCAGGCTTTACTTCCAGGACGGAACGAGAGTCTTTGGTTTGGAGTGACAGAGAAGTGGAGTTACTTTTAAGTGTGACTTTAGAATATAAAACAGGTAAAATACAAGAAAATATTGACGGTGGCCAAACTAATTGTAAACACAGGTCGCACTCATGACGCTGGTGACGTTTCTGTTGCATAATGTGACGTTCTGAAGCCTAAATCTCCGTTTTCCTCTGTTTAGACGCAAACGTGAAAACAGAGTTTTTGAAAATCTCCACTTTGGCCGGAGTTTTGGGAAATGATCGTTTTTGGAGACTTTGAGCTTCGTTTTCGTGTAAACGAACGGCCAAAACGCATTAAAACGCCTCCGTTTTTGCTCCGTGTAAACGGGGCCTAAGTCTATACCAAATAAATACACATTCATTCATTGAGACTTTTTTTTGGTTTGTTTTAAATAGAGACTGTTGTTAAACCAAAGGATATGAAAGAGGCCAGTGTCCTAATGCCCAGGCTACTTGAAATGGGTTTTCATTGTGACCACCCCCTTCAGGTGCTGAAGAACAAACTTGTCCATGTAAGCTCAAAAACATAAAATATAACAATTTTTCAAACTATCATTAGTAATCCTAACAGCAAAAGGAAATGTGTAAAAATAAGCCTTGAACAGGATAACTGATAAAGTGTGCATATTTTTGTCGTATCTATTGTCAGCATTATATACCACTGCTCACTGCACGTCAAATGAGAGAAACTGGAGCAAGTGGTGCTGGTGATGGCGGTGGTACGGTGAAGCCAAGTGTGAAATTCAAGCGTGATACCTTGCTCAACCTGACACACAAGTTTTTGGCACAAGTCGATTCATCTCTTCGACAACTTCAAGTTCAAGGTTGGTTTTATTTAATTTAACTGTATTAAGCAGGGGATATTGATATATATACAGTGACAAGTAATCAGCATTGACTTGCCTTCCAAATTTCTTCTCTTATGTTTGAAGCATGTGGAGCTTGGAGCTACAGGACTGTCTCAGAAAATTAGAATATTGTGATAAAGTTCTTTATTTTCTGTAATGCAATTAAAAACAGTTTAAGATTAAGATTCCCAGAATATTCACATTTTTTGAGATAGGATATTTGAGTTTTCTTAAACTGTAAACCATAATCAGCAATATTAGAATAATAAAAGGCTTGCAATATTTCAGTTGATTTGTAATGAATCCAGAATGTATGACATTTTTGCATTACAGAAAATAAAGGACTTTATCACAATATTCAAATTTTCTGAGACAGTCCTGTATATTATTTCTGCCATTTGATGACCATTATCTTTGTTAAAAGTGTCCTCTTGGATTTTTCATTTGAGGAAAAAGCAAGTGATAGTGTTTGTTATAGTCTCACGACAAAACATTCAAACTAAATTCAGGTTCTCTGTCCTAGATGAGATTTCACTCCACATCCCTGAGCTTGACCTGGAGCCAGATGTGGATCTACTAGTTTCTGATCCAGACATGGTGGAGCAGCTGGAGCTCTGTGTGGTGAAGTGGCAGACTCAGATGACCATTGCTCTTGAAGAGCAGCAAAACAAAATCCCACAGGTTTGGACCCTGTCCTACATTATCTCTTTTAAAGGAGCATGAGGCTCCTTTTAAGAAATGAGACTCTCTAGCGCCACCCTTCGCCACGACGGCCGTCAGGGGTACTGCAACCAACAGCGAAGCCGGCACGGGAGAACGGGGAGAATGCGCATGCAGCGTCATGTGACGTCACATCCGCAGGACAGCGCGGGAAATTCGGCCCCACAATTGCAGCACATTTTGCAGCACACCGCCTGTTCAAGGCAACGGAGAGATACACTAGAGGGCTCATTCTTTTTGATTTGGAACGCTTCATCTGATATTATTACTAGAAAATTTAAAACGTATACACATTTTTTTCATAAATCCTGCCTCATGCTCCTTTAATTAGGGGGTAAAAAAAAAAAATCGAAACAAAAACTGCAAATCTCAAATTTTCTTAAACTTTTATGTCTTTGCAGGCAATGTGAAACAAAATATATTTAGTATTTTTCTCATCGACTTAATTAGATATTTTCAATATCCATCAAATTAAGCATTTCAGATCCTCAACTGGGTTTTATGTGATGGGCGAAGAAGAAATTGAGTCAATTTTCCAAGTTCACACATTAATTTAGACTATGTCAGATTGCAGCCTAAATTCAGTTTTTTAGGCATATTTGATCAAAAATCTGTCTTTCTGACTCTTTACGTTATATATTTAAAGTGATCAGGTCATATCTGCGTCCATGCTGATAATCCTATAGTCCACATTGTTGCAATAGTGACCTATGTATACAGAGCTGCAATGAAAATGCAGGATAGTGAAGTGGTTGTGCTATGGTTGCAAATGACAGTGTGAAGCCAATACAAGAAACAACTAGAGACAATGAGGAGGTTATCGTGTACCGTATTTATATCAGCATATGTTCACAGAAAGTTTGTCAGAACAGAGCAAACTCAGTCATTTTATTACTTGCAATTATACATAAAGGTACATGACTGAAGTATTAACAGTACCCCTTACAGTACGTGAAGGTTAAATACGTTTAGAGAAGAGAGCATATATTGTATTGCAGAGGTGTCAAGTAACGAAGTACAAATACTTCGTTACCTTACTTAAGTAGAAATTTTGGTTATCTATACTTCACTGGAGTAATTATTTTTCAGACGACTTTTTACTTTTACTCCTTACATTTTCACGCAATTATCTGTACTTTTTACTCCTTATATTTTAAAAACAGCCTTGTTACTCTATTACATTTCGGCCTTTAAAAAAAAAACTATCCAATTAAATTGCTCCGTCCGGATAGAGTGAATTTGGTTGTGGTTGTTTCAGATGTTCTTGTCCAGTTTTGTTCTTACATCCGTTCCCTCAGATTCCTGCAACTAAACTTGGATGTACATTCCAATAAAGGTTAGGATAAATGATAACATGCCTCTGAAGTTTGCCTTTTTGCACCATTACAATACTTATAGGCAACTAGTCATCATATCTCCTGCTCTCTGAAACACATGTTAATGCTCAATAGTACACATATATGCTTCTTTAATATATTTACATTATACTAAGATGCATTCATTTTCAATGGCTTTTGTCCTTAATGGCTTTTTTCCCCCTTACATTACTTTTACTTTTATACTTTAAGTAGTTTTGAAACCAGTACTTTTATACTTTTACTTGAGTAAAAAACTTGAGTTGATACTTCAACTTCTACAGGAGTATTTTTAAACTCTAGTATCTATACTTCTACCTGAGTAATGAATGTGAATACTGAAGACACCTCTGCTGTATTGTACATTTTGTGACCAATATTTCTTGCAGGCACCAGGGCCTATGGCTGAGATAGCACTTTGGCAGGAGCGTGCGTCTGTCCTCAGCACTTTAATGGATCAACTCAAGAAACCTGTGGTACACAAGATCTTGGCGGTGATGTCCAAAATAAATGCAGGAATTGTTGACACCCATGAAAAAGTGGTTTCTGAACTAACAGAATACCATTTGGAGGTAGAAGATAATTTGTGCTTCCTCAAGACACTGGAAAGACACTTAATGGTAAACTGCTTTTTTTTTTTATGCATAGTCTTTGCAATAACTGATTCTGTTTTATGAACACAGTGGCCATCAATAGGTGATTGTTGCTAAAAATAGATTTTGATTGTGATATAATTTCCTTCGCTTTTGTAAATGTTTCCTCCGTGTGTTGTAGAATCTAGCTTCTGAAGAAACTTATTCTGCAATCTGTGAAAACATCCCTCCTCTGATGGACAGTTTGCATCTTGTATGGATAATGTCTGCCCACTATAATACAAATGAAAGGATGGTGCCACTGATGGAGCGTATCGCCTGGCAGCTGTGTGAGCGTGTGGGTCCCACAATTAATGTCCACACATTATTCAAGTAAGAATGGATTATTTGAAGTGTATGGTATATATCAGGGGTCGGCAACCCAAAATGTTGAAAGAGCCGTATTGGACCAAAAACACAAAAAACAAATATGTCTGGAGCCGCAAAAAATGAAAAGTCTTGTATAAGCCTTAGAATGAAGACAACACAGGCTGCGTGTATCTAAATTAGTTAGAACTTGGGGGAGATTTTTTTTCATTATGTGCTTCGAGAAAAAAGTTGAAATGTTGAGAAAAAAGTTGAAATGTCGAGAAAAAAGTTGAAATGTCGAGAAAAAAGTTGAAATGTCGAGAAAAAAGTTGAAATGTCAAGGAAATAGTCAAAATTTCGTGAAAAAAGTCGAAATGACGAGAAAAAAGTCGAAATGTCGATAAAAAAAGTTGAAATGTCGAGAAAAAAGTTGAAATGTCAAGGAAATAGTCAAAATTTAGTGAAAAAAGTCGAAATGACGAGAAAAAAGTCGAAATGTCGATAAAAAAAGTTGAAATGTCGAGAAAAAAGTTGAAATGTCAAGGAAATAGTCAAAATTTCGTGAAAAAAGTCGAAATGACGAGAAAAAAGTCGAAATGTCGAGAAAAAAGTAGAAATGTCGAGGATTTTTTTTTTTTTGCTTTGGGTTTTTTTTTTTTTTTTTTTCTCCCCCTTTTTATTCATCTATTTTTTAATTCATACTGTTTAGCTTTAATACTTAAATATTACTTATATATAAGAATATAATAATTTTCGTGTATTTGTCATTGTTTTGTGTGGATTTTTTGTTCTGTTCTTAATCCAAAAAAAAGGAGGTAGACTGTATATCTTTTTTTGTTTATTCCTGTTCAACTGTGCCTTACCCCCTAATAAAAATATCAAAACAAAGAAATGTCGAGGAAATAGTCAAAATTTCGTGAAAAAAGTCAAAATGTTGAGAAAAAGTCGAAATGTCGAGAAAAAAGTCGAAATGTCAAGGAAATAGTCAAAATTTCGTGAAAAAAGTCGAAATGACGAGAAAAAAGTCGAAATGTAAAAAAAAAGTCAAAATTTAGAGAAAAAAGTCGAAATGTCGAGATTAAAAAGGAAAGGAAAAAGGAAGAAAAAAAAGGAAAAAAAGAAGAAAAAAAAGAAAAACAGAAAAAAGAAAAGAAACAAGAAAAAAAGGGAAAAAAAGAGGGAAAAAAAGGAAAAAAAAGAAAAAGAGAAAAAAAGAAGAAAAAAAAGAAGAGAAAAAAAGAAGAAAAAAAAGAAAAAAAAAAGGTCAAACTTTTTTGAAAAAGCTCCAGGAGCCACTAGGGCAGCACTAAAGAGCCGCATGCGGCTCTGGAGCCGCGGGTTGCCGACCCCTGGTATATATCCAGTTAGAATTCATCAATAGTATGTAATACTAATATACTGTAGTTTAATGATATAATTATAGTTGTCTAGTCATGATCATTTATTTAAATTGGATTTTTGGTGGTTTGATTATAACTAACAAAATGCTGTGCCTTGAACAGAGAAGAGAGGGAACTGGGCAAATCCAAGATGCAAGGGGCTAAGCAGCTTCTGGACCAGTGGAAATTATCATACGGTGAAAACCGTGCTGAAATTGAAAAATCAGGAAGAGCTCCACGCTGGGAATTTGATCGCAAAAGGTTGTTTGAGAGGACTGATCACATGGCCTCTGTCTGCGGGGACCTGTGCAATGTTTTTCAGGTTAGTGTACATGTGCTTGGCCAAAAAAACAAATGTCTAAAAGTCACATAGACTAAATACACACTTTAGGCTAACACACTTTAATGCTGATTATTTAAACAATGGCACATTTGTCATCCAGAGTTGAGAATTTTTTTGGAAATATCTTTTATTGATGATGGGAAAGCCAGAACACAGCATTGTCTTCTCTTGCACATCACACAAATTCTCAACAGGGTAAAGATCTAGACTCTATCAATCCATGTCTGAAAATCATGTCTCGTGCTATCAGGAATGATCAGGTTGTCACAATTTAAGCTTGGTGAATCCTGGCATTACCTTGGATTAAACCTGTGCCATCAGGGAACAAAAACATCTATTGATGGAAAAAAAAACCTGGTTATTCAATGTCAAGAATATGTCCACATGACGAGTCCATCCCCTCTGCTCTGTAGACCGAATGATCTCCTTCCGTGGTGCTTCTAACCAATGTAGTGTTTACTGAGCTATACACGAATCCAGCAAATCCCAGAAGTCGAGTGGCCGCCATTACTGCGGTGGCGGCTCCGCTCCTCCGCTCACGGCCAGGCTCTCTTAATGTATTTTTATCATCGGAAAACTTCTGTCCCGTCGCGTGCATTTGTTTTGATAGCGAATAAAGACGGGACGGATTTTCAAAACTACTTTTCTGTTTCACCAAGTGAACAGACGGAACGCAAACAAAAGTTGTTAAACTGCTGGAAAGGAACTGGAATTTACCGGGATACCTTAAACAAGGGAGCCAGGGAGCGGTATATGGAGAAAATAATGATTATTAACGGTTTGGGTTCATATGAAGAGTTGAGCTCCTCGTCGGAGCTGCACTCTTTATAGGATTTACTGCCGCAGTTCTTCACAACCCACGTCTTACTACCTTATTTAGGAGTGTTTGGCAGCTGCTTTGGTAAATGTTTGACTCGCCATGTGTTTCAATAAATTTGTATAATAGTACAACATACAGTACATGTTTTGTATCCCTCTTACTTCTCTTTTCTTTTTTTTTGACTGCTATATTATGCTGAAGAGGCTCCAAGGCTTGAGCAATATTTTAGTTTTCCTCGTGAGATAATTTTTTTCCTCTGCAGCTACAAATAGAGTTAATATTTTTTCCTCAACAAACTAGTTTTATCTGAAGATTGGGGTTATGTATGTATGTATTCTGTATCATCCGGAGCTGAGATAGTTCTGCCCTTCAATTAGAGACCTGTAATTGCGTTTTTTTTGGTCATCGGACGCCAGGCGATCAATAAAATATTCTTGGATACCTAAAATAAAACAAAACATAAACAGGTGTTGTTGTTGTTGTTTTTTTTTATCACGTAGCCTTTCCATAATGATTAAATGTTGCGCTGCTAGCTTTTTTAACGTCAGCACACGTAACGTATGCTATATTACAGTGTTTAATCATATACTCCCTTATCTCCCTATTCCTCTATTCTTTCCTGCTTATCGCTCAAACAAATCATTATTTATAAATTAACATCAGCATTAATTTAAGATACCTTCATTAGTTATGGGAGGCCACTCTCTAACATCATCAATCCAGCTATTCATGATGCTGTGTAGAGGTTACAATAACAGCGGTGCTGTGGCAGATTGACACCTGCCACCGCAGCAATGGCGGCACACACAAACCGTTCGCCGGATTAGTGTATAGTGACGCTGGGGGGGTTTAGATTGGGGGGTGGGGTTTAGCACACAGCTCTGTATGGCACAGCACTCACCCCATTGTACGAACAAACTTTATTCATTACTCCCCCTGTTACGCAACACTGCCGCAACATTTATCAATAGCGCCATCTATGTGCTGGCTGTATCAGTACACTGTGTGGAGCTGAGCATGAGGGTGGTGGACAAGTGGGGGCCGAGCTTGACTGTTCCTTTACCTCCCTCTAAAAGTCTTGTTTAGCCTCCCTTACGCCCACTTTCAGGTTGGCTCTGGCAATAGAGTATCAGTTGTTGTCTGCAGACCCCAATGCTGTGTTACAAGTCCCAATGTTTTTTTTTGACCCTGTCATGTTTGTTCACAGTGTCACAGGATCCACACAGGCAATGACCGCATTTCCATGCAGTCAATAACCCTTTTAAAACCCGATTATTGGCAATAACCCTAATTTGCACTGCAGTGTAAACACCAATAACCCCTTCGAATAACCCGAATTTGCTCTTTTCAGGTTTTTAAAAACCTGAATATGACCCCTGGGTTACTCCTTTTAAAACCCGAATATTCGTTCATGTAAACGCCAAACAGAATATCCCCATCACACGGAACATTAATCTGTTTTCTGCGCATGCTCTGTTCACAAGGAATCCTGGTCTTTTGAGTCCAGGGAGTTCTTATAAACACGGAGAAACACAAGACCAGGAGGAGACTAATCACTTCATAAATGTAATGAAGGATATGAACATTTCTGTATTTGTAGACGAAGAAAGTACCGGGATAGCGAGATTTAAAAGAAGGTGGGCGAAAAGTTGCGCGAAGCAGCATTTGTTTTGAATTTGGATACAGGAAGAAGAAGTAGAAATGACGGGAATTGCATCATCACGTTCCCCGTGCGTCGCTCGTCTGATGGAGATATCCCAAATGATTAATCACCATGTAAACAGGGATAACCCTGTTTGCTCACACATGTAAACGGAATATTCCGAATGTTATAACATTCGGGTTATTACATGCAATAACCCGAATTTTGACTGCATGTAAACGTAGTCAATGATATAACACGCACCAGTTAGCATGTATTCCACCACGTTACGGTGGTTGATGATGGATCACCGCTATTCCTCCAGATTTAAATAATGCATTGGACGGTTAACGCTACATCTTTTCCACAACCACAGGACTTGTCTACATAACACTATTGTTATAGCCACTATTGTTTTTTTCTATTAACAATAGAAAGGTATGTATTGCACCACTCACGTGACTGGAAAAAATTACCAACCACTTACACAAAAACTGAACTGGTGAAAAGCATTTAAAGGGTCATTATTTTGAAAGGATCATGGATCTGTGTTGTGCAGGCTTTGGAGGAATTTTACAACTTCTTCTCTAGACCAGAGCTGAAGAGTGCCACAAACAACTCTGAACTTCTTACAAAAGTGAATGGTTTGGTTTTACCTTTTGAAAAGATCACTTTTAACCCTTTCATCAATACTGAGAAGAAGAACTGGCAAAAGATAATGCAAGACTTTGACAGTACAGTGAGGGTGAGTTTAAGAGGTCTATAATGGTTGTGTCAATTCACTATTATAATTAAATGTAATTCTGTTCCATATTAATTATGTAATGGTTGAAGGCTGCTTTTTTTGTTGAACTGATTCTTTTTTTATTATTTTTCTTTTTCTGTTTTCAGGCTATTGAGGAAGAAACCATCAGCTTCATTGATCTTTCTTTTAAGACACTGGACTCTTCAGTCGCTGGCTTTAACATGCTACTGAATTTAAAAGAAATCCCTTCCAGAGAAGCCATCCAAAAACATTTGATGACAAAGTTTGATGACATCCTGGCCCAGTACAGTACAGAGGTACTATACTGTGTAAATTACAGATTTCTGGTATTTTATATTGCTTTATAGGAAACATGCCATAGTTTTCACAAGTTGAGAAATGTCCCACGGTTTGGATATGTCGATACAATTCACCGGCTCCCCTTTCAACCATGTCTTTACAGTCCAGTTCCTGGTATAGTATAGAGGTGGAACAAGCCATTTAACTCTCCTCCACTTTTCTGGGCAGTGTCCCACTTTTGAAAGCTGTCCTACAACATTACACTACCATGCAAATTTATTTTGCTTACAGTACTCTCAGGAAATACCATCATGGCCATATAGGAAACAATGCAGTATATAATCTGAGAGTTTACGCAGTAAATCAAGCTCATACTACTACTTTATGAATTACTAAAAATGATTAGAAATGTTATTTTCAAGCACTTAAATTTCCCCTATCCGCATCTCAGCTATGAAGAGTTCAGTGATGCATTGAACTGGCCTAAGATGGAAAAACACCACATCCCAAATACGTACTAACCAGTTTGCTTCAAACTCGCATCATAATTCTTTCTTCAGATATGGCTCGATATTACGACGGAGTATTAGGGCCAAACTAAGGCAAAAAAAAAGGAAATTACGAGAATAAAGTCGTAAAATTACGAGAATAAAGTCGTAATATTTTGAGAATAAAGTCGTAATATTACGAGAATAAAGTCATAATATTAAATATATTATAAATATATAAATATAACTTCACAAAATGCTCAATATTCCTCATTTTTACACAGGGAGAAGAGTTCTCATAAATTATATTCTCATAATATTACGACTTTATTCTCATAATGTTACGACTTTATTCTCGTAATTTTACGACTTTATTCTCGCAATGTTACGACTTTATTCTCGTAATATTACGACTTTATTCTCGTAATGTTACGACTTCTCGTAATATTAAGACTTCATTCTCGTAATATTACGACTTTATTCTCGTAATATTACGACTTTAATCTCATAATATAACGACTTTATTCTCATAATACGACTTTATTCTATTACGACTTTATTCTCGCAACATTATGACTTTATTCTTGTAATTTCCAATTTTTTTTGTCTTAGTTTGGCCCTAATACTCCGTCGTACGATATATCCCAGCACTTACTAGGAATTTTCTTTTATGAAATAGTGTCTTCTGATGCCGCCTACAGAAAACACAGAAGGGTAATCTTAATTTACAATTTCAACAGGAAATAAACTTAAATAATACCATTAACAAGTCACATTTTCTAGTCAGGGTATAAAACATTAGACAAACTTCTGGTGGAATATTATGTACTCATTTCTTTCCTAGTAAATTAAAATGTAAAGATTCCTTTTGACAATTTTCTGTTACCGGCAAATAAAGCAAGAGCAAAATAATTTTGACGTTTTGCTTATGAGGCACAGTTAATCCAGCGTGAAGTTGAATTTGGGGAGCCATGAAGAAGAAGAGGCTGGATAACGATTCCTATCTAGATTCCAAATAATCTAAACTGTTAGCTGAATTAGATGTTTTCAGATTTACTCCAAATTTATACTCTCTCTTTTTATCCATTGATAATTAGTATTTGCATAATGAAAATAATCTGATCATAGTGGGTCTTAGTGTTCGGCAAATTGAACCTCAGGTGAATAACATGCAAATTTTTTAATCATGCCATTATTTATAAAGTCAACAAGAAAACAAATTCAGAGGAAACATTTAAAATGGCCTCATTCAGTTTATAAATATTAAGTACTGTATTTTCTGGACTATAAGCCGCTACTTTTTTCACAGGTTTTCAACCGTGCAGCTTATACAAAGGTGCAGCTATTCTGTGGATTTTTCTTCCACCACTCGGGGCGCTCTAACCGGAATTAGAATCAAAACTAAGACAAAATAAATGCAAAGAAGAATACGCTACTTCTTCTTTAGCAGATAGAAGTAGGTTGAAGCAGATTTCACACAAATAAATAGATAAATAAATACCAGTTATTTTCTCTTGGTTCTGTCCCGTTTTAATCAGCAAAGTTGCTGCCGTGTTAAAAGAAAGGATCTATTTAGGTACAAACATGTACATCATTTACAGTTCAAAATCCTTCTGTACATCTAGTAAATATCTAATCTAACAACATAAATATCTACGGCTTGCATATCTTTTTTTTTTTTTTAAATAGAGCGGATGCGGCTTATATGCAGGTGCAGCTTATAGTCCAGAAAATACAGTACATTTTTTATTGTTCATTCCACGTAGCTTCTTGAGTGGTTTGTTGTAAGGATTTTGAACAGTTATACTTAGATTTCCACAAGCACAAGCCTTTTTGTTTTTGGTTGAAGTTGGACACGATAAACGAAATCTTTGAAGCCCAGAAGGACAATCCGCCATTGAAGGAGTATGAACCGCCGGTGGCCGGAGCCATCGGATGGACTAAGTCTCTTTTCCATCACATCAAACAAACCATTGTTCCTGTCCTGGACGTACCGGAGGTGATTGAGAGTGAACATCACAAAGAGGTGAGTTATATTAGTGTTGCCCTGCTGAGTATAAACATTCAACTTTTTCACACATGTGTAGAACCAGAAGCTCTTTTATAACATTTACTGTATTTTAACAGATCAGTGACAAGTATGTGCAAATTGCACTCAAGTTCAAAGAATATATGACAAACAGGCACGAGGGTTGGCAAAAATTGGTAGAAAGCCATTTGCCATTGCTTCTGAAGAAAACCGTGTTGACTACCAGTGAAAACCGAGGGACGGTATGGATCACTGATCATTTCCTGTGTTCATTACCTGTGTATTGCTTTGGAAAATACAGATACAGTAACTATTTTCTCTCTCTCAAATACCTTTAAACATGTTATTTTTTGTAATTCTTTAAGGCTGCCCCACTGACTGAAATAAGCCAAAAACAAGATGTGAGATACAGAGTAAACGTCCCTCATGTACTACATGAAATGATTTCCGAGACAAATCAGCTCATGTTACTGGGTTACTCTGTACCTGATCACACCCAAAGTTTGGCTCTGCAAAAAGACCTATTGACCAGGTGATGATAGTCTCTAACGCAGTGCCGAATGTTAAAATTGCCATTTGGCAATATTCCTCTCTTCACCTACGTCTACTTGGTTTTAGGCACATACAGAGTCTGAACAAACTTCTCTGCCGTTACCACTCTGTGATGGACAGCCTGAGTGAGATGCATCTTGTTATGTTGGCACAGCAAATAGAAGAAGTCCAAGAGCTGTTGAATTTCGGATGCGAAAGAATCACCTGGAGTTGCTCAAGTAGGTTTCTGCTCCTACAGCGGCTGAGAAATCTGTCACATGATATGTGTAGGGATGTCCCGATACCATTTTTTTCACACCGAGTACGAGTATTTTAATTTGGGTACTCGCCGATACCGAGTACCGATCCGATACTTCCACCACAAAAATAACTAGGCTAAAAATGTAATGAAAAATGCAATGAATTGGAAGACAGGTTGTATTTGCAACAGAAAATCAATTTTAAACAAAACTCAGCCGGCCGGTCTTTCCTCCGCGCTTTAGTCTCATCGCAGGAACATCAACTGAGCATGTGCGGTGCTTCCCCTGAAGCCGTCCGTGTGAAACAACATAAACAATCAAATAGAATTTAAAAAACAGGCTAAATGAAATGATGTTACACACTCTTGTACAGTAGGTGGCGGTATGCACCTTATAGTTGCTTGCGATCCGCCAATAACAGCCTGTCCTAACTGCATGCGAGCGTCCGACTGTCGCGTCGCTCTGCGTGGCATCGGACGCGCTCTGTCCACACTGAACGCGTTATCGGCCCCACGTTCTACCATGTTCTTTTGATTGACAGCTGAGACTCCCTTTTAAAAGGCTGATTTATGGTTCCGCGTTACACCAACGCAGACCCTACGCCGTAGGGTACTCGGCGTACCATAAATCAGCCTTTATTCACCCGCCTGTGCGCTCCTGAAAGAAACTCCTAAAATTACTCCTAAAAGAGTAAAGAGACAAGTAAAAGATGGGTGATTACTTGTAATCTTCCTACGTTTGTACTTTCTAAACAGAAAACAAGCTTATTATTCGGTGGAATAAGTGGGGAAAAAACCGAACGGTGACGCAATCAAACAGCGAACAGCGTGGAGTGACCGGCGTGTGGTGTTAATGCAGCAAACATGTCAGCATGTCAGATCATTACTGGGATGTGGGGAAAAAGCAGAGGACACGAGAAATCCGGCAGGATCCGGCACAAATTAAGCCCTAATAAGATTAAAATAAGATTCTTATTATATATTATCTTATCAGAACCTTCCAGCTCCCTGGCGATCTCCCTCCAGCAGCTGCCACTTTATTGAGGTTTCCTGTTTCCTACAGCGCTTAAAATTTTTTTCAACTTTCAACCGGCTTTCAACGCGAGCGACAGGAAGAAAATAGAACCAGGGCGTGCGACAAAAGTCCAGCTCAAAACGGCGCGCCGCATCGCGCCGCGTCGCTCGCAACCAGTATAGACAGTGCAATAAAAAATAAAGCAATGGAACTGTTTTTGACGCTCGCTCGCGTGGCATGCAGTGTGGACACGGTGTAAAACAGAAGAAGAAGAAGAACATAAACAATCCCATTGTTACAGTCCGGTTATAGAGAGTGGTGCCCGTGAGTGAGACTGGCAGTGCCGTTTCTGGCAAGATAGTGACAATTAATGTAAGCAGGGTGTCAGCAGTGTGGACATATTTCAAAATAAGGGATCGGTATCGGGGCATCCCTAGATATGTGTACACATGTGCTTTGATGATGAATGTAAGATAGTCTTGGCGATTAAATTATAAGCTATGTGTTTGGTTTTTAGCGATATTGGACTTCGTCAACCGAGCCGCCCAGGCTGTATCTGAGTTTGAGTCAGTGGTCCATCTCATGAAGAACATTGAGACTGATGTCGATTCCAAGTTGCAGTCCATCCTGATGACCAACTTACTGAATTTTCCAGTACCAGATAAATCAAATGAATTACCAGGTAAAATCTTTTGAGAGATTATTATTCATTGGATGTGAACATTTTTACGATGCAGGAATATCGCTATTGATGTAACTGAATGTTTTGGTCAAGATGTCAAGGTGTTCTGTGAGCACATTGAGCGAGAGCGGGTCAAGACCGTAGCTTCGCTGCGTCGAAAGTATACTGACATCGGCAACCTCATCACTAAGACGGAACATTTTATCCTGAGAACCAGCAGTGGGAAAGCCAAATCTATGGCATCTTACTATATGTTCTGGGAACGCAAGGTGCTAGACTGTCTTGTTAAGATGGTCCTAAGGTAAGTACATTATCTTCATGTTTTTTGCAGCATTTTGTGAGCAATATTAGTCAATGAGTACCGTATTTTCTGGACTATAAGCTGCACCTGCATATAAGCCGCATCCGCTCTATTTAAAAAAAAAAAAAAGATATGCAAGCCGTAGATATTTATGTTGTTAGATTAGATATTTACTACATGTACAGAAGGATTTTGAACTGTAAATGATGTACATGTTTGTACCTAAATAGATCCTTTCTTTTAACACGGCAGCAACTTTGCTGATTAAAACGGGACAGAACCAAGAGAAAATAACCGGTATTTATTTATCTACCGGTATTTATCTGTTTGAAATCTGCTTCTACCTACTTCTATCTGCTAAAGAAGAAGTAGCGTATTCTTCTTTGCATTTATTTTGTCTTAGTTTTGACTCTAATTCCGGTTAGAGCGCCCCGAGCGGTGGAAGAAAAATCCACAGAATAGCTGCACCTTTGTATAAGCTGCATGGTTCAAAACCTATGAAAAAAGTAGTGGCTTATAGTCCAGACAATATGGTATTTGTAGTACAGTAATAGGCTGAAACATAGTAATATGCCTTGTGTTTACTTTCATTAAGGAACATTCATGCATTCAACATGGCGCTGATGGGAAATACTCCTCTTTTCCAAGTTTTAGTCATCCTGTCTGCCCCTAAGATTGTGTTGCAGCCGAGAAGTAATGAAATCTTCAATCTGATTATGCAGTGCATCAGAAACTGTATAGAGAGTACCGAGGTGAGATCCACACACATGTTTTATTTATAGCGTAAATTTTAAAAATACATTATAATCTACTACTGAACCTGTGGCCTGATTATGGTAATATTTTTCCGGTTAAGCAATTTCCACGTTGGATGCATGGGACTTGCGTTGAATGCCCCTCTCAGTGCGTGGACGGTGAAGATGAGACGGTGACATTTACCTTCTTAAATGAATTGCGGCCGCACCCACAGATACGTGAAAGTACCTCAGTGGTGTCTGAGAACGTTAAAAGGCTGCTCCTTTCTGTGGATCAGTACCTTCACCACTGGAAACGCTATCAACGTCTTTGGGAATTAAACAAAACGATTGTCACTGAAAAATTTGCTTCAAAGCAACCGTCCTTTGTCATGTATGATGAAAGACTGCAGATGCTTAGTAACATCAATCAAGATGTGCTGAAAGAGTCTCTGTGCAAGACCGAGCACATTATCCTGCTGAACTTGGCGCCGCTGGCGTGCACGGTTCAGGAGATTGCAGAGTCCTGGATCAGTTCACTATGCGTCTTACTTAACAAGCCCGCCAAAGAGGAGCTCTTCAACTTGAGGGATGAAGTCACGGTACCGATCATTACTCATGGTTTTTTTTTACTTCAATTAAAAGTTTGTTTTCCGTATGTGATTTTTGTTATGATCTTTTAAAAAACAGCAACTCTCCAAGAGGGTGAAGGAGAGCCCTGACGATTTTGAAAAGCTGAAATCTGTCATCAGTACCATCTCAGACATCAGGGACATGTCCATAGATGTTGAACTGAGAATCATTGACATCCAGGAGAGATACAGAACACTGACCATGTACAAAGCAGAGGTATTGTGCAAGTTTAGGCCCCGTTTACACGGAGCAAAAACGGAGGCATTTTCATGCGTTTTGGCCGTTCGTTTACACGAAAACGAAGCTCAAAGTCACCAAAAACCATCATTTCCCAAAAGTCCGGCCAAAGCGGAGATTTTCAAAAACTCTGTTTTCACGTTTGCGTCTAAACAGAGGAAAACGGAGATTTAGGCTTCAGAACGTGACATTATGCAACAGAAACGTCACCAGCGTCATTTGTGCGACCTGTGTTTACAATTAGTTTGGCCACCGTCAATATTTTCTTGTATTTTACCTGTTTTATGTTCTAAAGTCACACTTAAAAGTAACTCCACTTCTCTGTCACTCCGTCTTGGAAGTAACTGGCAGTCCAGGCTGATTTATGGTTCCGCGTTACACCAACGCAGAGCCGACGGCGTAGGGTACGTGGCGACGCACATCGTACGTAGGCTACGCATGGATGTATTATAGAACTGGATCGGAGACAAAAAATGGCCGCCCATTCATTTCAATGCATTCTGCTCAGCCAGCGCATAAGCCAAAAAAATCTCTGACTTCTGGGTTTACTTCCGCATACAGCGGCCCATAGAGCATGCGCAGTTGAGTCACCTCCCATGATGCTCTGGGGCCTCCCATCATGCCCCGGGGCAATGAGGCGAGTATTAATATAATATGTATTAATATAATATCTTAATTAATGTATATTATTACATGTATAGCATTACATATATTATTAATGTATTAATATAATATAATTACATAATATATATTAATATAAAACATCCGTGGAATGCACGGACACAGCTGTGACGTCACGCCCAGAAAGAGACTTTTCTTTGACTTTTCTGGCCGTTATAAAACATTTTTGACGGATATAAAGTCCATGACTTAAAAATATAGAATACAAAGATTAGTAATTGCCGGGGATTACAGCTGGAGGTGTCCTGTGAACAGTTTTAGAGGCTTCTCTTTTACTATTGCGGTCTATGGGAAAAAAGCTTTCTGGGCCGCATGGGATTTTTGGTTGCAGTACCGCGGTTGGCCACTGGAAAAAATCGGCGCGCCTTCTGAGTGCCAGACCCGGGGACTGAGGCTACGCCGTCGATTTAACGCGGAACCATAAATCCGGCTTCACACGTGATTCACTCTGATTGGCTAGCATGACTTTACACTTCTCGTTACACTGCCCCCTGCAGGTTTGGATGCTCATAGCACCTTAACAGCATATTTATGCGGGTTCGTGTAAACAAAGAGATTTTGAAAACGATCTTGTGTAAACGATGGAATTTTTCAAAACGCAGAGGGAGAAATATCCGTTTTTGTAAATACCCGGCTATGTGTAAACGGGGCCTTGGATTTTTATCTCTTAAGAATTTAATTGTATTCAGCTGATAACCTTGATACACTCTAGATTGGAGAGGATGAACTGGAGCTGATGGGCAATATCAGCCAGATGTGGAGTGACCTTTGTACAGATTCTAAACAAGTGGATGAAAGTCTGACAGATGTGAAAAAATCATATTCTCTGGTAAGAGATGAAAGCTCCAAATAACTTGTGTGAAAAAGACATAAAAAATAATAGCATTTCAGAAATGTACATTAACAGTCCATTAAGTGTTTTTTATTTTTTATTTTAAAGATGATAAAGGAGAAGATCGAAGACTTAAAGCAAGTTTTGCGCATTTTTGCTGAAAGCTTCGACATGCATGGCCATGGGGCAGTGGGGGATGATTTGGAGAAAGGTGATCAGATCTGTAGTAAGCCTGTCACTAGTAGTTCATAGAATGGTAATGTGAAATGTTGAATGTGTTTGGTTTTTCTTTTTTTTTTTTTACAGGTCTGGACATAATGGGACAATATGAAGCAGACTTTGCCAATATCGTGAGAGAACAGCAGGAGCTCACTAATGCTGAGAGGCTGTTAGACCTACCAGTCACCACATACCCAGAGTTAACCAGGATTCACAAAGAAATGAATAGTTTGAGACAAATATATGATGTATACAGAGCCCAAAAGGTGGGATTTATTTATTTTATTTTTATTTATTTATTTATTTCAGATCCCCATTAGTTGCTGCCTCAGCAGCCACTATTCTTCCTGGGGTCCAACAATACAAATATACATTTCTATAAAACTTTTACAGTACAATATAAAATGTTAGTTAAACAGAATAAAACAAAGTAGATAACAAGTACAAAGAACAACAACTAAAAAGAAAAACAAGACAAAAAAACAAAAACAAATAAAAACTAAAGATAATAATAAGCAGAAAACAATAAAAAAAGAAAATGAATTTTCCTAAATGAAAAAAACGAAAATGAAAAAAAAAACAAAAAAACAACCAAAAACAGATATATTAAAGATAAATTCAAGTACAACTAAAGATAAATAAGTGCATACTAAATGAGGCAAATACAAAAACAAAAACAAAAAAAACTAAAGATAATAATAAGCAGAAAACAATAAAAAAAGAAAATGAATTTTCCTAAATGAAAAAACGAAAATGAAAAAAAAAAAAAAATAACAACCAAAAACAGATAGTTTAAAGATAAATCCAAGTACAACTAAAGATAAATAAGTGCATACTAAATGAGGCAAATACAAAAACAAAAACAAAAAAAAAACGTATTTCAATAGAAGAAAAATTAAAAATAGTGAAAACGTTTTGGTTTTGGTTGTCAGTCAAGACTTGCTTGTCAGCATGCATTACTCAAACCTAGAACTTGTCAAATATTTAATTGTCTCATCCTTACATTTTTCAGGATGCAAAGTCCAAATGGTCTCAGACTTTGTGGGTGGATTTAGATATCCAAGTGCTGCAGGAGGGAATAGACGGCTTCATCAAAAGCTTGAGGAAACTGCCCAAAGATGTGAGGTCCTTGCCTGTGGCCCTTTTTCTAAGTGGACGCATGAAAGAGTTCAGAGAATCTCTGCCTCTCCTGATGGATCTGAAGAACGAGGCCTTGCAAGACCGGTCGGTCTCAAATTCATCACAGATTCAAACATCAAAAACAAAATGCAAATTGAGTTTTTTTTTTTTTTTTTTAAACATTAAAGTTTCATCTATGTTAAACTGCTCAAAAATACACATCAGGGGCCGGATTCACAAAACATCCTTAAGAAAAAAAATCTTCTTAAGTGTCATTTTTTTCTCAAGTTCAGTCTAAAGAAGAAAATAGAGAAGAAGTCATATTCTCCAAAAAAGTTCTTAAGTATTTTCTCAACTTTCTTCTTAAGAAAAAACTTAAGAATAAATGGTATTCTTGAAATAAAAGTTCTCAAATTTTTTCTTGACTTTTTTCTTAACTTTAAGACAACCTTGACCTGTCTTAAAATTTCTTCTGTGAAAAGGTAAGACTCTAAAATCACCTTTTTCAACACATTTTAGACAAGTTTAGACTAGTAGGTCATAGTTTGAGGATATAATTTGTAATTAATTACACAAAGAGCCTGTTAACTGTTTGTTAGCATGTTAGTTAGCGTGGTAGTTAATTATTATTAATTTTCCCCAGTAGTATTTTTTTTCGCACATTAATCTCATCCACCATAACCCTGAAAAGTTCCTGCATCTCTTTTTCTCCTTCTCCATGTTTAGTGAGTGACTGACGGTTAAGACCAAACTGCCTGTATAAATGTTGTTTGTTGGCGCGTGCAATGACATATTTTAAGAAGTTCTTAAGTAGGTAAAATAAGAAATTCGTAAGAAATGACAGTTCTTAAGACGGTTCTTAAGAAAATATTGAGGAATTGCACTTAAGAACTTTCTTATGAACTTCTTAATTTTAGATCTTAAGACATTTCTTAAGATCGTTCTTAAGAACATATTGGTGAATCTGGCCCCTGATCAGGATTTTTTGAATGTTTTTCATGATGTGTTCAACAAAATTAGAGAAACCAGTTTCTACATTTCAGGCACTGGCAGGCGTTAATGGAAAGAACAGGTTCTAGCTTTCAGATGAACACTACTTACTTCACTCTGGAGAACGTGTTTGCTATGGAGCTGCACAGACATGCAAATGTCATTGGCGACATTGTCACTTCTGCTGTCAAAGAGCTGGGCATTGAGAAGGCAAGCTTCCCTCTTTATTTATAAATCCTTATTAATTAAATACCTCAGAATGGATAAAGGATCATGTATATGTACAGGACTGTCTCAGAAAATTAGAATGTTGTGATAAAGTTCTTTATTTTCTGTAATGCAATTAAAAAAAACAAAAATGTCATACATTCTGGATTCATTACAAATCAACTGAAATATTGCAAGCCTTTTATTATTTTAATATTGCGGATTATGGCTTACAGTTTAAGATTAAGATTCCCAGAATATTCAAATTTTTTGAGATAGGATATTTGAGTTTTCTTAAGCTGTAAGCCATGATCAGCAATATTAAAATAATAAAAGGCTTGCAATATTTCAGTTGATTTGGATATGGATAAAGGATCACGTATACTGTATGTATGTTCCCTGTGGAGTTACCCATGACTAAATAACCCTGCATGTGCTTCCAGGGCGTGAAGGCAGTGGCACAAACCTGGGAAAACATGAAGTTCAGTGTGCAGCCTTACGTGAAAGGCAGCCAGAAACATGGATCTGTTTTGGGAGCCATGGATGAAGTTCTGCTTAACGTGGACAATGACATCATGAACCTGCAGAGCATGGCTGGCAGCCGTTTCGTTGGGCCTTTCCTTGCTGCAATACAGCAATGGGAGAAAGATCTGTCTCTGATCAGTGAGACGGTAGAGGTCAGTGGAAGCCACGGAAATTTACAAAAAAGTGTATCAGATCCATAAAACCACTTTTAAATAAAATGATTTATCCACAGATGTGGTTGCTTGTTCAACGAAAATGGATGTACTTGGAGAGCATTTTCACTGACGAAGACATTCACTCACAGTTACCTGAGGATGCAAAGAAGTTTGATAACATCAGCAATACGTTTAATGGAGTATGTTTTGCCAGAATATTTGCCCGATAAAAGCACAGTGCATAGTCACTGTATTTTTTAAATGCTATAATCTTAATCCTTATCTTTTAGATAATGATGGATACAGTGAAGGGCCCGAGCATTAAGCGGTGCTGCCTGGTTCCTGGCCGGCTAGCAAGCCTGCAGGCCTTGAGTAACGGTCTTGAAAACTGTCAGAAGAGTCTCAATGAATACCTGGACTCCAAGCGAAATGTCTTTCCTCGCTTCTTCTTCATTTCCGATGATGAGCTGCTCAGTATTTTGGGGAACAGTGACCCTGCTTGTGTCCAGGAACATATGATAAAGGTAAAGACTAGATAAAAAAAAAACAAAAAAAAAACGTATGTACCGTATTTTCCGCACTATAAGGCGCACCGCATTATAAGGCGCACTAAATATATGGTAAAATACCGTACTATAGTGGTCGGGGTTGAGTTACGTATCTACCTGATGGAGCTGCTACAGGAAATGCTACAAAATCCTACAGCAAATGCAAAAAGAAAAAAAAACAAGAAGAAAAGTACCGTATGTCAAACTTTAACGTTTTTTTTTTTTTTTTTTTTAAAGAAAGGAAAAACAGAAAATAAAGGAAAAATAAAAAGTCATTCCGTTTAAAATTTAGATATAGATAAAAACAATAATTATTCATACATTTTATAACATCAACTAATTCAAACAATGTATAGTTATCATAGTTTTCACCAATAACCATTTTTTACATGTTTCTCCATGTACAGTAGATTATATTACACAATAAACATTTTTTTTAAAGGGTTCGACAGAATACCCAGTTTTATATTTTACCACACACACAACAAACAAACAAACAAAAAAAAAACGAATGAAATAAATAAGGACACAAAACTTAACATAACAAACACCCCAAAACACACACACTGCAAAATACGTAATTATAAACAGGTCCCAAAATAAGTACCAATTCGATTCCTGACGTTTTTAGCGCCGTTACTTCAGCGACACCAACTACATTACCCACAATCCCCCTGACTACAGTAACAGAAATTACCGTAATGATCATATATAAGGCGCACTGCCGGTTTGTGAGAAAATTAAAGGCTTTTAGGTGCGCCTTATAGTGCGGAAAATACGTTACCTTTACTTTTCAATATAGAAATGAGGAGGATAACTTTTTATCATCTGTGTCAATCACTTCCTCTTATATTTTTCTTATACCAGATGTATGACAATATAGCGTCTCTAAGATTTGATGTGGCGAGCGGTGGGACGGCGTTAGTTGGAGCCATGGTGTCTGCTGAGGGGGAGGTGATGGAGTTGAGGAAACCTGTCCCAGTGGAGGGAAGAGTGGAGGAGTGGATGATGGGAGTTCTACAGGAGATGAGGAGGACGAACAGGCTCATCACGAAGGAGGCAATCTTCTACTACTGTAAAGACAAAAGCAGGTGGGTGCAAATACAGTACAAAGAGAAGTACAGTGGGGCAAACAAGTATTTAGTCAGCCACCAATTGTGCAAGTTCTCCCACTTAAAAAGATGAGAGAGGCCTGTCATTTTCATCATAGGTACACTTAAATTATGAGAGACAGAATGGGGGGAAGGAATCCAGGAAATAACATTGTAGGATTTCTACTGAATTAATTGGTAACTTCCTTGGTAAAATAAGTATTTGGTCACCTACAAACAAGCAAGATTTATGTCTTTCACAGACCTGTAACTTCTTCTTTAAGAGGCTCCTCTGTCCTCCACTCGTTACCAGTATTAATGCAGCTGTTTTAACTGGTTATCAGTATAAGAGACACCTGTTTTAACTGGTTATCAGTATAAAAGACACCTGTCCACGACCTCAAACAGTCACACTCCAAACTCCACTATGGCCAAGACCAAAGAGCTGTCAAAGGACGTGAGAAACAGAATTGTAGACCTGCACCAGGCTGGGAAGACTGAATCTCCAATAGGTAACAGCTTGGTGTGAATAAATCATCTGTGGGAGCAATTATTAAAAAATGGAAGACATACAAGACACTGATAATCTCCCTCCATCTGGGGCTACACCAAGATCTCACCCCCATGGGGTAAAAATGATCACAAGAAGGGCGAGTAAAGATCCCAGAAGCACACAGGGGACCTAGTGAATGACCTGCAGAGAGCTGGGACCAGAGTAACAAAGGAACCATCAGTAACTCACTACGATCAGGGACTCAGATCCTGCAGGGCCAGACGTTCCCCTGCTGAAGCCAGGACATGTCCAGACCCGTCTGTTTGCTAGAGAGCATTTTGGATGATGCAGATGGGGAGAATGTTATATGGTCAGATGAAACCAAAATAGAATTTTTTGGTAGAAACACAACTTGTCGTGTTTGGAGGAGAAAGAACGCTGAGTTGCATCCAAAGAACACCAAACCTACTGTGAAGCACGGGGGTGGAAACATCATCATGGGGATGGTTTTCTGCAAACGGACCAGGACGACTGATCCGTCAAAGGGAAAGAATGAATGGGGCCATGTATGGTGAGATTTAGAGTGAAAACCTCCTTCCATCAGCAGGGCATTGAAGATGAAATGTGGCTGAGTCTTTCAGCAGGACAATAATCCCAAACACATCGCCCCGGCAACGAAGGAGTGGCTTCGTAAAAAACATTTCAAGGTCCTGGATTGGCCTAGCCCGGGGGTCGTCAACCCGCGGCTCTAGAGCCGCATGCGGCTCTTTAGTGCCGCCCTAGTGGCTCCTGGAGCTTTTTCAAAAATGTTTTACCTTTTTTTTTCTCAATTTTTTCTTCTTTTTTTCTTCTTTTTTTCCTTTTTTTCTTCTTTTTTCTTCTTTTTTCCTTTTTCTCTTTTTTTCTTCCTTTTCCTTTCCTTTTTAATCTCGACATTTCGACTTTTTTCTCGACATATTGACTTTTTTCTCAACATTTCGACTTTTTTTCTCGACATTTCGACTTTTTTCTCGACATTTCGACATTTTTTTTCAAAGTGCATAATGAAAAAAAAAAATCTTCCCCCAGTTATAACTAATATAGCTACATACAGCATGTGTTGCCTTCATTCTAAGGCTTATACAAGACTTTTCATTTTTTTGCGGCATATTTGTTTTTTGTGTTTTTGGTCCAATACGGCTCTTTCAACATTTTGGGTTGCCGACCCCTGGCCTAGCCAGTCTCCACATCTCAACCCCATAGAAAATCTTTTTAGAGGGAGTTGAAAGTCTGTGTTGCCCAGCGACAGCCCCAAAACATCACTGCTCTCTAGAGGATCTGCATGGAGGAACGGACCAAAATACCAGCAACAGTGTGTGAAAACCTTGTGAAGACTTACAGAAAACCTCTGACCTCTATCATTGCCAACAAAGGTTATATAACAAAGTATTGAGATGAACTTTTTTATTGACCAATTACTTATTTTCCACTATAATTTGCAAATAAATTCTTTAAAAATCAGACGATGTGATTTTCTGGTTTTCTTTTTTCTTCATTTTGTCTCTCAAAGCTGAGATATACCTGTGAAATTACAGGCCTCTCTTATCTTTTTAAGTAGGAAAACTTGCACAGCTAGTGTCTGACTAAATACTTTTTTGCCCCACTGCATTTATGTGTGCAAACAAGTCACACTAAATGTATCATTCCCATGTTTCTCAGGGTGGATTGGATGATGTTGTACCAGGGCATGATGGTGCTGGCTGCAAATCAAGTGTGGTGGACCTGGGAAGTAGAAGATGTTTTTAAAACTGTGGCGAAAGGATCTAAGAATGCACTGAGGAGTTATGCTGAGAAGATGCACAGGCAAATCGATGAGCTGGTCACACGTATTGTTCAGCCCATGAACAAAAATGACAGACGAAAGATCAACACAGTGCTCATCATTGATGTCCATGCCAGAGACATCGTGGACAGTCTTGCGGGTGCCAGGTGAACTCAGTAATTATACGTTTATACTTTTTTGTTTTTGTACATAACTACGGAGCCCCTCTGGTGACATTTGAAAAAAATAAAATAATGCGTGGCCACGAGATAATCAATGCGTGGCCACGCATTGATTATCTCGTGGATGGCATCATAACTTACTGTCTGGACTTCGTGGATGCAACTTCCTTGGTGGGATGGTTATTCATCATTAATAACGGTAATTATAGTCTATTTATATTAAAGAGCAAGAGTATTGTCATGGCGAGTGTAGTAATAACGTGACTTTTGAAAAAAATAATATAATGCGTGGCCACGCATTAATAACTCATGGCCACGCATTAATAACTCGTGGCCACGCATTAATAACTCATGGCCACGCATTAATAACTCATGGCCACGCATTAATAACTCATGGCCACGCATTAATAACTCGTGGCCACGCATTAATAACTCATGGCCACGCATTAATAACTCGTGGCCATGCATTAATAACTCGTGGCCACGCATTAATAACTCGTGGCCACGGATTAATAACTTGTGGCCACGCATTAATTATCTCATGGCCACGCATTAATAACTCGTGGCCACGCATTAATAACTCGTGGCCACGCATTAATAACTCGTGGCCACGCATTCATAACTCATGGCCACGCATTCATAACTCATGGCCACGCATTAATAACTCGTGGCCACGCATTAATAACTCGTGGCCACGCATTAATAACTCGTGGCCACGGATTAATAACTCGTGGCCACGGATTAATAACTTGTGGCCACGCATTAATTATCTCATGGCCACGCATTAATAACTCGTGGCCACGCATTAATAACTCGTGGCCACGCATTAATAACTCGTGGCCACGCATTCATAACTCATGGCCACGCATTCATAACTCATGGCCACGCATTAATAACTCGTGGCCACGCATTAATAACTCGTGGCCACGGATTAATAACTTGTGGCCACGCATTAATTATCTCATAGCCACGCATTAATAACTCGTGGCCACGGATTAATAACTTGTGGCCACGCATTAATTATCTCGTGGCCACGCATTAATAACTCGTGGCCATGCATTAATAACTCGTGGCCACGGATTAATAACTTGTGGCCACGCATTAATTATCTCATAGCCACGCATTAATAACTCGTGGCCACGCATTAATAACTCGTGGCCACGCATTAATAACTCGTGGCCACGGATTAATAACTTGTGGCCACGCATTAATAACTCGTGGCCACGCATTAATAACTCGTGGCCACGCATTCATAACTCATGGCCACGCATTAATAACTCGTGGCCACGCATTAATAACTTGTGGCCACGCTGTAGTGACAGTCCCTATTTGTCACCACGGGTTACTGATGGCCTTGTTTTAAACTTGCACGGAGAGTAATGATCCACTGGAAACTTCTGTTTGCGGTTTAATCCATAATAATGATTTTAATAATGCCACGTACCACTGTTCATATAATAAACCAAACAAACGAAGGACGCTCCGCACAGTTGAAAACTGTTGCTCCTCCGGCTCATCAGAAACACCTGTCACAGTGATTACAACCACCTATATTCCCGCATGACAACGCCCCTTACGGGTCAGGTAAGCTAAATTAGGAAACAAAAAGGAAATACTTCCGCCTTGTGGCTAGGAAGTGCATAAACATAAACATGGCTCCTACACGCCAGCCCCTAATTGCGTCTGGCAGAAGTCAAAGCAATTACCAAACATAAATTAAAGGAGCCGTATATGAATAAACAAAGCATGAATATGCATAACCCAAGGTTTTACATAATCCACTGCACAGATAAATCAAACTGTGGCTTCACATAATAAACATAACTTTGTTACAGGTCTTTCTATTACATTTGTTTTGGTTTGGAGGCGAACCACACGCACCAAACCTCTTTTATCGGGAAAGGTTTGAAGCACCCTTCCAAGCACCCAAGACCCACGTGGTGCTGTGGAGTCCATCACCATGACGATGTCTCCAGGCATTAAACTCCTCTTTTCCTTTGTCCATTTTTGACGTTCTTGCAGTAATGGTAGGTATTCTCGGATCCACCGTTTCCAAAAGAGGTCAGCAATGTACTGAACCTGTTTCCACCGTCTCCTGGTGTACAGATCAGCTTTTTCGAAAAGTCCTGGTGGAAGAACTGGTTTCCCTTTCATGAGAAGTAAGTGGTTTGGGGTTAAGGCTTCAAGGTCGTTGGGGTCCTCTGATAGTTTTGTGATGGGGCGATCATTGAGCATTGCCTCTGCTTCGCATAACACAGTATGAAATCCTTCATCATCCAATGTTTGTTGACGAAGCACTGAACTCAGAACCTTTCTTATCATTCGTATGAGCCGCTCCCAGGTGCCACCGTGATGTGATCCAGATGGTGGGTTAAAACTCCACTTAATTCCTCTTTGTGATAAGTCCTTTTCAATTTGGTTATGATTTAAAGCAGCCAAGGCTTCTCGCAGCTCTCTCTCTGCTCCCACGAAATTGGTGCCATTATCTGATCTCATGTGTGAAACTTGTCCTCTTCGAGAGATGAATCTTCTCAATGCGTTGATACATGAGTCAGTATCCAGAGAGTAGGCCACTTCCAGGTGCACGGCCCGACTTGTCATACAAGTGAACACAACTCCATACCTTTTTACAGTGTTACGTCCTCTTTTCACATCCACTGGCCCAAAATAATCTACGCCGGTGTTGGTGAATGGCGGTAGATCAGGAACCACCCTCTCCTCTGGCAAGTCAGCCATTTTTTGCTCACCCATCTTTCCTCCATAAAGCTTGCAGAACAGGCATTTTGCTATGACCTTTCTTGCTGCAGAGACACCACTTGTGATCCAGAACTTTCTCCTTGTAGTAGAAAGGATGTGATTCCTGCCTCCATGTCCAAGCTGTAAATGGAAATGACGGAGGATAAGTTGAGAGATGTGCTGGTCCTTTGATAGGATGAGGGGATGTTTTATGTTCTCAGGGATAGCTGCCTTGCTCAGCCGGCCCCCAACACGCAGAAGCCCATTTTCCAAGATAGGATCCAGTTTATGGATGTTGCTACTTCTGGGTATCTCTGGTTTACTGGAGGTTAGTGCAGCAATTTCATCAGGGAATCTTTCTCGTTGACAGAAGGTAATTACGGCTGTTTCAGCCTCTGTGAGGTCTTCCAGCAACACACTTTGATTCCCAAGTGACCCTTTGAATGTTTGCATCTCCTTTGACACATTCACTGGTGTTCCATTAGCACCTGTAGCAGCGAGCTGCAACTCTTTCCTCTTTTTACTCAGCTTCAATAGAGCTCCTTTAAGTTTGAGGATCCAAGCAACTGCAACCTTTAACCTTTGCCAGTCTGAGAAAAAGGTTATCAGTTTAGATGTGGGATTGGTGTTTATAACTGTTGCATTGACACTGAGGTCCCTTTTTACCTCTGGGTCGTCGGCAGTCATATTGAAGTCCATTGGTGATTTTGGCCACTTTTCTTCAGGATCCCATAGAAACTCAGGGCTTTTCATCCATCTTTGTTTCAGAAGGCTCTCTGCCTTTAATCCACGGGAAGCATCATCAGCGGGATTTAAAGCTGTTGGGATGTATCTCCATTGATCAACTTCCGTGTTGTCCCTGATGGTAGCTATCCTGTTGGCGACAAAGGTTTGAAACCTCCGGTCCTCATTCTTTATGTTTGGTAATTGCTTTGACTTCTGCCAGACGCAATTAGGGGCTGGCGTGTAGGAGCCATGTTTATGTTTATGCACTTCCTAGCCACAAGGCGGAAGTATTTCCTTTTTGTTTCCTAATTTAGCTTACCTGACCCGTAAGGGGCGTTGTCATGCGGGAATATAGGTGGTTGTAATCACTGTGACAGGTGTTTCTGATGAGCCGGAGGAGCAACAGTTTTCAACCTAAATGTAGTGACAGTCCCTATTTGTCACCACGGGTTACTGATGGCCTTGTTTTAAACTTGCACGGAGAGTAATGATCCACTGGAAACTTCTGTTTGCGGTTTAATCCATAATAATGATTTTAATAATGCCACGTACCACTGTTCATATAATAAACCAAACAAACGAAGGACGCTCCGCACAGTTGAAAACTGTTGCTCCTCCGGCTCATCAGAAAAACCTGTCACAGTGATTACAACCACCTATATTCCCGCATGACAACGCCCCTTACGGGTCAGGTAAGCTAAATTAGGAAACAAAAAGGAAATACTTCCGCCTTGTGGCTAGGAAGTGCATAAACATAAACATGGCTCCTACACACGCATTAATAACTTGTGGCCACGCATTAATTATCTCGTGGCCACGAGTTATTAATGCGTGGCCACGAGTTATTAATGCGTGGCCACGAGTTATTATTTTATTTTTTTCAAATGTCACCAGAGGGGCTCCGTACATAACTGCATTTTCATTAAAAAAAGAAAAAGTAAGAATATAGTTAACATTTTCATTTTCTTTCCAGCATAACGGATTCACAAGCATTTGAGTGGGAAAGCCAACTAAGATTCTACTGGGTCCGGGACCATGACAACCTGTTTGTGCATCAGTGCAGCGCCTCGTTCTCTTACGGCTATGAATACATGGGGTTGAACGGTCGACTGGTTATAACTCCACTGACCGATCGCATCTACCTCACCGTCACACAGGTTTAAGAGGCTTGGTGACTTCCTTGCAGTTGCTCGATGTTTGTTTGGTCAACTTGTTTTGATAATTCTGTGTCCGTGTTTGTCACGCAGGCCCTCTCCATGTACTTGGGTGGATCTCTTGCAGGACCAGCTGGTACAGGAAAGACAGAGTCCACCAAAGATCTGGCAAAGGCCTTAGGACTGCTATGTGTGGTGACAAACTGTAGCGAGGGCATGGACTACATGGTAGGAAGCAGCAGTTACTGAAAACTATATATTCTGTGATATTTTTTACTCATCTCGAACAAGATTGCAAAAAATATTGGAGTAATCAAACGTATACGGCATTTATTATCAAGAAAAATCTGTATTAATTTATATTATTCTATGATTTATCCTTATATTTCATATTGCAATGTCATTTGGGCAAGTACCTTCATGAGCAACCTCAACTGTATCTTAATCCTGCAAAAACGTTTTATCAAAATGATTACATTTTCCAATAGACTTAGTAAGTATTCTCCCTATTTCTGCTGAAAATGTTTTTCAGATTTGTCTTTTTGTCTATCAATCCATCCACAAGCTACTTCCAACCTGTTTTCATTCTTTATTTCAATTAAATTCCCAAATTCATCACTTCAATACTAGGTCTGCAAACAATCTCCATCCCACCTTTTTCAGGACTACTTTTTCTCAATTTTCAGTTAGATTAAGAGGTTCCTCTTTATTGGAACATCTTACCACTCAATATTAGAGAATGCTCGAGCACAAATAATTTCAAAAAACAAATCACAACTTTTTTGCTAACCCAGTTTAGCAAACTAATTTCCAGAACTTCTCTGCACATCCTCATCAGATTCCTGTTTTCTAGTAATTTAGCTTATTCTCCTTAGTTGTCCTATGTTTTACATATTTCTATAGATATTGTTTGTTTCATTATAGGAGGAACCACTCGACAAGCCCTTATGGGTTTTTTTGGTTCCTCCTGCACATTTTTTTCTGTTACATTGTATTTTTTTTGTTGTTTCCGTTTTTTCTACATACTGTTTGTCTGAATTTTTGTATATTTTTTTATGTGCAAATAAAAAAATAAATAAAATTAAAATATTTTCATGCTGAAAAAAATGTAAACATTGTTATATCTCTTTGTTTTTGGATCTTTTCTTATTTCTATGCAGGCTATGGGGAAGACCTTCTCTGGCCTTGCCCAGTGTGGAGCTTGGGGCTGCTTTGATGAATTCAATCGTATTGATGCCTCAGTATTGTCAGTTATCTCCTCCCAAATCCAGACCATCCGCAACGCTCTCATGTTACACCTCACAAAGTTTCAGGTAATTCTATCAAGCAGTGGTTATGCGGAACCACAAAGTAATGCATACCGAGACAACTTCCTCCTAATTTTTTTTACATCAGTTTGAAGGGCAAGAAATCAGTCTGGATAGCAGCATGGGAGTTTTCATCACGATGAATCCCGGTTACGCTGGGCGTACAGAGCTGCCGGACTCGGTCAAAGCCCTCTTCAGGCCCGTCGTCGTCATTCTGCCTGATCTGCAGCAGATTTGTGAGATCATGCTGTTCTCCGAGGGCTTCCTAATGGCCAAGGTAATAAGTTCACACCCAAATACCAATTTCATCGTCGTAAGCAGTACTGGAGTTGAGGGGGGATGAGGGGGGATGGCATCCCTCCTGAAATAAAAACGGTCCAAATCATCCCCCCTGTAAAACTGCCATCCCCCATTTCCATCCCTTATGTCATTTCATCAATGAATGTGGTTTTACTGCTATTTCAGCATTTAGAGTCATCACCAGAAAAATAACACCAGAAAAATAACTCATTTGACAATTTTCACCTGTTTCAAGTAAATTTTCACTTGAAATAAGTAGGAAAATCTGCCAGTGGGACAAGATTTATCTTCTTATTACAAGCAAAAAAATCTTGTCCCACTGGCAGATTTTTCTACTTATTTCAAGTGAAAATCTACTTGAAACAGGTGAAAATTGTTGTTTTTTCCAGTGATGAGTCTTGTTTTAAGTGTAATGAGATTTTTTTTACTAAAATGAGACATTTTAACTAGAAATAAGACAAATATTCTTGTTAAGATTTAGAGTTTTTGCAGTGATCCATGTTACTTATCCTGTGAAGGACAGAGTCATATTGATAAGCTCAGAAAAGTGTTTTTATTGTTGTGTTTTGATGTATTTGATGTAAGCCCAGTGGATATTTAAAGCTTACAGAAGGCTGCATTTAACTGCTGCTATGTCATTCCTGCAGTATTTCTGCAGGTGTTTTGGTCACTGCTATTATTTGTAATATATTATATTATTTGTAATCAGCACAAATTATCTGTCCCCATATGATAAAATCCACCATCCCCCTGATTTATTTTTTACAACTCGAGTACTGGTCGTAAGAGTCTTATGTGTGAAGTACAGAGGAAGTATGCATTGCTATAATTATTTTCAGTGGTGTTCATAGCTTGATCGATAAATAAAGAATATTTGTTTTTTGAATTACACTGAGGAAATGAATGGCAGTTTATTTGTCATTTATTTCTTCACTAATGTTCATTTTAGGTCCTGGCAAAGAAGATGACAGTGCTGTATAAGTTGGCTCGAGAGCAGCTGTCGAAACAATCTCATTACGACTTTGGTCTCCGTGCTCTGAAGTCTGTCCTGGTGATGGCTGGAGAGTTAAAGAGAGACTCACTGGATCTTAGTGAGGTACAAACTGGCATTTCTTTCTGGTATCATTCAGACATGAACTAATGGATTGTTGTGTAGATGTTCAGGGCTTTTTTTTATATTCACAGTTCATAACGTGTTGTTTTATGACCAGAGGTGTCTTCAGTATTCACATTCATTACTCAGGTAGAAGTATAGATACTAGAGTTTAAAAATACTCCTGTAGAAGTTGAAGTATCAACTCAAGTTTTTTACTAAAGTAAAAGTATAAAAGTACTGGTTTCAAAAGTACTTAAAGTATAAAAGTAAAAGTAATGTAAGGGGGAAAAAAGCCATTAAGGACAAAAGCCATTGAAAATGAATGTATCTTAGTATAATGCAAATATATTAAGGACCCATATATGTGTACTATTGAGCATTAACATGTGTTTCAGAGAGCAGGAGATATGATGACTAGTTGCCTATAAGTATTGTAATGGTGCAAAAAGTCAAACTTCAGAGGCATGTTATCATTTATCCTAACCTTTATTGGAATGTACATCGAAGTTTAGTTGCAGGAATCTGAGGGAACGGATGTAAGAACAAAACTGGACAAGAACATCTGAAACAACCACAACCAAATTCACTCTATCCGGATGGAGCAATTTAACTGGATAGTTTTTATTAAAGGCCGAAATAAAATAGAGTAACAAGGCTGTTTTTAAAATGTAAGGAGTAAAAAGTACAGATAATTGCGTGAAAATGTAAGGAGTAAAAGTAAAAAGTCGTCTGAAGAATAATTACTCCAGTGAAGTATAGATAACCAAAATTTCTACTTAAGTAAGGTAACGAAGTATTTGTACTTCGTTACTTGACACCTCTGTTTATGACAAAGAGGCAGGATGTGCCCTGAATCGCACAATACTTAGTATTGCAAATTTGGCCTAAAGTACTTAAATAGGTTTATTGTTCTTTGCGATTTTAAACAAAGAGGAGGCTGCCTGGACCAAATATCCGCCTTAAATTATATAAGGCTTTATCAACCTTAAAATCTACACACATCTACTACACAATTAAATTCTGCCTCAAAAACATCAGAGGCTTTGATGTTTCACATTTGACGTTTTGATGAAAAGAGTAAAGTTTTATTGTCTGGAAAAAATACTTTTGGTTTTGACATATTTTCAACTTGAATTTGAATTTTTTTTTAATTTTTATTTCGAACATGTATATAAAATGAAAGTAAAAATAATAATAAAAAGATAAACATTTACATCTTCATATTCACATATGTTCGAAACAAAAGGAGTAGGAAGAAGTTTACACTTTTTCCAAGTTCCTACCCCTTTATAACTCTATGGATTTACATTATTGCTATTATTATATCTACACAATATCCATATGAATATAATCTATATAAATACTACGTAAACATGCCTATTATTACATAATTATCCATATAAGTATATAGACGATATAAATATTACATAAATATTATATCAATATCTAGAAAATACAACTATTATATACATCTATATAAATATACACTATAGAAACTACATAAATATCCCTATAAATATATATGTGCTACATACCCAATAAATATATAACATATATTACATAATTTTAACTATCCCTCTCAACAGATAATATATACTACATAAATATACACATAAATATCTAAACATCTTAAGCAAGTATAATATACCTTTTTCCCTATTTTATTCGTTTCTCACACTCCTCGTTAACACATTTCCTCTTCCATACCTGTTTATAAGTAATTTTTTGTATTTCTTTTTAAACAGATTTATGTTATTACTTTGTTTCATTTCCTGCTCCAAACTGTTCCACAGAGTCACTCCACAGTTCGATATGCACATGCTTTTCATTGTTGTTCGTACTTAAAATTTAGTTCTCCCCTTAGATTATAGCCCCTTTCTCTCTCTGTGAACATTCCTCTGATATTTTTTGGTAGTAGATTATTCCTTGCTTTGAACATTATTTGTGCTGTTTTGTATTTAACCAGATCCATAAATTACAACTCACAATTATCTAAATTATCAATCAAAATTTTATTTTATTCTTATTATTGATCCTTTTGTCCTGTGGTGGTTGTTTTTCTGTCTTTCCTCTACGCAGGATGTTGTATTGATGCGTGCCCTCAGAGACATGAACACGCCAAAGCTGGTGTTTGAGGACGTCCCTTTGTTCCTCGGGCTGGTTTCTGACCTGTTCCCTGGGCTGGACTGCCCTCGGGTTCGATATCCCAAATTCAACGATGCAGTGGAGCAGATCCTGCAAGAAAACAAATATGTCATCCTGCCTAATCAGGTGTTTGATTTGGGCCTTAGATGGACGTATTTGAGATCCAGACTTTTTCATACAGTTTAGTGACTAATGACTAGGGGTGTAACAATATATCGTGCCACGAAATTTCGCGATACAAAAACGTCACGATACGTGTCGTGGAGGTGACAAACTGTATCGCGATATTGGGTTATTAATATTAATATGTTGTGTTGACTAGTAACAACCGCGCCTCGACCCGCGGACCAAAATCTTATTCCACTCAGAAGAAACTAGTACCGTTTTGGTCCCGATCACGGGACTCTAGCAGGGTTTTGAGCTCTGAACCTTTACTTATGGAGCTAGAACAGTCTCATAATTGACAAATGCACAGGACAAGTTTTACAAATGCACAGACCGATTTGCAAATGCACACACTGTTTCACACGTGCACAGAACAATACACACGTGCGTAGGACAAGATATACAAATGTATTTTTGATGCACACACAAATATAACCTGATTCACAAACGTTTTTTTGTCTGTGAGCTGCGCTGGATTTGCGTGTGACTTTTGAGACTCCCCTGACATGACTCGATCCACAAATAGGTTTTTTTTAACACGGAAGGATCTGCAGCCAATCAGATTAAAGGGGCGGATACACCTGCTGTTTGAACTGCGTTCGCTTAGAAAAGTGATTCATATTTCGAGTTGGTGGAGTAAAGATAAATAAACAGCAACAGGAGATAAAAGATAAATAAACAGGATGGAGAGGAGATCACTGTTCTGATTTTCTTGTGATCTCGGTAAAGAAAACAGCGCGATCAGAGATGGTTTGTCGGGCCGTTCAACCAGAGCCGAGACTGGAGAGCTCTAGTCCTGCCGATGCAGCAACTAATGATGAGAAACAGCGGAGATATTTATGTATTTGCTCCGTTTGGTTTGACTACGTGTTACTTGGGATTGTCCCGCTGATTCAGAACCAGACAGACAGC
This sequence comes from Cololabis saira, assembly GCF_033807715.1. Lineage (NCBI taxonomy): Eukaryota > Metazoa > Chordata > Actinopteri > Beloniformes > Belonidae > Cololabis > Cololabis saira. The sequence goes on along the minus strand of NC_084592.1, from coordinate 44,322,453 downwards.
AGAGAGCTGGCTGTCATCCTTCTGCCTGACGGGGACGAGCTGCAGCGCCAGGTGGAGCGAGCACGCGCATGTCGTCAGGAGATTAATTTAACGAAATATCTGGAGTAAAGTTGGTATCAGTACACTGATAACCGAAGAACCTCTGTATCCAGCTCAGATGTAGTCGGTGGACTAAACCCCGAACAGCATCATCACGGCTGCATCCATGAGCACGACTCTGCACTGGGAATGTGTTGATCTGCCGCTGTTTTGACACGTTTGTCTCTGTGTGGTGGCGATGTCACATCATAAATGTGAGGCTAACCGCTGCTTGTTTCTGACCTCCAGGTCTGGTCACTGTGGTCAGCTGGTGTCTGACCGGGACCAGCGCCGCTCGCGGCCAGAGCCAGAACGCGACCTGCAGCAATATTCACCCCCGTCAACAGGCTCGTTCTCCTGAAAGACACCTGTAGTTCAAATACAGAAATATCCGCTGTTTCTCATCATCAGTTGCTGCATCGGCAGGACTTGGAGTGCAGTCTCCTGAGGGCTGTGGTTAGGGTTAGGGTTAGGCCCGACAAACCATCTCCGATCGCGCTGTTTTCTTTACCAAGATCACAAGAAAATCAGAACAGTGATCTCCTCAGAGGAGACTCCTCTCCATCCTGTTTATTTATCTTTTATCTCCTGTTGCTGTTTATTTATCTTTACTCCACCAACTCCAAATATTAATCACTTTTCTAAGCGAACGCAGTTCAAACAGCAGGTGTATCCGCCCCTTTAATCTGATTGGTTTAGAGTAAATCGTGTTTTATCCACTGCTCTGAGTCCCCCACGTGGGGTGGGCTCTTATGATTGGCTGGAACAAAGGGAGACATCTGATTGGTTGCAGATCCTTCTGTGTTAAAAAAAACATATTTGTGGATCGAGTCACGTCAGGGGAGTCTCAAAAGTCACACGCAAATCCAGCGCAGCTCACAGACAAAAAAACGTTTGTAAATCAGGTTATATTTGTGCGTGCATCAAAAATACATTTGTGTATCTTGTCCTACGCACGTGTGAATTGTCCTGTGCACGTCTGAAACGTTGTGTGTATTTGCAAATCGGTCTGTGCATTTGTAAAACTTGTCCTGTGCATTTGTCAATTATGAGACTGTTCTAGCTCCATATTTACTTATGTAAGGCTGGTGTAGAGTTGAGCCTTACCTTATTAAATTAAACCTTTTTCGGGTCGTGAGTAGGATAAACACGGGGAAACTTCTGCTGAGTTCCAGTGTACTTTAATGTCCCTCAACAGTGTAGGATTTTAGAACATCAACACAGCACCTAGTGCCGTACTGTGGCGTATCACTCCGCCCAATCTAAAACAGACTAATCACTACAGATAAACTGACTAGTGTCGTTATAGTCCCTGATTTACATCAGAATATAAAGAATATATTTATACAATAATGAACCCTGAATTACCAAAATAACCTTCTTAACAAAAATAAATCTCCTCTTACACTTATAAGGTGAGCATGAATCAATCTTTTTTATGATGTAAAATTGTATGTATTTATTTACTTTTATTTATTTATTTAATTTTAGTTGTTACATTTCTGGAAAAGAAAAAAGTCAAGTCATACATGAGAGAAACTCAAAATATTTTTATTGTATGAAACTGAAGATCATAATGCAAACCTGACATTTACTTTTAGTTCATTTTGTGGAAAATGGTTGGCCTGGCTTTCTCTTTAAAACTTAAACAGTTATAAAGCATTACAAACTGTAACAATAGGGCAAACTCACAGCATTGTTTTGTATTTTGTGTCTTTCAAATAAAAGACCATTTTTTCCAGTCATATGTTCCTCATTCAAGGTTGTTAAAAAATACTGCTATAATATCGTATCGTTATCGTGACCTCAATATCGTGTATCGTATCGTGAGATTAGTGCATCGTTACACCCCTACTAATAACTTGTACTGGCAAAGACGAGCGTCAAGATGCTATTATTTATTCTGTCTCTGGTAGATGGATAAAGTGGTGCAGATGTATGAGACGATGATGACCCGGCACACTACGATGATCGTCGGCCCAACGGGTGGAGGAAAATCAGTTGTGATCAGCACATTATGCCAAGTTCAGACAAAGTGAGTGTCAGTTTTCATCCGTCCTTTTTCATCCCCTTCACCTTATGTGAGGACTGATATGACATTCATTCACTCCTTATCTCATCAGATTGGGACTTCATACCAAGTTATATCCCCTGAACCCTAAAGCCACGAGTGTCATTGAACTTTATGGAATTCTTGACCCAGACACGAGAGACTGGACTGATGGGATTTTATCCAACATCTTCCGTGAAATCAACAAACCTACTGACAAAAAGGAGCGAAGGTAAAAAAGAAAAGAAAATACTGAAGCTACATGGTAGACCTCTAACATAGGGCTGGGCGATATATCGAGATTTTAATATATATCGATATATTTTCAAACGCGATATGGTACGAGACAATATCGTTTATATTGATTTAATTTTTTTTTTTTTTTTTTTTTTTTTATGATTTTGATATAGCTTATTTTGTGACAAATTGACTTGAATGTTTTATTTGAAATTTGCACAAATGTCAACTCTGTCAACCTGTCAACCTCAACTGTCAACCTCAGTGGAAAAGTCTGTCTGTTAACTGTCTACATTGTATTTGCACAGTGTATTTTAATTTAAGTGTTATGCAGGAAAGGGATATTTGTTTTATTTTATTCAAGAAGCATTTTTATTCTATATATGCAGGCAATTAATTTTTATTTCATTTGTTTTATACATTTTGATTTCATTTTTTTATTCTTTATTTCATTCAAAAAACAAAACAATTGAATACAAACACAAATACAAATGTTCCTAACTTATGAATGAAAAGGGAGCAGAAAGAAGAAGAATCTTATCTGATCTGCCCCTTTCACAAATAACATAAATTAATAATAATATAATAAAAATAATTAAAAAAAACAAAAAACATGTTGATATTGTGCAGACCTCTGTTAATAAATGTACCTGTGTGACATTTGGCACGAGGCTTTGTATTAAAACTGACTGTTTTTTTAAGGGTTTGCCTCAGAAAAAATTAAGCTAACAGAGATGCTATGCTATAATGCTTTAGGGGAAACCCCAATTATGGCACAGAAAAAATATCGATATATATCGAGTATCGCCATTCAGCTAGAAAATATCGAGATATGACTTTTGGTCCATATCGCTCAGCCCTACTCTAACACTATTTGAGAAGAATTGCTATAAAATACAACATAAAGACAAACGTTTCCACTCGCAGGTACATCCTGTTTGATGGGGATGTGGATGCCTTGTGGGTGGAGAATATGAACTCAGTGATGGACGACAATAGGCTCCTCACACTAGCCAACGGGGAACGGATCCGTTTACAGAATCACTGCGCGCTGGTGTTTGAGGTTTGGAAATGACCATTGTGAATATCTTCTCTTCCACTTTTTGACAAACCTCTCAGTAGATCTCGTAACAGAACTTTCCTGTCACAGGTTGGAGACTTGCAATATGCTTCCCCTGCTACCGTGTCCCGATGTGGGATGGTTTTTGTTGACCCCAAAAACCTGCGGTATAACCCGTACTGGCTAAGATGGACCAGTAACAGACCTGACAAGGTATTATTTTTAATATTTTTTTTTTTTGTTTTTGTTCATTCTCATTATATGGAATTTAGATGGAAATGAATTGGAATGAATTTTGATTATGAACTGAAGTGTATTCAATTATGCATGATTTTACTGAATTAGAGTGAACTGGAATGTAATTTAAATTGGTAAGATATGCTCTCCAAAAGTTGAATATACAGGACTAATCACTACAGATAAACTGACTAGTGTAATTATAGTCCCTGATTTACATCAGAATATAAAGAATATATTTATAAAATAATGAACCCTGAATTACCAAAATAATCTTCTTAACAAAAATAAATCTCCTCTTACACTTATAAGGTGAGCATGAATCAGTCTTTTTTATTATGTAAAATTGTATGTATTTATTTACTTTATTTATTTATTTAATATTAGTTGTTAAATTTCTTGAAAAGAAAAAAGTCAAATCATACATGAGAGAAACTATTCAGTTTGTGGCAAAATATTTGTACTTGTATGAAACTGAAGATCATAATGCAAACCTGACATTTACTTTTAGTTCAGTTTGTGGAAAATGGTTGGCCTGGCTTTCTCTTTAAAACTTAAACAGTTATAAAGTATTACAAACTGTAACAATAGGGCAAACGCACAGCATTGTTTTGTATTTTGTGTCTTTCAAATAAAAGACAATTTTTTCAAAAGTTGAATATACAGGACTGTCTCAGAAAATTAGAATATTGTGATTTTCTGTAATGCAATTACAAAAACAAAAATGTCATACATTCTGTATTCATTACAAATCAGCTGAAATATTGCAAGCCTTTTATTATTTTAATATTTCTGATCATGGCTTACAGTTTAAGAAAACTCAAATATCCTATCTCAAAAAATTAGAATATACTGGGAATCTTAATCTTAAACTGTAAGCCATAATCAGCAATATTAAAATAATAAAAGGCTTGAAATATTTCAGTTGATTTGTAATGAATCCAGAATGTATGACATTTTTGTTTTTTTAATTGCATTAGAGAAAATAAAGAACTTTATCACAAAATTCAAATTTTCTGAGACAGTCCTGTATGTAAAGTCATGTTAATTGAATTGAACTATTTCTTCTTTTTTTTGGTCTAGGAACAAGAGATGCTGAACAACCTGTTTGAGAAATATGTGCCCAGCTCCATTGACATGATTCTAGATGGCATTGTTGATGGTAATCAGGGCCAGAAACTGGAGACTGTTATCCTTCAAACAGATCTGAATATGGTAGGTCGACCTTAGCCATCTCACAAATGTTCCATTATTTGATTTTGTGCATTTCAGCATAAATTATTAGATAAACGTCTACACGTTTTGATCCTGTGTTAAGGTCACACAGTTGTGCTTCACATTGGATGCGTTGCTTGAGGAAGAGAACAGCAGTGCTGATGTCCTGGAGTGCTACTTCCTGGAATCTCTGTACTGCTCACTCGGAGCTACGTTGGTGGAAAGCGATAAGGTCAAGTTTGACAATTTCATCAAAAGGCTTTCCTGCTTACCCACAGTGCATGATGAGGAAAACCTTGCTGGTCCGGGTGAGATCCCAGGTAAACAGCGGGAATTTGTCAAGATTACGACTTTTAAATCACCTTTTAGGTTTAATTTGAATGAGGGTTTTGTTTCTGATTGCGTAGTAGATAAAATGAAATACAGTGGGGCAAACAAGTATTTAGTCAGCCACCAATTGTGCAAGTTCTCTCACTTAAAAAGATGAGAGAGGTCTGTAATTTTAATCATAGGTAACTTCAACTATGAGAGACAGAATGGGGGGGAATCCGGGAAATCACATTGTAGGATTTTTACTGAATTAATTCGTAACTTCCTCAGTGAAATAAGTATTTGGTCACTTACAAACAAGCAAGATTTCTGGCTTTCACAGACCTGTAACTTCTTCTTTAAGAGGCTCCTCTGTCCTCCACTCGTTACCTGTATTAATGGCACCTGTTTTAACTGGTTATCAGTATAAAAGACACCTGTTTTAACTGGTTATCAGTATTAAAGACACCTGTTTTAACTGGTTATCAGTATAAAAGACACCTGTCCACAACCTCAAACAGTCACAGTCCAAACTCCACTATGGCCAAGACCAAAGAGCTGTCAAAGGACGTGAGAAACAATTGTAGAGCTGCACCAGGCTGGGAAGACTGAGGCCCCACGGAGCAAAAACAGTGGTGTTTTCATGCGTTTTGGCCGTTCGTTTACACGAAAACAAAGCTCAAAGTCACCAAAAACGATCATTTCTGAAAACTCCGGCCAAAGTGGAGATTTTCAAAAACTCTGTTTTCACGTTTGCTTGTAAACGGAGAGAAACGGACATTTAGGCTTCAGAACGTCACATTATGCAACAGAAACGTCACCAGCGTCATGTGTGACACCTGTGGTTACAATTTGTTTGGCCACCGTCAATATTTTCTTGTATTTGACCTGTTTTATATTCTAAAGTCACACTTAAAAGTAACTCCACTTCTCTGTCACTCCAAACCAAAGACTCTCGTTCCGTCTTGGAAGTAACTGGCAGTCCAGGCTGATTTATGGTTCCACGTTACACCAACGCAGAGCTACGGCGTAGGTTACGCGGCGACGCGCATCGTACGTAGGCTACGCCCGTCGATTTAACGCGGAACCATATTATTCAGGCTTCACACGTGTCATTTGTTGACGTTTTTTTCCAGTATTCCGATTGTCTAGCATGACTTTATGCTTCTCGTTACACTGCCCCCTGCAGGTTTGGCTGCTCATAGCACCTTAACAGCGGATTTATGCGGGTTCGTGTAAACGAGGATATTTTTCAAAACGTAGAGGGGAAAATATCCGTTTTTGTAAATACCCGGCTATGTGGAAACGTGGCCTGAATCTGCAGTAGGTAAGCAGCTTGGTGTGAAGAAATCAACTGTGGGAGCAATTATAAAAAAATGGAAGACATACAAGACCCCTGATAATCTCCCTCCATCTGGGGCTCCATGCAAGATCTCACCCCGTGGGGTAAAAATGATCACCAGAACGGTGAGTAAAGATCCCAGAACCACACGGGGACCTAGTGAAGAACCTGCAGAGAGCTGGGACCAGAGTAACAAAGGAACCATCAGTAACTCACTACGATCAGGGACTCAGATCCTGCAGGGCCAGACGTTCCCCTGCTGAAGTCAGTACATGTCCAGGATTTTTTTTTTTTTTTTTTATTTTGTCTATCATAGTCATACGACGAGTATTAGGGCCAAACTAAGACAAAAAAAACATTTGAAATTACGAGAATAAAGTCATAATATAATGAGAATAAAGTCGTAAAATTACGTGAATAAAGTCGTAATATTACAAGAATAAAGTGGTAATTTATGAGAACTCTTAACAGGAAGAGCATCTTCTCCCTGTGTTAAAATGAGGAATATCTTGTGAAGTTATATTTATATATTATATTATATATTACGACTTTATTCTCACAACATTATGACTTTATTCTGTTAATTCTACAACTTTATTTTCGTAATTTCCATTTTTTTTTGTCTTCGTTTGGCCCTAATACTCCGTCGTATAGTTGAGATAAACCTGTGATGAAAATTACAGGCCTCTCTTATATTTTTAAGTGGGAGAACTTGCACAACTGGTGTCTGACTAAATACTTTTTTGCCCCACTGTAATAGTATAAAATGTGGGGTCGAGTGACCAAAGACTTTATCCCAGTCTGATCTCTGATGTAATATGTGTAAATAGGTTTTAAATGCCATCTGTCATTAACTCCAAATGTAATCACCCCATACAGGATATTTCCCAACTCTGTATGATTTCCATTTTGATGGAATACAGAAAAAGTGGCTTCCCTGGAGTTCATTGGTTACTAAATACATTCACAACGCTGAAATGAAGTTTGCTGATATCCTAGGTACAGTAATGGTTATTTCTGTTAGCAATGCAGTGAGCTCAAGTTATGGGAAAGTACATGCCTAAATAACTTTTGTGTTCTTGTTTCCTTCTTGCTCTGCCTGTGCTTTAGTGCCAACTGTTGACACCACAAGAGCCAGCTGGATCCTGGAACAGATGGTAAAGATAAAGAGACCAATGCTGCAGGTTGGAGAGTCTGGCACTTCCAAGACAGCCACCATTCATAACTTCCTCAAGAATCTGAATTCAGACAAAAGAGTAAGTTCAAATTTAAGCACACATCGGCAGAGGTGGGTAGTAACGAGTTACATTTACTCCGTTACATTTACTTGAGTGAATTTTGGGAAATGTTGTACTTTTAGGAGTATTTTTGAATCACTATACTTTTAACTTTTACTTGAGTAGATTTGTGAAGAAGAAACTGCTCCTCTTACTCCGCTACGTTAGGCTATGTGGAGCTGTTACTTTTCTTTTATCCCTTTTATCCACGTACGCGTCAATCTAATGACATCACTGGGTGATTCTTTGGGAAAAATGTTTGTTTTTGCTTGTTTTGTCACATTTACACAGACTCAAACACACACAGAGTTTCTATGAGTTCATGTTTGTTCTAGTTCTGCTGGTTAAAAAAGAAAAGTACAAAGGCTTGAAATTTTGTGCTACTTGTGCTTTATTTTTTTATTCTGTTATTTTATTTATTTTATTATTTATTAAAGTACTTGAATTTACTTTAAGCTTATTTTAATTTAAGCTATTTTTTATTTTTTATTAATTTTAATTTATTTTATTGATTTAATTTGCCTGAAGATGATTATTTTGTACTTTTGTCTGTTTGAATGGTTGTGTTAAAAAAATAAATCAGACGTTACTCAACAGTAACTCAGTACTTGAGTAGTTTTTTCACCAAGTACTTTTTTACTTTTACTCAAGTAATTATTTGGATGACTACTTTTTACTTGTACTTGAGTCATATTATTCTGAAGTAACAGTACTTTTACTTGAGTACAAGTTTTGGCTACTCTACCCACCTCTTTATTATGTCACTTGAGTTTAATGGTCTCCCTCCAGATTACTGAGATTAACCGTCTTCTTTTTTTGTAGATCACGCTGACCATCAACTTTTCATCCAGAACAACTTCATTAGACCTGCAGAGAAATCTGGAAGCTAATGTGGAAAAAAGGACCAAGGATAATTACGGGCCTCCTTTAGGGAAGAAACTGCTGGTCTTTATAGATGACTTGAACATGCCACGGGTATGTGCTCCTAACCCCATCTCAAGTTTCCTTTCCATGAGTGACAGTGCTTGTGTGTTTTAACAGAGCTGGGTAGAGTAGCCAAAAATTGTACTCAAGTAAAAGTACTGTTACTTCAGAATAATATGACTCAAGTAGAAGTAAAAAGTAGTCATCCAAAAAATTACTTGAGTAAAAGTAAAAAAGTACTTGGTGAAAAAACTACTCAAGTACTGAGTAACTGTTGAGTAACGTCTGATTTATTTTTTTAACAAAACCATTCAAACAGACAAAAGTACAAAATAATCATCTTCAGGCAAATTAAATCAATAAAATAATAAAATTAATTAAAATTAATTAAAAATAGCTTAAATTAAAATAATCTTAAAGTAAATTCAAGTACTTTAATAAATAAATAAGATAATAACAGAATAAAAAAATTAAGCACAAGTAGCACAAAATTTCAAGCCTTTGTACTTTTCTTTTTTAACCAGGCAGAACTAGAACAAACATGAACTCATAGAAACTCTGTGTGTGTTTGAGTCTGTGTAAATGTGACAAAACATGCAAAAACAAAACATTTTTCCCAAAGAATCACTCAGTGATGTCATGAGATTGACGCGTACGCGGATAAAAGGAATAAAAGAAAAGTAACAGCTCAACGTAGCCTAATGTAGCGGAGTAAGAGGAACAGTTTCTTCTTCACAAATCTACTCAAGTAAAAGTAAAAAGTATAGTGATTCAAAACTACTCCTAAAAGTACAAAATTTCCCAAAACTTACTCAAGTAAATGTAACGGAGTAAATGTAACTCGTTACTACCCACCTCTGGTTTTAAAATGTTTGCAATGCATTTTCCAGGTGGATACTTATGGCACGCAACAGCCTATTGCACTTCTGAAGCTGCTGTTGGATCGAGGAAGCATGTATGACAGAGGAAAGGAACTGAACTACAAAACCATTAATGACCTTGGCTATATTGCTGCAATGGGAAAAGCTGGAGGGGGTAGGAATGAAGTGGATCCACGCTTCATCTCGCACTTCAGTGTTTTCAGCATTCCCTTCCCAGCAGTGGAGTCTCTGCAACTCATCTACGGCTCCATTATCACAGGCCACACCAGAGTACGTATCTGCTTCCTACACAAAATCTCAACTTTGCATGTCACATTAATTAATTTGTTGAAATATTTTTTTAGCCATTTGAGGAAGCCATACGGAACATTTGTGACAAAGTCACCTTCTGCACACTGGAACTTTATAACACCATCATCAAAGATCTACCACCCACTCCCTCCAAGTTTCATTATGCCTTTAACCTGAGGGACCTGTCAAGAGTGTACAATGGACTGACCCTTACTACACCAGAAAGGTTGGATCTATTGAATTCACTGTACTGACAGATTACCGCACATCTTTCTTTAAAAATGTCATTGTTTCTCCCCAATTTTCTTCTATTAAAGATTTACAACTGTTACCCAATTTGTGCGTGTCTGGAGAAACGAGTGCCTGAGAATCTTCCATGACAGACTTATTAATGAAGAGGACAAAGCTTTGGTAATATACCTTGATAGAATCAATTCTCTGTCATTTTTTCTAAAACCGGGCAGACACTGTGCGATTATCGGCTCGTTTTGAGCCGATTTTCCAGTCGTGCGACTATTTTTCGGATCGGGCCGGATTTCGACCCAATCGTTGCTCGTGCCTCGTGCAGTAAACGTGGGGTAACGACGAAAGATTAACACCTCACGACGAGAGAGTAACACCTCACGACGAGAGATGAACACCTCACGACGAGCTCCCGATCACAAATCGTGAGCTCACAAGAAAATCAAACGTGTTTGAAATCCTGGTCGTGCTACGACCCGATTTGCCTCATCCTTTCACAGAGAGCATGCGCAATCTCTGATGTCACGTCAAAAACTATTATTTGTAGTTTAAAGTGTTGCAAATTCACATTACAAATCATATTTTAATAGTAGAAAAAAAGACCGCATTTCCCACGTCTGCCCAACCATACGCATACGGCGTAGGGTACGCGGCGACCCGCTCCGTACGGGGCGCGTCGCTGCGTAACCTACGCCGTAGGCCTGTGTTGGTGTAACGCGGAACCATAAATCAGCCTTCAGTGTGTGCTCTGTGTGCTGTTCTGAACACTTCTCTTCTCTGTTGTGTTCATTTTGCTTGGACGCCGGGTTCCTCCGCCGAGACACAACTTTTGCGGTATACGTTCATTGTTGTGTCTAAAAATGATGCGCAGTGCCCACCCAATCAGAAACGGTACAAATATTTGGGGATTTTTTAAATATATATATATAAAAAAATAAAATTATAAAAAAATAAAGCATCCCCATAACTTTGATCGGGTGGGCAGGACGCACGTTTGGGTGGACACAGCCCACCCCTGCCCCAAAGCCGGCCTCCAGTTCCAGTAACAGAGGTCCGACGGGAGGATTATGATCGTATAGTTTGAGCAGACGGAGCATCCGAGCATCGGGTCGTACAGTGTGAGAACATAAATCGTGGGCTGTGAACTTTTGAACTCAGCGATCTAGTCGTGCAGTTTGAGATGGGGCTGAATCAAACCATTTAAAATATCGCACAGTGTATGCCCAGCTTAAGTCTAGCATTTTTTTTAAAAATGCATCTGAATGTATTGTTTTGCTATCAGGTCCAAAGTCTAATAAAGAACCTGGTTGAAGAGCATTTCAAATCAGACATGGAGGCCGTAATGAGGGACCCAATTCTTTTTGGGGATGCCAGGACAGCCCGTGATGAATCTGAACCGAGGGTTTACGAGGACATCCACGACTACGACGTGTCAAAAGCCATATTTCAGGTAATTTGTTGTCAGTGTTATGAACAGTTTTGACAGTTTTTTTTTTTTGTTTTTTTTTTTTTAATATTTGTTACATTGTGGTTAGGGATGGGCGGTATGGACTAAAAAATGTATCACGATAATTTCTGGCATTTAACCCAATAACGATAAAAAAAATACCAATACAAAAAGTGTCATCAACTGGAATATTTCTTTCTTTCAGGCTCATTTCTTTCTTCTTTCTTTCTTTCAGACTCATTTCTTTCTTTCTTTCAGGCTCATTTCTTTCTTTCTTTCTTTCTTTCTTTCTTTCTTTCTTTCTTTCTTTCTTTCTTTCTTTCTTTCTTTCTTTCTTTCTTTCTTTCAGGCTCATTTCTTTCTTCTTTCTTTCTTTCTTTCTTTCAGGCTCATTTCTTTCTTTCTTTCTTTCATGCTCCTTTCTTTCTTTCTTTCTTTCTTTCTTTCTTTCTTTCTTTCTTTCTTTCTTTCTTTCTTTCAGGCTCATTTCTTTCTTTCTTTCTTTCATGCTCATTTCTTTCTTCTTTCTTTCTTTCTTTCAGGCTCATTTCTTTCTTTCTTTCTTTCTTTCTTTCTTTCAGGCTCATTTCTTTCTTTCTTTCTTTCTTTCTTTCTTTCTTTCTTTCTTTCTTTCTTTCTTTCTTTCTTTCTTTCTTTCTCGTTTTTACCGTGAGATGATAAATTCTTACCGTGGGGAATTTTTTTGACGGTTTATCGTGAATGGTAAAATATCGCCCATTCCTAATTGTGGGGGTTTATTTTCCAATTCTGCAGGAAATTCTGGAGGAGTACAATGAGAGCAAGACGAGGATGAATCTAGTTCTGTTTGATAATGCTCTGGAGCATCTGACCCGGGTTCACCGCATCATCCGGATCGATCGCGCCCATGCGCTGCTGGTCGGAGTGTCGGGCTCTGGCAAACAGTCTCTCACCAAGCTTGCTGCATTCAGTGCCGGCTGTGAGGTTGTAAAACACTGACTTTTGTCTGTCCTTCAACATGATTTCACTGACATTTTTAAATGTTGAATGTAGCAAAATTACAAATAAGTATTAGTGAACTGAATTAATTTACAGTGTTAACCTTTATATGAAAGTGCATTCCAAAAAGAAACCAGCTGTCTTCCAACAATAAAGTTATTTTAGTAAGATTAAATTCAACTTAAAGCAGCACTATGTAACTTTTCCACCATAATCTAATATTTCCAGAGTCATTGTGATGGAACATCAACTTCCAACAGGTTTAATGAACCTCTGTCATGGTCTGAGGGGTCTGTATCACCTTCACTGGCACTATGTAACTTTGAGGAGCATGGTAGGAACCCTGCCACACTAAAAAACTACACATTTTTATGGCTTTGACTGCTTTACGGCATACGTCACTTCTATGGAGCCAAATCAAGGCCAAAAGTTTTGCTAATTTGAAAATAAAATTTGAACCTGAAAATTCTTTTTTACAGTTTCAATTTTATTTTTTTCAGTATCAGATCTTTTTTTCAGTTTCAAATCTTTTTATTTCAGTTTCAAATCTTTTTATTTCAGTTTCAAATCTTTTTTTCAGTTTCAAATCTTTTTTTTTCAGTTTCACGTCTTTCTTTTTCAGTTTCACTTCTTTTTTTTTCAGTTTCAAATTTTTTATTCAGGTTCAGACTTTTGGCCCCGATGTGGCGTGGGGGGCGTGGCATCAACTGATAGGGGCGTGGCATCATGAGTGACAGCAAAACAGAGAAGGCGGGGGAACTTCCTCAGTCATGTTGCCTTCAGGAAACATAGGTTGCAGAAGTTATCAGTAGAAGTTTGATTCAACACTGTATATACACCATATTCACGTGATTGGCAGTGGAAAAAACTGATATTAGTGACACATTTCTGTTTAAAAAGCTGTTTTAGACCGTACTTGACACCAATTGCAGTATAAAAGCAATAAACTATGCAGGTGTACAGTTCAACAGCCACACTTTAAAGTTTGACATTTCCCACTTCCACATACTACCAAGTACGGTATGGATCGCGGCTGTAACGACCAAACATAAACTTTCACAGTAAACCAAACAAACTCACACAGACCGGGGTCGGATCATTCACACAGGTTTTATTCCCCACTTCTCCAGCTAAACGCAGTTGCTGGCCAGCTCTCTGCGGTGCGATTAACCCCAATCTGCAGATAAAACTAGTTTGTTGAGGAAAAAATATTAACTCTATTTGTAGCTGCAGAGGAAAAAAATAATCTCACGAGGAAAACAAAAATATTGCTCACGCCTCGGAGCCTCTTCCGCATAATATAGCGGTCAAAAAAGAAAAAAGTAAGAGTAATACAAAACATGTACTGTATGTTGTACTATTATACTAATTTATTGAAACACATGGCGAGTCAAACATTTACCAAAGCAGCTGCCAAACACTCCTAAACAAGGTAGCCTAAGATGTTGGTTCTGCAGAACTGCGGCAGTAAATCCTCATCGGAGCTCCACTCTTTGATAGGGATTTCATATGGACCCAACCCGTTAATAATCATTATTTTCTCCATATACCGCTCCCTGGCTTCCTTGTTTAAGGTGTCCCGGTAAATTCCAGTTCCTTTCCAGCAGTTTAACATCTCTTTTTTTTGCGTTCCGTCTGTTCACTTGGTGAAACAGGAAAGTAGTTTTGAAAGTCCGTCCCGTCTTCATTTACTATCAAAACAAATGCACGCGACGGGGACAGGATCTTTCCGGCAGTACGCGCTGGTGCTCATGGGAAATGTAGTGTTCTTTCTCGTAAAGCACTACCGCTTTTGTCCAAAGGAGCCACCAAATTCAACAAAAGCTGAAAGTTACATTGTGCTGCTTTAAATTCAGAGAGGTTTAGAAGCATTAAAGTATCTTTGCAAATGCATTTTCTGTCATCTGGTAATATAATCAACTTGAATTTGCCTAGGTGTTTGAGATAACTTTGAGCAGAGGATACAATGAGCTGAGCCTCAGAGAAGATCTAAAAACACTGTACGTGAGGCTTGGGATTGAAAATAAAAAGACAGTGTTCCTTTTTACTGATGCTCATGTTGCTGACGAAGGCTTCCTGGAGCTCATTAACGACATGCTCACCTCAGGTTGGATATTGATCTGGTTTATATGTGATTATCTTTCCAAAAATCTAGAGTTGTAGTTCTCTAATCATCTGTGCTCCTTTTTAGGCATAGTTCCTGCATTGTTTCCTGAAGATGAGAAGGAGTTAGTTCTCAACCAGCTTCGTGATGAGGCTCTTAAAATGGGAGCAGATCCTTCCAAAGAGAGTATTTGGCAGTACTTTGTCAAAAAAAGTGTCAGCAATCTACACATTGTTTTATGCATGTCTCCACTGGGAGACACCCTGAGGACACGTTGCAGAAACTTCCCAGGTAAAAAGTATATACACGTGTTCAAGCTTCACTTGGTAAAATATCATTGCTGATTCTATTGTACTAATTGCATGCGCTTTTGTCTCAGGATTAATGAACAACACAGTGATTGACTGGTTCCTCCCATGGCCACCACAGGCGTTGCGTGCAGTGGCAAAGTGTTTCCTTGGTGCGTTATTACCAGAACTCGAGTTGTAAAAAAAAAAATCAGGGGGGATGGTGGATTTAATCATATGGGGACAGATAATTTGTGCTGATTACAAATAATATAATATATTACAAATAATAGCAGTGACCAAAACACCTGCAGAAATACTGCAGGAATGACATAGCAGCAGTTAAATGCAGCCTTCTGTAAGCTTTAAATATCCACTGGGCTTACATCAAATACATCAAAACACAACAATAAAAAACACTTTTCTGAACTTATCAATATGACCCTGTCCTTCACAGGATAAGTAACATGGATCACTGCAAAAACTCACAATCTTAACAAGAATATCTGTCTTATTTCTAGTTAAAATGTCTTGTTTTAGTAAAAAAAATCTCATTACACTTAAAACAAGACTCATCACTGGAAAAAACAACAATTTTCACCTGTTTCAAGTAGATTTTCACTTGAAATAAGTAGAAAAAAAAAATGTGCCAGTAGAACAAGATTTTTTTTGCTTATAATAAGAACATAAATCTTGTCCCACTGGCAGATTTTCCTACTTATTTAAAGTGAAAATGAAACATGTGAAAATTGTCAAATAAGTTATTTTTCTGGTATTTTTCTGGTGATGACTCTAAATGTTGAAATAGCAGTAAAACCACATTCATTGATGAAATGACATAAGGGATGGAAAGGAGGGATGGCAGTTTTACAGGGGGGATGATTTGGACCATTTTTATTTCAGGGGGGGATGCCATCCCCCCTCATCCCCCCTCAACTCCAGTACTGGTTATTACAGATATTCTTTTTTTCTTGAATTTTCTATGAATGATTTCAGGGAAAAATGGTACACATATATTTAAATACCAATAAATGTTGTTGTGATCAGATTTTCCTTAAACTGACATTTTTGTCATTTTACAGGTGAAAGTCCAATGATTCCTGATTCACACTCTGCAGCGATTATAGATCATGTCTGTATGGTCCATAGCTCTGTGGGTGACTACAGCAAACTATTCCTCCAAAAACTTAGAAGATGTAACTATGTTACCCCAAAGAACTACTTGGATTTTATTAACACCTACTCTAAACTCCTGGAGGAAAAGGATGAATACATCCTTGGTAAGAAGATGGAACACGTTATAAATATAGTGTCTCTGCTTTGACCTGGTACTGCATGACTTTTGCACATGAATACATTTGTGAGGATGTCAAATAGTATTCTCTTGTGTTCCAGCTCAGTGCAAACATTTACAGGGAGGGTTGGAGAAACTGAAGGAAGCCAGTGAGCAGCTAGCGGAAATGAATATCCTACTGGCAGATCAGAAGGTGGTGCTTGCTGAAAAGTCCACAGCTTGTGAAGTTCTGCTGGTAGAGATTATCACAAACACCAAAGCAGGTCAGTGAGGGCCTGAAATCTTTTCATTTATTGTCGTATTGGAAATAATGTACTTTTACAAGACATTAGGGGTGTAACAATACATTGTGCCACGAAATTTCACGATACAAAAACGTCACAATACGTGTCGTAGAGGTGACAAACTGTATCGCGATATTGGGTTATTAATATTAATCTATTGTGTTGACTAGTAACGCGCAGCGTATTGGTGCCGACCGCGTCTCGACCCGTGGACAGAAATCTGACTCCACTCAGAAGAAACTAGTACCGTTTTGGTCCCGAAACTTTTACTTATGTAAGGCTGGTGTAGAGTTAAGCCTTACCTTATTAAATTAAACCTTTTTGGGGTGGTGAGTAGGATAAACACGGGGAAACTTCTGCTGAGTTCCAGTGTACTTTAATGTCCCTCAACAGTGTAGGATTTTAGAACATCAACACAGCACCTAGTGCCGTACTGTGGCGTATCACTCCGCCCAATCTAAAACGAAAGTTACGCCTGTAACTACGGTTCTATGAGTCCCGGATGACCGCCAGGCGGTGCTGTAAGCACTGGATATCTCCCCTCGCGCATGCGCATGTCGAGTACAATACCAACAATGTCACGTCACCCGTGACCCCTGCATGACCCCCGGAAGGGGTATATCTTCCGGGGTCAAGCATGGGATCGGCTCCTAGAATCTTCTCGCGAGAGCACGAGGATTCGGAGTGACCGGCAGGCCTGGCGGTCATCCGGGACTCATAGAACCGTAGTTACAGGCGTAACTTTCGTTCTATTTCGTCCCTACTGACCGCCAGGCGGTGCTGTAAGCACTGGATGACGAATACCAACAATGTCACATAGAATCCCGGTCACATACCTCACTGATCAGGGGCAGAAGGACCCGGGAGTAGAACCACGCCCAATGGTTGGGGAGTGGCGACATTGATCCGGTAAAACCTGGAGAACGTGTCCGGCGACGTCCACGAAGCTGCTGCGCAGATGTCCTCCAGAGGCACCCCCTTCAGGGCAGCCCAAGAAGCTGCGACGCTTCTGGTCGAGTGGCACCTCACCCCCACTGGTAAGGGGCGGCCACTGGCCCTGTAGGCGTGCTCGATGGTGTCCACCACCCAGTGGGACAGGCGCTGTCTAGAAATAGCGCGCCCCCTGTTAGGGCCACCATGACAGATAAAAAGCTGCTCCGACCGTCGCACAGGCGCGGTGGCAGCAACATAAGCAGTAAGGGCCCGTACGGGGCACAAAGGGCTCGGCCCACCCTCCGCAGGCTCGGGGTCGAACCGGGCAAGCTGGATAGGCCGATTAGCATGATCGCGTGGCAGGACCTTGGGCAGGAACGCCACGTTCGGCCACAACGTAACCCCTGAGCCATCCGGGTTCCACCTCAGGCAGTACCCGCTGACTGACAGGGCATGTAACTCACTGACTCGCTTTGCTGACGTCATAGCGAGGAGAAAAGCCGTCTTCATAGAAAGACACTTCAGGTCCACCTGGGCCAAGGGCTCAAAAGGTGGAGAAGAGAGGGCACCTAGTACCATAGACAGGTCCCACACCGGGGCCCTTGGGGTCCTCGGGGGGCGCAGCCTCAGAGCCCCCCTAAGAAAGAGAGAAACCAGCCGGTGGCACCCCACGGTGGCATTCTCGACCAGGGCATGTCGTGATGAAATGGCCGCCACGTACACCCGTAAGGTGGACTGAGCACGGCCATCATCCAGGAGGGACTGAAGGAACTCCAGGATCGTGGCCACAGGGCAAAGCATAGGGTCCTCTGCCCTGTCCGCACACCAGGCAGAGAATCTCCTCCACTTGCACTCATACTGGAGGCGGGTGGAGGGCACACGAGCGTTCAAGATGGTAGCCCTGACGGGCTCAGTACAGCTTGACACTAACGGGTCGGGCCCTGCAGTGGCCAGACCCAGAGTTGAAGGCGACGGGGGTCGGGATGCCAAATCCGACCCCCCAGCTGGGACAGAAGGTCCCTCCGGTCGGGTAGGCGCCATGGCGTGCCGCAGCAGAGCCTCCGGAGTAGTGGGAACCACGGTCTCCCCGGCCAGAAGGGGGCCACCAAGAGGAGCCTGTGACCTCTCTGGAGGACCCTCTGCAACGTCGGAAGGATTAAAGGTAGTGGGGGGAACGCGTACAGGAGCCCGTCGGGCCACTCGTGCCCTAGGGCATCCTGACCCAGAGGACTGGTCTCCTCTGTCCAGGAGAACCAGAGGGGGCAGTGAGCCGAGACGCCCGAGGCGAAGAGGTCCACCACCGCTCTGCCGAAGAGGACCCAAATCATCCCCACTACCTCCGGATGAAGCCGCCACTCTCCTGGGGGAGGCTTGTGTCGGGACAGGAAGTCTGCCACCTGATTCCTGACCCCTGGCAGGTATATCGCCCGCAGGCTGAGGAGGCGAGGAGCGGCCCACGTCAGAAGGCCCCGGGACACCTGCAGCAGCTGTGCAGACCCGGTGCCCCCCTGGTGGTTGATCTGGGAGACAGTGGACACATTGTCCGACCGAACCAGTACGTGCCTCCCCCATAGGTGAGGTAAAAAGTGCTCGAGTGCTCGGTGTACAGCACGGAGCTCCAGCACATTGATGTGGCGTGTGCGGTCCCGCGCAGACCACTGCCCTTGGGCAGGCCTGCCGCGCCAAACAGCACCCCACCCCGAGAGGGAGGCATCTGCGGTGACAGTCTCCCGGAAGGAGGTGATAGTGCCCAAGGGCACACCCCCCAGCAGGAATGCCCCGTCTTTCCAGGGTGCCAGGGCATGGACACACACCCGCGACACCCTGACTAGCCTGTGCCTGTGCCTTTCGGCATCCAGGCGAAGGCTGTTCAGCCACATCTGCAGGGGGCGTAGCCTCAGCAGGCCCAAAGGCACAACAGCCGAGGCGGCTGTCAATCTGCCCAAAAGCTGCAGGAACTGGAGGTAAGGCAGCCGTCTGCCCCTCCTGAATCGGGGGAGGAGCCGCAGGATGTCGCTCACACGCCGCGGTGAGAGACAGGCCCTCATGGTCACCGAGTCGAGTACCAATCCTAAGTAGGCGACTCGCTGGGAGGGAGCCAGACAGCTCTTCCCTCTGTTCACTGTGAGCCCTAGTTTGGCCACATGCGACAAAAGGAGGGCCGTGTCTGCCACCACTTGTTCTCGGGACGGCGCGCATATCAGCCAGTCGTCCAGGTACGGCAGAACCTTCATACCCTGTGCCTGCAGGGGAGCGAGGGCTGCCGCCACGCACCTGGTGAAAACTCTTGGGGACAGGGAGAGCCCGAACGGGAGCACCCTGAACTGGTAATGGCGGTCCTGATAGGCGAACCTCAGGAACCGCTGGTGCTGTGCCGCAATCGGCACGTGAAAGTAAGCGTCCTGTAGATCTACCGTCGTAAACCACTCCCCCTGACCGACCGCACGCAGAACATCTGCTGTGGTCAGCATCCGGAAGGGCAGGGCCTTCATGTACCCGTTGAGGCCTCTCAGGTCCAAGATGGGACGAAGGCCGCCGTCTTTCTTGCTGACGAGAAAGTAGGTTGAGTAGAACCCCTGGGGCTGCAGCAGGGGGTCTACCGGCACAATGGCGCCCTTGGCCAGCAGGACGGACAACTCCTGAGTCAGAGCCAGAATGTTCGCCGGGTCTCTGATGACGGTCATCTTGACCCGGCCGGAGGTAGGGGGCCGGTGTCGGAACTGCAGTACGTACCCGTGGGTTAAGGTGGAAATTACCCAGGGGTCCGACGAGCAGGCAGCCCAGTGACTGAGCTGCTGCCGGGAAAAGCAGCCGACGACCGGCCCCGTGGCCCTAGCGCCGTCTCCCCCGGCCTCTGGACGTGCCGGGGGGGCGATGGTCGAGGCCAACACCCCGACGCTGCTGGGGCGGTCCGCGCACAGGGGGGCGAAACCCCCCGGCAGGCTGTCCAACGGGCCGTTGGGAGCTGCGCTGGCTCCTGCGGGCAGGTGGCTGGGGGCGACGTCCAGGGGCGGACGAAGGGCCCCTCGGTGTACTGGAAGCGGGCGCCCTCCTGTGAAGGTGCACCAGTCGCTGCCTGGTCTCATCGGCCAGGGCGGTGCGGTTCAGAGCTTCCAGGGCAGTTGCCCCAAACAGCTCCCCCGGTTCTGCCGGTGCCTGACGAAGAACCCTACGAGCAGTCTCTGTCAGGGGTGACTGCGCCAGCCAGACATGACGGCGTGTGTGCACCAGGGTGGACATCAGCCGCCCCAGTTCCCTCGTCTGGGAGGCAAAAGCCTGTAGGGACACATCACACAAGTCCCGTGTGGAATCATCCACCTGTGCATCCTGCAGGGAGGTGGAGAGGGCCAGTAGCAGATGAGAAAGGGTGTTCCCCAGCCGGCCGATGCGCGCCGCTGTTTCATAAGCCCTACAAATATGCCCATCAGTAACCCTACACTTGGGATCTGGCTTCAGAGCCTCATCAGGAGCCACTATCAGTGCTGCAATGGAGGGCTCGATGGGGGGCATGTGGTGGAGACCAGCCACTGCAGCGTCCTCCATCGCCGTCAGAGCACGGTCATCAGCTGTTAGCCTGGAGAGGGCTGTGACATCTCTCCAGCATGAGTGCAGCTCCCTCAAAAAATCCGACGAAGGCGGAATGGTGAATTCCACCGGAGAAGGATTGCGCCTGTGGAAGGCGCTAGAGGCCACCTCCGCACGCGGTGCATCCAGCTGCAAGTGTGCCAGGGCAGTGCGGATAATGCTCTGCACGGAGGAACAAACCGTCCCCTCCCGAGAGCTCTGGGCAGATGAGTGCGAGGAGAACCCCGAGCGCTGTGAGGCCGGGTCCCCTGATGACACGTTGAACTGGCTCGCCGAGGCTGCAATGGAGATTGCGTCCTCTGGCAGCGGCGGTGGCGACCCCAGAGCAAACTCTGGCACGGCAGGTTCCACCTGGCCAGTACCAGGTTGCAGATTGAGGAGGAGCGCCTTCATCTGCTCCATGTCGGCAGCCAAGCGATCTACCTTCGAGGAGAGCTGGCTCGTCATCCGCCGTCGTTTGGGGGCCCCCACCACTCTCTTCGCCGATCGCTTCAGCGAAGACCCCGGCTGGGATGAGGGGAGGCTGGCCGACGGCCCCGGCTGCTCAGGGCCCAGGCATGACACGCAGAGGTCCTGGTCAACCGCAGGATCCAGGGAGGCCATGCACCCTGGGCATGAACGCTCCATCACAGGGACCGGTGGGAGAGGGAGCGGACACGCTGCCGTCACCACGGATGTGCTGGCAGGAGAGAGGAGCGGACACGCTGCCGTCCACACGAATGTGTCGGTGGGAGCGGTCACGCTGCCGTCACCACGGATGTGCCGGTGGGAGAGGGGAGCGGACGCGCTGCAGTCACCACGTAGGTGTCGGTGGGAGAGGGGAGCGGAAACGCTGCCGTCACCACAGCGAGCACGCTGCCGTCACCACCAATATGAAGGCGGGAGAGGGGAGGGCCACGCTACCGTCAGCACGGATGTGTCAGTGGGAGAGGGGAGCGGAAACGCTGCCGTCACCACAGCGAGCACGCTGCCGTCACCACCGATATGCAGGTGGGAGAGGGGAGCAGCCACGCTACCGTCAATACGGGTGTGTTAGTGGGAGAGGGGAGCGGAAACGCTGCCGTCACCACAGCGAGCACGCTGCCGTCACCACCGATATGCAGGTGGGAGAGGGGAGCAGCCACGCTACCGTCAATATGGGTGTGTCAGTGGGAGAGGGGAGCGGAAACGCTGCCGTCACCACAGCGAGCACGCTGCCGTCACCGCCAATATGCCGGCGGGAGAGGGGAGGGCCACGCTGCCGTCACCACGGCTATGAGAAAAGGCAAAAAAGGCGTCTTTACTCAAAAAAGAAGAGAACAATCCTCTCTTGTTTCTTTTCCCTTTTTTTTTTTTTTTTCAAGAAAAAAATAAAAAATAACTGCAAGGAAAAATAACAATATCACATCAGTAAGTGGGAGAGGGAGCAAATGCTGCCGTCACCCTGAACGAGCCGGTGGGAGAGGGAGCGGAAACGCTGCCGTCACCACGGCCGCAAAACAGGCAAAAAGGCGCTGTTCTTTTCCTTTCTTATATTATTATTTTTTTTTTAAAGAAAAAATAATCTGCAAGGAAAAAAATAATGTTGTCACTTTAATAAAGTGGGAGAGGGAGCGAAACGCTGCCGTCACCACAAGTGTGCCGGTGGGAGAGGGGCGTGGCCTTCACCACGGCTGTAAGAAGGACAAAAAAAGGTGTTGTTTTTTTTTTTTTTTTTAGGAAAAAAATAAATAAATAATAATCCTTTTCTGTCTTCTTTTTTTTTTTTTTTTTTTGCAGAAAAAATAACTGCACAGAATAATATTCAGGTGTCGGGCGCAGCCTACAGCTTACCTTCTGCCAGCTGGCCCAGGGGGGCGGGGCGGGGAGACGCCGCCGCCGCCGCAACGAACACCAATAAATACCGCGTGGCCACAGCCTCTCGGAGGACGACAGAGATCGTTACTCCTACCTTACGGCACGAAGCTGCACAGAGGCCGGCGGTTGTAGGGAGGAAAGGAAGAAGCTTTTAACCAGCCTTCTATTTCCGTCCTGTACTTCAGCGCGATGCGAGAAGAATGAGGAGCCGATCCCATGCTTGACCCCGGAAGATATACCCCTTCCGGGGGTCATGCAGGGGTCACGGGTGACGTGACATTGTTGGTATTGTACTCGACATGCGCATGCGCGAGGGGAGATATCCAGTGCTTACAGCACCGCCTGGCGGTCAGTAGGGACGAAATAGAACAGACTAATCACTACAGATAAACTGACTAGTGTCATTATAGTCCCTGATTTACATCAGAATATAAAGAATAGATTTATAAAATATGAACCCTGAATTACCAAAATAACCTTCTTAACAAAAATAAATCTCCTCTTACACTTATAAGGTGAGCATGAATCAATCTTTTTTATGATGTAAAATTGAATGTATTTATTTACTTTTATTTATTTATTTAATTTTAGTTGTTACATTTCTGGAAAAGAAAAAAGTCAAATCATACATGAGAGAAACTATTCAGTTTGTGGCAAAATATTTGTACTTGTCTGAAACTGAAGATCATAATGCAAACCTGACATTTACTTTTAGTTCAGTTTGTGGAAAATGGTTGGCCTGGCTTTCTCTTTAAAACTTAAACAGTTATAAAGCATTACAAACTGGAACAATAAGGCAAATGCACAGTATTGTTTTGTTTTTTGTGTCTTTCAAATAAAATACCATTTTTTTCCAGTCATATGTTCCTCATTCAAGGTTGTTAAAAAAATACTGCTATAATATCGTATCGTTATCGTGACCTCAATGTCGTGTATCGTATCGTGAGATTAGTGTATCGTTACACCCCTACAAGACATATATGGAATACCACTTATCAGTAACTTCTTTTTCTAGCTGAGGAGAAAAAGATTCTGGCTGAAATGAAAGCTAAAGAGATCGAGGAGCAGAACGCTGTCATAGCTGTGGAGAAAAAAGAAGCTGAGAGTTCCCTGGCTGAAGCTTTGCCAGCATTAGAAACTGCCCGCAATGCCCTGCAAAACCTGGACAAATCTGATGTCGCAGATATCCGGTAACATCTTTTCCTCCCTCAAAACATCATTTTAATATTTTGTTGCTGAGATAATTGGCGATGTTGGGCTTCCACACTTCAAATCGAAACAAAAAACTCATCTTTTCAGGCTTTCCTTCTTCTGATAGGCGGAAAGCCTGAACACATGTCTGTACCTTTATGTCCAACTGTCCTTGCATTAAAGTATAGTCATTTTCGTACCTGATTTAATCTCTACGGTGACCTTGAGTGTCAGAAAGGCGCCTATAAAGAAAAGGTATTATTATTATTATTAGATGCAGCTGAATTAATCCATGATTGATGTCATCTTTAACCCTTGTCCTGTCTTTGGGTCAAAATGACCCAATTCTTCTATCCTTCTTTCCTCCTGCCATGCTCTCTCCTTCCTTCTTCCCTTCCTCTTTTCCTCCTGTTTTACCCTCCTTTACTCCTTTTTCTTCCTACCTCCCTTTCGTCATTCATTCCTTTATTACCTTCTTTGCTTTTCCTTCCTTCTTTCCTTATTTTCTCCATTCCTTCCTTCTTCCCTCCCTTCTTTCTTTCCTTTTCTCCATTCCTTCCTCCCTCCCTTCTTTTCTTTTCTCCCTTTTTTCCTTCCTTTCTCCCTTCCTTCCATCTTTTCTCCCTTCCTTACTCCCTTTCCTACTTCCTTCCTTCTTTTCTCCTTCCTTCCTTCTTTCCTTCTTTTCTCCTTTCTTCCTCACTTCCTTCTTTCCTTCTTTCCATATTTTCTCCCTTCCTTTCTTCCATCTTTTCTCCCTTCCTTACTCCCTTTCCTACCTCCTTCCTTCTTTCCTCCCTTCCATCTTTTCTCCCTTCCTTACTCCCTTTCCTACTTCCTTCCTTCTTTCCTTCTTTTCTCCTTTCTTCCTCACTCCCTTCTTTCCTCCCTTCCTTACTCCCTTTCCTACTTCCTTCTTTTCTAATTTCTTCCTCACTTCCTTCTTTCCTTCCATCCATCTTTTCTCCCTTCCTTACTCCCTTTCCTACTTCCTTCTTTTCTCCTTTCTTCCTCACTTCCTTCTTTCCTTCTTTCCATATTTTCTCCCTTCCTTTCTTCCATCTTTTCTCCCTTCCTTACTCCCTTTCCTACCTCCTTCCTTCTTTCCTTCTTTTCTCCTTTCTTCCTCACTCCCTTCTTTCCTCCCTTCCTTACTCCCTTTCCTACTTCCTTCCTTCTTTTCTCCTTTCTTCCTCACTCCCTTCTTTCCTCCCTTCCTTACTCCCTTTCCTACTTCCTTCTTTTCTCATTTCTTCCTCACTTCCTTCTTTCCTTCCTTCCATCTTTTCTCCTTTCCTTACTCCCTTTCCTACTTACTTCCTTATTTCCTTCCTTCCATCTTTTCTCTCTTCCTTCTTTTCTCCCTCCCCCCCCCCCTTGACCCAAAGACGGCACAAGGGTTAAAGCAGATACCTGTACTGTAAGGAAAACACATTATACGGTCAGTTTGATATCGTTGAAAGTTCAAACACGAGTCACTAAAGCTTTACTTTAAAGTCCCAGACCAAAAAAAAGAAACAAGTTATGTCTTGATAAGTCTCCTCACAGTAGCTAACTGCGACTACTTTTTTCAACATTTAGGTCTTTTGTTAAGCCACCCAAACAAGTGCAGATGGTTTGCGAGTGTATCCTCGTGATACGTGGCCACAGAGAAATCAGCTGGCTAGCGGCCAAAGGTATGATGTCAGAAGCCAACTTCCTGCGCTCATTGATGGAAATGGACTGTGATTCCATAACTACTGGCCAGGTCAAAAAGGTCAAAAGTAAGAGAAAAACAGCCATAAATATTTTAGTGGGGATTTCCACGTACATTACATCTATGTTACAATTTCCCAGTTGTTTTCTTTGCTATTTATTTTGGCTAGGTTTCTTAAAGACCATGCACACGACCTACGAGGAGATGCAAGCCATCAGTAAGGCGGGTTCAGGAATGTTCAAGTTTGTTGAAGCAGTCATGTGTTACTGCGAGGTTGCCAGGGAAATAAAACCCAAGAGAGAGAAGGTAATCTTTGTTGATAATGGCTGAGTAGTATCTTGTATTACACTGTGTCCACACTGCATGCGACGTGAGCGAGCGTCAGCGTCAAAAACATTTCCATTGCTTTATTTTTTATTGCACTGTCTATACCAGGGATAGGCAACCCGCGGCTCTAGAGCCGCATGCGGCTCTTTAGCGCCGCCCTAGTGGCTCCTGGAGCTTTTTCTCTTTTTTTCCTTTTTTTTCTTTTTTTCCTTTTTTTCTCTTTTTTCTTCCTTTTTCCTTTCCTTTTTAATCTCGACATTTGACTTTTTTTTTCTCGAAATTTCGACTTTTTTCTCAACATTTCAACTTTTTTCTCGATATTTTGACTTTTTTCTCAACATTTCGACTTTTTTCTCAATATTTTGACTTTTTTCTCAATATTTCGACTTTTTTCTCGACATTTCGACTTTTTTCTCGAAATTTCAACTTTTTTCTCCAAGTGCATAATGAATAAAAAAATCTTCCCCCAGTTCTAACTAATATAGAAACATGCAGCATGTGTTGTCTTCATTCTAAGGCTGATACAAGACTTTTCATTTTTTGTGGCTCCAATCATATTTGTTTTCTTGTGTTTTTGGTCCAATATGGCTCTTTCTACATTTTAGGTTGCCGACCCCTGGTCTATACTGCTTGCGAGCGACGCGATGCGGCGCGCCGTTTTGAGCTGGACTTTTGTCGCACGCCCTGCTTCTATTTTCTTCCTGTCGCTCGCGTTGAAAGCCGGTTGAAAGTTGAAAAAAAAAATTTAAAGCGCTGTAGGAAACAGTCATTTCAATACAAGAACCTCAATAAAGTGGCAGCTGCTGGAGGGAGATCGCCAGGGAGGTGGAAGGTTCTGATAAGATAATAAGATATAATAACAATCTTATCTTATCTTATCTGCCGGATTTCTCGTGTCCTCTGCTTTTTCCCCAAATCCCAGTAATGATCTGACATGCTGACATGTTCGCTGCATTTAACACCGCACGCCGGTCACTCACGCTGTTCGTGTTGAGGATATTTTTATATAATTATGTGAATATTCTGTTGAGGATATTTTTATACAATTATGTGAATATTTTATAATCATTTAACACCTAAGTAAAACATTTAACTAGGACTTATATTGAGAGTAGAGAGAGAAAGAGAGAGAGAGTGGAAAAAAACACTGGCCTGAGACACACGGGTAAGGGAGGGGGAAGTCCGCTGCACTTGCAGCCCGTGGCCTTGAGTGACTGTGGCAAAGGTGAGAGGCAAACTGGGAAGCTGTAACATCATGACATCATGAGAAATTTCGGACGAATGTATCAAATCGGTGCCTAGAAAGTATAGAAAATGTCGTATCTTATCTCAGACTTGGGTATATAAGCCGTGGTCCAGATATAAGTTTTCAGAGTTTTCCTTGGACCGCGGAACATGCAATGCTCTCCTGTGGACGTCTTGTACTTTTTTTGCAATAAAGGACCTCCACAGTATTTTTTGGACGAATGCCAGCCGAAACTTTGACTCCTGTGTTTTCTTGAAGTCCACGGATGAAGGAAAAACTTAGACGATTTGGAATAATGGAAAACTTAGGATTATTGTGGAGATCCCAAAAAGGATTTTCTCTACATTCGCTGTTTGATTGCGTCACCGTTCGGTTTTTTCCCCACTTATTCCACCGAATAATAAGCTTGTTTTCTGTTTAGAAAGTACAAACGTAGGAAGATTACAAGTAATCACCCATCTTTTACTTGTCCCTTTACTCTTTTAGGAGTAATTTTAGGAGTTTCTTTCAGGAGCGCACGGGCGGGTGAATAAAGGCTGATTTATGGTACGCCGAGTACCCTACGCCGTAGGGTCTACGTTGGTGTAACGCGGAACCATAAATCAGCCTTTTAAAAGGCGAGTCTCAGCTGTCAATCAAAAGAACGTGGTAGAACGTGGGGCCGATAACGCGTTCAGTGTTTCAGGACAGAGCGCGTCCGATGCCACGCAGTGCGACGCGACAGTCGGACGCTCGCGTGCAGTTAGGACAGGCTGTTAGAAGAGGCAAAAATACAAAAGGTATTTTGCCATTAACCAGTTTAAAAACAAATATAAAAACATGATTCTCACGAGGTACAAAGAGGATTTTAGGGGCCTGATATAACACTATTGGGTGAATGGGTAGATCTGTGTATATTTATGTACATATAAATATATATATATATATATATATATATATATATATATATATATATATATATATATATATATATATACACATATATATATATATATATGTGCAATTATGTAAATATCCATCTGTAAATATCCGTCTGTTATCTTTTTATATACTAGTATTTCTTATTATTTATCTTTCTTATTATTATTATTATTGTATACCAGTTTACTGTTTATAGTGTGTTATTATTATTACTGTGTTATTATTTTTCTATTGATGCCTCTTGTTTTTGCACTATCCCCTTTGCTGCTGTAATCTGCAAATTTCCCCTCTGTGGGACTATTAAAGGTTTATCTTATCTTATCTTATATATATATGGGCATGTGTGTACAAATATATAGAAATATTCAACTATATGTATGTGTGTGAGTATAATTACAGTGTATATAATAATAATAATAATAATAATAATAATAATAATAATAATAATAATAATAATAATAATAATAATACTGTTACTTAGCAGTGTGAGTACAGTGTGTGAATAATTATAAATACATGTTAAATGATCAGTGAATGAGAGTAGGACTAAATAAGTTTACTCCTTTTTTGGCACATGTAAATCAAAATAGCAAGTTTTAAAGGATGAAATTCTTTGTTTTGTTGTTGTTTTCTTAAACTTCTCATGAAGTGTTGTTTCTTTTTTTTTTACATGTACAAAAATAAAATAAATCAAATTTCACTTTTTAGGTGGCACGCCTAGAGAAGGACTTCTTTCAGAGTAAACAGGATCTGGAGCGCATTCAAAATGAGCTCAGCAACCTCCAGAAGGAAGTTTATTCTCTTAAAGAAAGGTATGAAGACGCTTCTGTGAATAAGCAGCAGTTGGAGGAGGAGGCCGAGGTGATGGAGAGGAGGCTGATCGCTGCCGACAAACTCATCTCTGGCCTGAGCTCTGAAAATGAACGGTGAGCTTAGGAGATGTGCAGCAACGATCACAACCCGCCCGGCTAAAAGTTAATTTTTCTTTCTTTAATTTCTTGTTCTCTTCATCACTTTTTGTGTTCAACTGTCACTCTTATAATTTACCCAACTCAGGTGGACCAAAGAGCTGGATGATTTGCAGCAACGGCGTGTGTATCTCCTGGGTGACTGTTTGATCTCGGCTGCTTTTCTGAGCTACGTAGGCGCGTTCAGCTGGAACTTACGCAATGAAATGGTTTATAAAGTTTGGGTCCGAGATGTGGAGGAGAGAGGCATCCCCTTGAGTCAGCCTTTTCAAGTGGAAAGTCTTCTCACTGATGAAGTAGAAATTAGCAAGTAAGGAATGTGTACTCTCAAGTTTTTTTGAAGACGGTGTATCAGTTTGAACTGTGGTGGCAGGTATTTGTGGTAAATACAGTGATTTGTATAATCAGGGGTCGGCAACCCGCGGCTCTAGAGCCGCATGCGGCTCTTTAGCGCCGCCCTGGTGGCTCCTGGAGCTTTTTCAAAAATGTTTGACCTTTTTTTCCTTTTTTTCTTCTTTTTCCTTTTTTTCTCTTTTTTTCTTCCTTTTTCCTTTCCTTTTTAATCGACATTTCGACTTTTTTCTCGAGATTGTACTTCAACATTAATCTCGAAATTTCGACTTTTTTCTCAACATTTCGACTTTTTTCTCAACATTTTGACTTTTTTCTCGAGATTGTACTTTAACATTAATCTCGTCATTTCGACTTTTTTCTTGAAATTTTGACTTTTTTCTCGACATTTCGACTTTTTTCTCCAGATTGTACTTCAACATTAATCTCGACATTTCGACTTTTTTCTCGACATTTTGACTTTTTTCTCAACATTTTGACTTTTTTCTCAACATTTCGACTTTTTTCTCGAGATTGTACTTTAACATTAATCTCGACATTTCGACTTTTTTCTTGAAATTTTGACTTTTTTCTCGACATTTCGACTTTTTTCTCAACATTTCGACTTTTTTCTCCAGATTGTACTTCAACATTAATCTCGACATTTCGACTTTTTCTCGACATTTTGACTTTTTTCTCAACATTTCGACTTTTTTCTCAACATTTCGACTTTTTTCTCAACATTAGACTTTTTTCTCAACATTTTGACTTTTTTCTCAACATTTTGACTTTTTTCTCGAGATTGTACTTTAACATTAATCTCGTCATTTCGACTTTTTTCTTGAAATTTTGACTTTTTTCTCGACATTTCGACTTTTTTCTCCAGATTGTACTTCAACATTAATCTCGACATTTCGACTTTTTCTCGACATTTTGACTTTTTTCTCAACATTTTGACTTTTTTCTCAACATTTCGACTTTTTTCTCAAGATTGTACTTTAACATTAATCTCGACATTTCAACTTTTTTCTCGACATTTTGACTTTTTTCTCGACATTTTGACTTTTTTCTCAACATTTTGACTTTTTTCTCGAGATTGTACTTTAACATTAATCTCGACATTTCAACTTTTTTCTTGAAATTTTGACTTTTTTCTCGACATTTCAACTTTTTTCTCCAGATTGTACTTCAACATTAATCTCGACATTTCGACTTTTTTCTCGACATTTTGACTTTTTTCTCAACATTTCGACTTTTTTATCGAGATTGTACTTTAACATTAATCTCGACATTTCGACTTTTTTCTCGACATTTCGACTTTTTTCTCAACATTTTGACTTTTTTCTCAACATTTCAACTTTTTTCTTGAAATTTTGACTTTTTTTCTCGACATTTCGACTTTTTTCTCCAGATTGTACTTCAACATTAATCTCGACATTTCGACTTTTTTCTCGACATTTCGACTTTTTTCTCAACATTTTGACTTTTTTCTCGACATTTCGACTTTTTTCTCGAGATTGTACTTCAACATTAATCTCAAAATTTCGACTTTTTTCTCAACATTTTGACTTTTTTCTCGACATTTCGACTTTTTTCTCGAGATTGTACTTCAACATTAATCTCAAAATTTCGACTTTTTTCTCGACATTTCGACTTTTTTCTCGACATTTCGACTTTTTTCTCGAGATTGTACTTTAACATTAAAGTCGACATTTCAACTTTTTTCTCCAGATTGTACTTCAACATTAATCTCGACATTTCGACTTTTTTCTCAACATTTTGACTTTTTTCTCGAAATTTCGACTTTTTTCTCAACATTTCGCCTTTCACCATTTGCCTTGATTCCAAGGCTTATATAAGACTTTTCATTTTTTGCGGCTCCAGACATATTTGTTTTTTGGTCCAATATGGCTCTTTCAACATTTTAGGTTGCCGACCCCTGGTCTAGTTATTTCTTTTACTGCAATGAACACCTTCTACAGAGACAAGATGGGCTAACAGAGTGAATTGTGTCACACAGATGGGGCTCAGAGGGGCTGCCTCCAGACGAACTGTCCGTACAGAATGGAATCCTCACAACAAGAGGGAGCCGGTCTCCTCTGTGTATTGATCCTCAAGAGCAAGCACTCAATTGGATCAAGAAGAAGGAGGAAAGCAACAACCTCAAGGTACCACACATTATTTTGTCATGAATATACAGAGCTGGGTAGAGTAGCCAAAGATTGTACTCAAGTAAAAGTACTGTTACTTCAGAATAATATGACTCAAGTAGAAGTAAAAAGTAGTCATCCAAATAATTACTTGAGTAAAAGTAAAAAAGTACTTGGTGAAAAAACTACTCAAGTACTGAGTAACTGTTGAGTAACGTCTGATTTATTTTTTTAACACAACCATTCAAACAGACAAAAGTACAAAATAATCATCTTCAGACAAATTAAATCAATAAAATAATAAAATAAATTAAAATTAATAAAAAATTAAAAATAGCTTAAATTAAAATAATCTTAAAGTAAATTCAAGTATTTTAATAAATAATAAAATAAATAAAATAATAACTTAAGAAATTAAGCACAAGTAGCACAAAATTTCAAGCCTTTGTACTTTTCTTTTTTAACAGAAGAACTAGAACAAGCCCATGAATTCATAGAAACTGTGTGTTTGAGGCCACGTTTACACGTAGCCGGGTATTTACAAAAACGGATATTTTCCCCTCTACGTTTTCAAAAAAATCCTCGTTTACACGGACCCGCATAAATACGCTGTTAACGTCATGCAAGCCAATCAGAATCCTGGAAAAACATCAACAAATGACACGTGTGTAACTTCCAGTTAAGGCTGATTTATGGTTCCGCGTTACATTAACGCAGAGCCTACGGCGTAGGGTACGCGGCGACGCGCACGTACCTTGCGCGTCGCCGCGTACCCTACGCCGTCGATTTAACGCGGAACCATAATTCAGGCTTCATGCTGCTGGCTGACGCGCTCACAGGCTTGAATGAGCAGGAGGCTGGACGGGGGGGGGGGGAAGTTACTTTTAAGTGTGACTTTAGAATATTAAACAGGTAAAATACAAGAAAATATTGACGGTGGCCAAACTAATTGTAAACACAGGTCGCACACATGACGCTGGTGAGTTTCTGGTGCATAATGTGACGTTCTGAAGCTTAAATCTCCGTTTTCCTCCGTTTTCCTCCGTTTAGACGCAAACGGGAAAACGGAGTTTTTGAAAATCTCCACTTTGGCCGGAGTTTTCAGAAATGATCGTTTTTGGGGGCTTTGAGCTGCGTTTACGTGTAAACGAACGGCCAAAACGCATGAAAACGCCTCCGTTTTTGTAAATACCCGGCTACGTGTAAACGGGGCCTCTGAGTCTGTGTAAATGTGACAAAACATGCAAAAACAAACATTTTTTCCAAAGAATCACCAAGTGCATGACATCACTTGGTGATTCTTTGGGAAAAATGTTTGTTTTTGCAGATTGACGCGTACGTGGATAAAAGGGATAAAAGAAAAGTAACAGCTCAACGTAGCCTAATGTAGCGGAGTAAGAGGAACAGTTTCTTCTTCACAAATCTACTCAAGTAAAAGTACAAAGTATAGTGATTCAAAACTACTCCTAAAAGTACAACATTTCCCAAAACTTACTCAAGTGAATGTAACTCGTTACTACCCACCTCTGTGAATATAAGAATA
The DNA here is from genome assembly GCF_033807715.1 of Cololabis saira. Taxonomy (NCBI): domain Eukaryota; kingdom Metazoa; phylum Chordata; class Actinopteri; order Beloniformes; family Belonidae; genus Cololabis; species Cololabis saira. Next base: position 44,289,189 of record NC_084592.1, on the reverse strand, counting down.
TTGGAACGACTTGTGATGTGCGATCCTGACACCATGATCTCCATCTTCCCTCAGATCTCATCTTTCAACAATCCGGACTTCCTGAAACAGCTAGAGATGTCCATTAAGTATGGCTATCCATTCCTTTTTCAAGATGTGGATGAGTACATTGACCCAGTCATTGACAATGTCCTGGAGAAGAATGTAAAAGGACCAGAGGGCAGACAAGTCATTCTGCTGGGGGACAAGGAGGTGGACTATGATCCCAACTTTAAACTTTACCTTAGCACCAAATTATCTAACCCCAAATACTCTCCATCAGTGTTTGGAAACGCCATGGTCATTAACTACACTGGTAAGATCTCCAACTATAGTTCTTATTTGAATAATGTGAACAATCTAGATCAGGGGTCGGCAACTCAAAATGTTGAAAGAGCCATATTGGACCAAAAACACAAAATACAAATATGTCTGGAGCTGCAAAAAATGAAAAGTCTTGTATCAGCCTTAGAATGAAGACAACACATGCTGCATGTTTCTATATTAGTTATTACTGGGGGAAGATTTTTTTTTTTCATTATGCACTTGGAGAAAAAAGTTGAAATGTCGAGAAAAAAGTCGAAATTTGTCGAGAAAAAAGTTGAAATGTCGATAAAAAAGTCGAAATTTGTCGAGAAAAAAGTCGAAATGTCGAGAAAAAAGTCGAAATGTCGAGAAAAAAGTCGAAATTTCGAGATTAATGTTGAAGTACAATCTCGAGAAAAAAGTCGAAATGTTGAGAAAAAAGTCGAAATGTCGATAAAAAAGTTGAAATGTTGAGAAAAAAGTCAAAATGTTGAGAAAAACGTAAAAATTTCGAGATTAATGTTGAAGTACAATCTCGAGAAAAAAGTCGAAATGTCGAGAAAAAAGTTGAAATGTGGAGAAAAAAGTTGAAATGTGGAGAAAAAAGTAGAAATTTCGAGAAAAAAGTCTCAATGTCGAGATAAATGTTGAAGTACAATCTCGAGAAAAAAGTCAAAATTTTGAGAAAAAAGTTGAAATGTTGAGAAAAAGTTGAAATGTGGAGAAAAAAGTCGAAATTTCGATATTAATGTTGAAGTACAATCTCGAGAAAAAAGTCGAATTGTTGAGAAAAAAGTCGAAATGTCGGGAAAAAAGTCGAACTTTCGAGAAAAAAGTCAAAATGTCGAGATTAATGTTGAAGTACAATCTCGAGAAAAAAGTCAAAATTTTGAGAAAAAAGTTGAAATGTAGTGATTAAAAAGGAAAGGAAAAAGGAAGAAAAAAGAGAAAAAGAGGAAAAAAAGAAGAAAAAGAAAAAAAAGAAGAAAAAAAAAAAGGTCAAACATTTTTGAAAAAGCTCCAGGAGCCACTAGGGCGGTGCTAAAGAGCCACATGCGGCTCTAGAGCCGCGGGTTGCCGACCCCTGATCTATACGGAACAGTTTGTCTGATTGCTTGTGTGTCCTCTATCTGTGATCCATGCAGTGACCCTGAAGGGTCTGGAGGATCAGCTCCTCAGTGTCATCATGGGCTTTGAGAGGAAGGAGAAGGAAGAGCTGCATCACCGTTTGATCCAAGAGACAAGTGACAATAAGATGTTGCTAAAAAAACTCGGTGACTCTTTGCTCAGAGAGCTAGCCACATGTATAGGCAACATGTTGGATAACACAGAACTCATTCACACGCTGGAGGAAACAAAGTCGAAAGCCGTGGAGGTCAGTGCGGCTAAAGCTAGTACTAATTGACTTTATATTAGTACTTTTTTACTAAGATCGGTGATGCTAGCGCTTTTCTCTGTCTGCTTTCGTAATTATCAGGTGTCTGAGAAGCTCAAGTTGGCTCAAGAGACATCCAAGGACATCGAGCAACTCAGAGACGGCTACCGACCTGCGGCTAAGCGCGGCGCTATCCTGTTCTTTGTGCTGACGGACATGGCTCTGGTTAACAGCATGTACCAGTACTCGCTCGCCTCCTACCTGCAGCTGTTTGACTTTTCACTGCGGAAATCTCAGTGTAGCTCAGACCTTCAACAAAGATTGTTGAACATCATGAACACTCTAACATACAAGATTTATGACTATGGCTGCACAGGTAACACAATACTGATAGAATAAAACATGTTTCTTCCATTTCTGAAGATACAGGACTGTCTCAGAAAATTAAAATATTGTGATTTTCTGTAATGCAATTACAAAAACTAAAATGTCATACATTCTGGATTCTTTACAAATCAACTGAAATATTGCAAGCCTTTTATTATTTTAATATTGCTGATCATGGCTTACAGCTTAAGAAAACTCAAATATCCTATCTCAAAAAATTTGAATATTCTAGGAATCTTAATCTTAAACTGTAAGCCATAATCAGCAATATTAAAATAATAAAAGGCTTGCAATATTTCAGTTGATTTGTAATGAATCCAGAATGTATGACATTTTAGTTTTTTTTTAAATTGCATTACAGAAAATAAAGAACTTTATCACAATATTCTAATTTTCTGAGACAGTCCTGTATGTACTGTATGTATATTTGTACATTTTATCAATCTAACCGGCTGCATATTCTTAGGGCTATTTGAGAGGCACAAGCTGCTCTTTTCCTTTAACATGACCATAAAGATTGAGCAAGCTGAGGGGAAAGTGCCACAGGAGGAGTTGGAGTTTTTCATCAAAGGTGAGATATCCAGAGAAACATCTAAGTAGATTATAATTATCACAATGACACAGAAGCATAATAAGTTACATAATGCTCACAATAACTTTTTTAATTTCATATGTAAAGGTAATCTATCTTTGGAAAAAAGCAGTAATAAAAAGCCGTGTGACTGGCTCCCTGATCAGGGCTGGGAGGATATGGTGAAACTTGCAGAGCTCTTTCCTGAGAAGTTCGGCTCTCTTCTCAACGACATTGAGAAAAATCCCTCTGACTGGAAATCTGTAAGTGACAACAGGGACAGAAATAACTGTAGGGTGGTAATTGTTTGAATTTAAGTCATTAAAGGTATAGTCCTTGATTTTGGAGAGCTAGCAAGATTTGAAAGTGGCACCTCCTCTAAGCCCCGCCCCCTCCTCCCCCTCCCGTCAGCGCTCCGTCCAAAGCCACGCCCCCTCAAACTTTGGGGAACGCGCATTTGCAGGAGTCCAGTTTTCCAGGACATTTTGGACAGCACATTTTCAACAAAACTACCCCATGTCTCATTCCCCTGTAAGCGAGGCCGGTTTTAGGGGGGGCAGGGGGGGCTGTACCCACCCAAACGTGCGTCCTGCCCACCCAATCAAAGTTATGGGGATCCTTCATTTTTTTATAATTTTATTTTTTATAAATATAAAAAAATATCACAGAATATCTGTACCGTTTCTGATTGGGTGGGCACTGCGCATCATTTTTAGACACAACAATGAACGCATACCGCAAAAGACGACCCGTGGGAAGTGGAGACGGGGGCTGGAAGCAGAGAGACGGGCGGGACTTAAAATGAAGGCATCTGATTTGTTCTTTCCCCCCTGCCAATCCTCTGGTCCTCTGACCAATCCGTGCCACTCGGTGCGCAAAAAACAGCTTGGTCAGAGTTTTTACAGGATTAAAGCTGTCAGAGAGGTCGGATTTGTTTCTTTCCTTTTCCTGAACACATTATTCACTGGCTACTCTCAGGATGGAAGGACCAATTCACCCAGTATAACAATACATGTTTTTGAATACGATCACAGACTATACCTTTAATGGTTTATTGTTGTTTTCTCTCTGCAGTGGTCTGACCTGGATGCACCAGAGCAGGCTCCATTTCCCATGAAATACGGGGAGAGTCTCTCAGCCTTTCAGAGACTTCTGTTGCTGCGCTGTTTCCGTGTTGACAGAGTCTTCAGAGCTGTGACCAACTATGTCAATGTTACCATGGGCAAGAAGTGAGACGTGTGTGTGAAATGGATGGGAAAATTAATGGGAGGTTTATCCAGAATTTCAAGTGGAGCTTTATATGTACAGACTGGTGACAAATTGAAGGAGAGAATTACATACAGTTTCTTAGAAAGGTGTTTGGCCACCATTTACTGACCAAAACAAAAAAAATCCTCAAGATAATTAACCCTCCGGGACAGTTAGAAAAATTGTTACACTTTGACCCTTTAGCGCAAAAAATGTGCATTTCATAAAGAAACTATAAAACATATTATACATTATTATTATATTCTACTTTCATTGAGCTAATTTCTTTCACCAATATCTGACCCAAGTATTGATATCAAATATTCATGATTTTTTAAAAGATTTTAACTCTTTAAATGCCAGGTTTTTGTCCCGATGCCACCATGTTTTTAGATAAAAAAACAGAAAAAATGAATTATTTTCAATATACTACATGCAAAGTAGATTTTTTTGTTTTGGGTTATTACAGCCTGGGATATGTCAATGATGAGTAGCAACATTGATTTTCATGCATTATTATTTTTTGTGCAGTGTCAAATACTCACACTTTGACCCTTTAGCGCAAAAAATGTGCATTTCATAAAGTAACTATAAAACATATTATAGATTAATATTATATTCTACTTTCATTGAGCTAATTTCTTTCACCAATATCTGACCTAAGTATTGATATCAAATATTCATGATTTTTTAAAGATTTTACCCCCTTTAAATGCCAGGTTTTTGTCACGATGCCACCATGTTTTTAGATGAAAGAAACTGAAAAAAATGAATTATTTTCAATATACTACATGCAAAGTAGATTTTTTTGTTTTGGATTATTACAGCCTGGGATATGTCAATGATGAGTAGCAACATTGATTTTCATGCATTATTATATTTTGTGCAGTGTCAAATACTCACACTTTGACCCTTTAGCGCAAAAATGTGCATTTCATAAAGTAACTATAAAACATATTATACATTAATATTATATTTTACTTTCATTGAGCTAATTTCTTTCACCAATATCTGACCTAAGTATTGAATTGAAAGATTTTAATCCTTTAAATGCCAGGTTTTTGTCCCGATGCCACCATGTTTTTAGAGTTGCATGAAGGACAACATGCTGCATTTAATAATGAACGGTGTGTAGAACCACCCTTAATAAATAAGGTGAATTATGTCTGTAACATTCACTACACAGTATGCATTTCCTTTCTTGCATGCCAGATCTCTCAGGACTGCATTGTATTTGCAAAAATGACTGAAATTTGGTAAAAGTGGAGAACTTTGTCTAAATTCTCCTACAGATTTGTAATTGAGATCAAGTTACAAATATCTGGTGGCATGTGGTTCATATCCTGTTCATACTCATAAAACCATTAACACTCACCTTTCAAGCCAATTGGATTTCAGTTCCCTCAACTCCCAAAATAATGTCAAAAAGGCATTCATAATCATTTCATCCATCATTTTCCACCCAGTTGTTTGTGTATAACCTGTGTTATAACTTGTGTTATAACTTGTGTATATCCGAACCTCGGATTCAGGAGGAACAATGCGGTTTTCGTCCCGGTCGTGGAACACTGGACCAGCTCTATACCCTCCGCAGGGTGCTCGAGGGTTCATGGGAATTTGCCCAACCAGTCCACATGTGCTTTGTGGATCTGGAGAAGGCATTTGACCGTGTCCCTCGTGCCATTCTGTGGGGGGTGCTGAGTGAGTATGGAGTCCGGGGCCCTCTACTAAGGGCTGTCCGGTCTCTGTATGATCGAAGCAGGAGTCTGGTTCGCATTGCCGGCAGTAAGTCAGACTTGTTCCCGGTGCATGTTGGACTCCGGCAGGGCTGCCCTTTGTCACCGGTCCTGTTCATAATTTTTATGGACAGGATTTCTAGGCGCAGCCAGGGGCCGGAGGGGATCCGGTTTGGGAACCTCAGGATTTCATCTCTGCTTTTTGCAGATGATGTTGTCCTGTTGGCTTCATCAGACCGGGACCTCCAGCATGTGCTGGGGCGGTTTGCGGCCGAGTGCGACGCGGCAGGGATGAGAATCAGCACCTCCAAGACCGAGGCCATGGTTCTCGACCGGAAAAGGGTGGCATGCCTTCTCCGGGTGGGTGGAGAAGTCCTGCCTCAGGTGGAGGAGTTTAAGTATCTCGGGATCTTGTTCACGAGTGAGGGAACAATGGAGCGTGAGATTGACAGGCGGATCGGTGCAGCGTCCGCAGTAATGCGGTCGATGTACTGGACCGTCGTGGTAAAGAGGGAGCTGAGTCGAAAGGCGAAGCTCTCGATTTACCGGTCAATCTACGCCCCTACCCTCACCTATGGTCATGAACTTTGGGTAGTGACCGAAAGGACAAGATCGCGGATACAAGCGGCCGAGATGAGTTTCCTCCGCAGGGTGGCTGGACGCTCCCTTAGAGATAGGGTGAGGAGTTCGGTCACCCGGGAGGAGCTCGGAGTCGAGCCGCTACTCCTCCACATTGAGAGGAGTCAGCTGAGGTGGCTTGGGCATCTGTACCGGATGCCTCCTGGACGCCTCCCTAGGGAGGTGTTCCAGGCATGTCCCACCGGGAGGAGACCCCGGGGAAGACCCAGGACACGCTGGAGAGACTATGTCTCTCGGCTGGCCTGGGAACGCCTCGGACTCCCCCCGGAAGAGCTGGAGGAAGTGTCTGGGGTGAGGGAAGTCTGGGCATCCCTGCTGAGGCTGCTGCCCCCGCGACCCGGTAACGGAAAAGCGGGAGAAGATGAGTGAGTGAGTGAGTGAGTGTTTGTGTATAGTTAATGTTTCAAACCTCTGCAAGTATTTGACCCAGTTCTTAGTCTTTCAGTATTTCCTGTTTTTAAAGTCAAAGTCTAAATCAATTCATTTTTAGTTGAACTCTTTGCACTTCTTGTCCCTCATCATAGTTCTTTATGACTCTGGTTACACGTCTAAATTTTATAGCCATGCTGCAGAATAAATTTGATTCATAATCCGTTTGAATCCGTGTGAGGGATCAGGGGTCGGATTCACCAATATGTTCTTGAGAACGATCTTAAGAAATGTCTTAAGATCTAAAATTAAGAAGTTCATAAGAAAGTTCTTAAGTGCAATTCCTCAATATTTTCTTAAGAACTGTCATTTCTTACGAATTTCTTATTTTTCCTACTTAAGAACTTCTTAAAATATGTCATTGCATTGCACATATGTTAGTTAGCGTTAGCAAACAACATTTATAGGTAGTTTGTGTCTTAACCGTCAGTCACTCACTAAACATGGAGAAGGAGAAAAAGAGAAGCAGGAACTTTTCAAGGTTATGGTGGATGAGATTAATGTGCGAAAAAAAATACTATTGGGGAAAATTAATAATAATGAACTACCACGCTAACTAACATGCTAACAAACAGTTAACAGGCTCTTTGTGTAATTAATTACAAAGTATATCCTCAAACTATGACCTACTAGTCTAAACTTGTCTAAAATGTGTTGAAAAAGGTGATATTAGAGTCTTATTATTATTATTATTATTATTACCTTCTCACAGAAGAAATTTTAAGACAGGTCAAGGTTGTCTTAAAGTTAAGAAAAGTCAAGAACAAATTTGAGAACTTTTATTTCAAGAATACCATTTATTATTACGTTTTTTCTTAAGAAGAAACTTAAGAAGAAAAAGTTGAGAAAATACTTAGAACTTTTTTGGAGAATATGACTTCTTCTCTTTTTTATTCTTAAGACTGAACTTAAGAAAAAAATGACACCTAAGAAGATTTTTCTTCTTAAGAATGTTTTGTGAATCCGACCTCCTGAAAACTGTGAACATACTGTCAGTGTGATGAAGTATAGGTATTTGAAGTGCTAACATATTTCCTGCTTTTCTGATTAGATACGTACAGCCACCTGTGGTGAACTTTGTGGGTATTTATGAGCTTAGCACACCGTTCTCCCCCATCGTCTTCATCCTGAGCCCCGGCTCTGACCCGGCCAGCGACATCATGAAACTAGCAGAGGCGTCAGGATTTGGAGGTGGCAGGTTCAAATTCCTTGCAATGGGCCAAGGCCAGGAGAAGGTGCTGAACACTTCTTTAATGTTTCAACTATGTAGTATTAAAAGCAGTCAATTGGAATGCTCATATTACGTATCAGTGATAAGTAAAGTGTCTACATAAGAAAAATGTTATCATTTTAGATAAATACCTTTTGTACTTTCATATAAAGGTGGCACTGCAGTTGTTGGACATCGCAGTAGCTCGTGGTCAGTGGTTGATGCTGCAGAACTGCCACCTGCTGGTGAAGTGGCTGAAGGACTTGGAAAAGGTCTTAGACAGAATTTCTAAGCCAGACCCCAAGTTCCGCTTGTGGATCACGACCGACCCCATTAAGGATTTCCCCATTGGCATTCTGCAAAAGTCTCTAAAGGTGAAACACATTTGTACTTTCATTTTTTGTTTTCTTTCAGTTTTCTTGATGGCACAATTCATTTTCCAACTTGTCAGTGGGTGAAGGAATCTCATCGAACAGGATTATTATTTAATTATCAATCTTTTTAATGTTGTCATTTTAGTTTTGATATATGAAAGTACAACTCGCGGACAATTAATCTCAGTATTAGCAGTGTACTTATTACGGAAGAGTATTAGGGCCAGGCAAGAGAAAAAAAATTTGAGAGTGGAAGTTTTTTTTTATTGTGCACTTCGAGAAAAAAGACGAAATGTCGAGAAAAAAGTCGACATGTCGAGATTGTTGAAATACAATTTCGAGAAAAAAGTCGAAATTTCGTGAATAAAGTCGAAATTTCGCCTTTTTTCTCAACATTTCGACTTTTTTTTCGACATTTCGACTATTTTCTCAAACATTTCGACTTTATTCACGAAATTTTGACTTTTTTCTCGAAATTATACTTCAACAATATTCTCGACATTTTGACTTTTTTCTCGACATTTAGACTTTTTTCTTAAAATTTCGACTTTTTTCTCAACATTTAGACTTTATTCACGAAATTTTGACTTTTTTCTCAATATTTCGACTTTTCTAAACATTTAGACTTTTTTCTAAACATTTAGACTTTTTTCTCGAAATTTCGACTTTTTTCTTGAAGTGCATAATGAAAAAAAAATCTTCCTCTAAAATATTATTTTTATTTTTCTCCTGCCTTGCCCTAATACTCTTCCGTAACTTATCGCCCTGAAACTGTCATTTTCTTTCATTTTTTTTTCTTTACTAAACTGTCCTTTTCTAATATTTACACTTAGTTAGTTGTTTCACACAAGCATGATGTCCCATGATTAAAGGTTATTGCGTGAACTTTCCAGGTAGCGACGGAGCCTCCCAGTGGTCTCAAGCTGAACATGCGAGCCACGTACTCCAAGATCTCCAGTGCAACCTTGTCTAAATGCCCACACCCTCAATTCAGCAGTCTGGTCTACGTGCTGGCCTTTTTCCACGCCGTGGTACAAGAGAGGCGCAAGTACGGAAAGATCGGCTGGAATGTATCGTACGACTTCAGCGAGTCAGACTTCTTTGTAAGCAATACAAATTCTCTTTTCTTATTTAGTTGTACAACCAGTACTGGAGTTGAGGGGGGATGAGGGGGGATGGCATCCCCCCCCTGAAATAAAAACGGTCAAACTCATCCCCCTCTGAAATAAAAACGGTCCAAATCATCCCTCCTGTAAAACTGCCATCCCTCCTTTCCATCCCTTATGTCATTTCATCAATGAATGTGGTTTTACTGCTATTTCAACATTTAGAGTCATCACCAGAAAAATAACACCAGAAAAATAACTTATTTGACAATTTTCACCTGTTTCAAGTAAATTTTCACTTGAAATAAGTAGAAAAATCTCCCAGTGGGACAAGATTTATCTTCTCATTACAAGCAAAAAAATCTTGTTCCAATGGCAGATTTTTCGACTTATTTCAAGTGAAAATCTACTTGAAACATGTGAAAATTGTTGTTTTTTCCAGTGATGAGTCTTGTTTTAAGTGTAATGAGATTTTTTTTTTACTAAAATGAGACATTTTAACTAGAAATAAGACAAATATTCTTGTTAAGATTGTGAGTTTTTGCGGTGATCCATTTAACTTATCCTGTGAAGGACAGAGTCATATTGATAAGTTCAGAAAAGTGTTTTTTATTGTTGTGTTTTGATGTATTTGATGTAAGCCCAGTGGATATTTAAAGCTTACAGAAGGCTGCATTTAACTGCTGCTATGTCATTCCTGCAGTATTTCTGCAGCTGTTTTGGTCACTGCTATTATTTGTAATATATTATATTATTTGTAATCAGCACAAATTATCTGTCCCCATATGATCAAATCCACCATCCCCCCTGATTTGTTTTTTTACAACAGGAGTACTGTGTACAACAACAGTTGTATTTCACTGGTCAGCAGTTTAAGTAATGTAACTGTGTTTTACAGGTGTGTATGGAGATCCTAAACACATACCTGACAAAGTCTCACAAGCAAGGAGACGGAGACATTCCCTGGGAAACTCTCAAATATCTTATCGGGGAGGTTAGGCTGCAATGATTGTGTTTTACATCACATACTGTATCGTTATGATATTTAAAGCTGTAAGATTAATACATGCAATATCAATATTTTTTTAGGTGATGTATGGTGGGAGAGCCATCGACAGCTTTGACCGCAGGATCCTGAACGTTTACATGGACGAGTACCTGGGAGACTTCCTCTTCTGGACGTTTCGGGAGTTCCACTTCTTCAGAAACAAAGAGATCGATTACAAAATCCCTGAAACTGGGAAGACAAATGTTTATATCGGTCAGTTCATGCTTTGTCTCCTCGTGTTTTTGACACAACAAAGAGAAATATATTCTGTCTTCTAGGGATGGGCGGTATGGACTAAAACATTTATCACGATAATTTCTGGCATTTATCCCGATAACGATAAAAATGACGATTAAAAAAATACCAATTCAACTCCACCTTTGTAACTATAAATCTATCACCACATTCAGTCTTTGGAGCCAAATCACTGCTCTAAAAGATACTAAATACTAAACTACACCAATGGGAATTTATCTTTCTTTCTTTCTTTCTTTCTTTCTTTCTTTCTTTCTTTCTTTCTTTCTTTCTTTCTTTCTTTCTTTCTTTCTTTCTTTCTTTCTGGCTCAATTCTTTCTTTCTTTCTTTCTTTCTTTCTTTCTTTCTTTCTTTCTTTCTTTCTTTCTTTCTTTCTTTCTTTCTTTCTTTCTTTCTTTTTCCTTTCTTTCTTTCTTTCTGGCTCAATTCTTTCTTTCTTTCTTTCTTTCTTTCTTTCTTTCTTTCTTTCTTTCTTTCTTTCTTTTTCCTTTCTTTCTTTCTTTCTGGCTCAATTCTTTCTTTCTTTCTTTCTTTCTTTCTTTCTTTCTTTCTTTTTCCTTTCTTTCTTTCTTTCTGGCTCCTTTCTTTCTTTCTTTCTTTCTTTCTTTCTTTCTTTCTTTCTTTTTCCTTTCTTTCTTTCTTTCTGGCTCAATTCTTTCTTTCTTTCTTTCTTTCTTTCTTTTTCCTTTCTTTCTTTCTTTCTTTCTTTCTTTCTTTCTTTCTTTCTTTCTTTCTTTCTTTCTTTCTTTCTTTCTTTCTGGCTCAATTCTTTCTTTCTTTCTTTCTTTCTTTCTTTCTTTCTTTCTTTCTTTCTTTCTTTCTTTCTTTCTTTCTTTCTTTTTCCTTTCTTTCTTTCTTTCTGGCTCAATTCTTTCTTTCTTTCTTTCTTTCTTTCTTTCTTTCTTTCTTTTTCCTTTCTTTCTTTCTTTCTGGCTCAATTCTTTCTTTCTTTCTTTCTTTCTTTCTTTTTCCTTTCTTTCTTTCTTTCTTTCTTTCTTTCTTTCTTTCTTTCTTTTTCCTTTCTTTCTTTCTTTCTGGCTCAATTCTTTCTTTCTTTCTGGCTCAATTCTTTCTTTCTTTTTTCTTTCTTTCTTTCTTTCTTTCTTTCTTTCTTTCTTTCTTTCTTTCTTTCTTTCTTTCTTTCTTTCTGGCTCAATTCTTTCTTTCTTTCTTTCTTTCTTTCTTTCTTTCTTTCTTTCTTTCTTTCTTTCCTTCTTTCTTTTTCCTTTCTTTCTTTCTTTCTGGCTCAATTCTTTCTTTCTTCTTTCTTTCTTTCTTTCTTTCTGGCTCAATTCTTTCTTTCTTTCTTTCTTTCTTTCTTTCTTTCTTTCTTTCTTTTTCCTTTCTTTCTTTCTTTCTGGCTCAATTCTTTCTTTCTTTTTTCTTTCTTTCTTTCTTTCTTTCTTTCTTTCTTTCTTTCTGGCTCATTTCTTTCTTTCTTTCTTTCTGGCTCAATTCTTTCTTTCTTTCTGGCTCAATTCTTTCTTTCTTTTTTCTTTCTTTCTTTCTTTCTGGCTCAATTCTTTCTTTCTTTCTTTCTTTCTTTTTCCTTTCTTTCTTTCTTTCTGGCTCAATTCTTTCTTTCTTTTTTCTTTCTTTCTTTCTTTCTTTCTTTCTTTCTTTCTGGCTTAATTCTTTCTTTCTTTCTGGCTCAATTCTTTCTTTCTTTTTTCTTTCTTTCTTTCTTTCTGGCTCAATTCTTTCTTTCTTTCTTTCTTTCTTTTTCCTTTCTTTCTTTCTTTCTGGCTCAATTCTTTCTTTCTTTTTTCTTTCTTTCTTTCTTTCTTTCTTTCTTTCTTTCTGGCTCAATTCTTTCTTTCTTTCTTTCTTTCTTTCTTTCTTTCTTTCTTTCTGGCTCATTTCCTTCCTTCTTCCCTTCCTCTTTTCTCCCTTCCTTCCTCCTTTCCTTGTTTTTTCCCTTCCTTCTCCCCTTTCCTTCCTTCCTTCCTTCCTTCCTTCCTTCCTTCCTTCCTTCCTTCCTTCCTTCCTTCCTTCCTTCCTTCCTTCCTTCCTTCCCCTTTCCTTCCTTCCTTCCTTCCTTCCTTCCTTCCTTCCTTCCTTCCTTCCTTCCTTCCTTCCTTCCTTCCTTCCTTCCTTCCTTCCTTCCTTCCTTCCTTCCTTCCTTCCTTCCTTCCTTCCTTCCTTCCTCCACGTACGTTGTGCGTGGATTTAACACAGAACCATAAATCATCAACAGGAATTTATCATTTTTACCGTGAGATACAAATTCTTACCGTGGGGAATTTTTTTGACGGTGTATCGTGAACGGTGAAATATCACCCATCCCTACTGTCTTCATTCGCAGCTTTACCCTGTTATTTGTTGCAGATGAGATTGAGAACATGCCACTCGTAAACACACCAGAGGTGCTGGGACTTCATTCCAACGCGGAGATCGGATACTACACTCAGTCAGTTAAAGAGATGTGGACTCATTTAATCGACCTGCAGCCTCAGACAAGTATGATCTGACAACTTTCAGCTGTAATCTTAACTGATCATCATTGAAAAAAGATATTTAGTTGTTTTCTGACTCCCTATCTCAGTCTTGAGTCAGAGAGCGTCCAGTCAGATGGAACCCGTAATGTTATACAAGTAGTTCCTCTTCTGTAGACTGATTCATTTGCTGTCATATTGTCATATACAAGACTGTCTCAGAAAATTAGAATATTGTGATGAAGTCCTTTATTTTTATGTAATGCAAAAAATGTCATCCATTCTGGATTCATTACAAATCAACTGAAATATTGCAAACCTTTTATTATTTTAATATTGCTGATCATGGTTTACAGCTTAAGAAAACTCAAATATCCTATCTAAAAAAAAAAGAATATTCTGGGAATCTTAATCGTAAGATGTAAACCATAATCAGCAATATTAAAATAATAAAAGGCTTGCAATATTTCAGTTGATTTGTAATGAATCCAGAATGTATGACATTTTTGTTTTTTTAATAATACATTTAATAATAATAAATTTAATTTATAATGCACTTTCCATTCTGAGAATCTCAAAGTGCTACAAGAAAAAAAATAAAAAATCATTGATCATAGCTAGCGTATGATTTGCTAAAAAGGTGGGTTTTAAGCCCTCTCTTAAAAGAGTCAATTGACTTTTTAATTGCATTACAGAAAATAAAGGACTTTATCACAATATTCTAATTTTCTGAGACAGTCCTGTAATTTCTCCTCACTGGTTTTTCTTCGTACCTCAGGTGAATCCAGTGGAAGCATCAGCAGAGATGAACACATAAGCCAGGTGGCCCAAGACATTCAGAATAAGCTGCCTGAGCTTTTCAACGTAAACGTGATCCAGAAATCGTTTGGCACGGACATCTCTCCGACTTCAGTCGTTCTGCTTCAAGAACTGGAGCGCTTCAACAAACTGGTGGTCCGCATGCAGCTGTCGTTAGCTGAGCTGCAGAGGGTAAGACTGGGACGCGGGACAAGAATATGTTGGGAAACACATTCAGATGTTTTTACCTTAAAAGGTAAAAACAGTAGGATTGTAGTTATATTCTTCACCTTAAAGAAAGGGGACATATTATGGCATTTAATGTATATTTTAAACAGGCCTTGAATGTCTTAAAAACAATCTAAAGCTTGTTTTTTCTACATAAATCAGAAATTCAGTCTCTGGGCCATGTTTTTATTTTTTCCACTTCTAAAGCCTTTTTCTGTGCTTCATTTTAAGGGCAGGGGGGGGCTATGATAATGAGGCTCTGCGCTGATTGGCTGCTTGAATGACGTGTAGGAGGGGAGGGAACAAAGCGTTGCTCCGGCCAGAGCAGCCGGCTGCGTCGTACACAAACTGTGTCCCATGCGAGAAGCTTCTGCGACAAAATAAAATCCATTGCTTTATTTCTTTTGTATTGGACTGTCCTAACTGGCCGTGAGTTTAACAGTTTCAGTGTGGACAGAGAGCGTCCGATGTCACGCAGCTCGACCTGATAGCGGACGCTCTCATGCAGTTACACGCTGTAAACGGATCTTAAAGCCTGAATTACGGTTCTGCGTTAAATCGACACGTACCCTACGCCATAGGCTCTGCGTTGGTGTAACGCGGAACCATAAATCAGCCTTTAGTCACCTCGTCTTCACACAGGAAGATTTCTCATCATTTATGTTACAAGACAGATGAATCATGTTAACTGTAAATAAATCACAACACTGAATTTTCACAAATGGCAACTTTATTGTTAAAAAAATAAAATATGAGTTGCTCCGGCAGCTCCGTATGCCGCGCCGGGGCTCCGGAGCTAAGCTAAATACTTAGCCCATGCAAAGATCATACAAATATAAATAACATTAAAAAAAAAAGGAACATACCGCTGACTCGTGTGCAGTTACCGGGTCCGTGCTGTGGGAACTGATCCTTTTATGAGGGTAAATGTCGATGCAAAATCTCATTTCTACTCTCCCTCGCTGTGGAAACAGTCACCGCTGCTCAACAATGGCTGGAGCTCCAGCCGGCGGAGAGAGCTGGTTGTGGGCGTGGTTTCAGCAGCGGCGGCCAAACCTCTGCACCTCGGGTGAGGTCACCCTAGGCGCAGATTCTCATCAGCTCAAAAAAAATCACGTGACACTGGGGGATTCTGTAGGGCGGGGGTCACAGACCTTGCAGAAATTCATGGGATTTAGTCTCCCCTCTCCTGGCAGAGTGAGGGGAGACCACTTTATATATGTTAAAACAAGAAGAAACGTGTTTTTCATAATATGTCCCCTTTAAAGAATACAACTACTTCCATAATCGTGTACAATATATCAGGTGGTCTCAGGTTTGAATCCCAGATTAACTCAACTCATCCCAATCTCTGTTGTTCCCCAGCACACCCACAAAACTAGACATAAACACCTTATAATAGGGAAAAAACCTAAACTTGTGGGAACAAGTTTGAGTGTTTTGTGTCGGGGAAACACAGATTTGGAATGAGTTGAATGATGAGTCTTAAAAAGTCACAGTCCATCTCCATATTCAAACGCCAGGTCCAAAGGAGTCGCCAAACTCAGAAAAGCTGAAAGTTACGTTGTGCTGCTTTAAGTTGAGATGTGTTGAGATTGTCTTGTGTCGTCAGGCCTTGGCTGGTGAGGTGGGGATGAGCAGTGAGCTGGACGATGTGGCTCGGGCTCTTTTCAACGGTCACATTCCTGCTATTTGGAAGAAGCTGGCGCCCGACACCCTGAAGTCCCTCGGCAACTGGATAAGCCATTTCATGAGGCGCTACGAACAATACAGATGTTGGGTAAAGACGGTCACATGTCATAACACAGAACCTTATTGATTACGGTTAGCGAATGGGTAAAGAATATATACTGTAGAGCTGGGTAGAGGAGCCAAAAATTGTACTCAAGTAAAAGTACTGTTACTTCAGAATAATATGTCAAGGAGAAGTAAAAAGTGGTCATCCAAATAATAACTTGAGTAAAAGTAAAAAAGTACTTGGTGAAAAAACTACTTAAGTACTGAGTAACTGTTGAGTAACGTCTGATTTATTTTTTTAACACAACCATTCAAACAGACAAAAGTACAAAATAATCATCTTCAAATTAAATCAATAAAATAATAAAATAAATTAAAATTAATAAAAAATAGTTTAAATTAAAATAAGCTTAAAGTAAATTCAAGTACTACAACAGCTCAACGTAGCCTAATGTAGCGGAGTAAGAGGAACAGTTTCTTCTTCACAAATCTACTCAAGTAAAAGTAAAAAGTATAGTGATTCAAAACTACTCCTAAAAGTACAACATTTCCCAAAACTTACTCAAGTAAATGTAACGGAGTAAATGTAACTCGTTACTACCACCTCTGACTGTATTAATTTCTATTGCATCCGTCTGTGCTCCAGGTGAACGAGGGGAGCCTAAGGTGATGTGGCTGTCAGGACTGCACATCCCTGAGTCTTACCTGACGGCGATGGTCCAAGCCGCCTGCAGGAAGAACGGCTGGCCTCTGGATCAATCCACACTCTACACAGAAGTGACCGGGCTCCGCAGTGAGGAGGAAGTCGGTGACTTCCCCAGGCAGGGTAAGGATATGACATTCACCTTGGTGGCATGTTTGGTGAACAGGCATGAACACTTGAATCATCCCCTAGGGACAATTTTTCTTTTTATTTCAATTAATCAATCAATCAATCAATTCATGTTTTATTTCGAGCAATACAACATAACATTAGTGACCTGCATGCAACAGAAAATTTAACAAATACCTTTATCAGGTGCAGGTTCAAAATACAAATTAACTCGTTAACACTCGAAAGGGAATGGGAAGAAGAAAACCTATTTATTCCCACTCCTGTTTCTCATTAACAATTTAACAGATTTTTTTAAGGCTTCCTCCTGTCTCAACATTTGAACCAAAACAATGAACAAAAGACCTATATCAAATTATAATAAAATTATTCTACAGTTCACCTCACCTAAATTTACACACATTGTGGTTGTGAAATGCAGACGCATTTCACAACCACAATGCCTGCAAATCCAGGAACAATATATATTGTCACCACGGGCGGCGGCCCACGCATGCGGCCCGAGAGAGATTTTCATGCGGCCCGAAAGAAATTTCCAACGCAAAAAAAACGAAATGTTAATTTACTGAAAAGGAAGGCATAAATAATTGCCATGAATCGTAGCATATCCGATAATATATTTCTTCTACAAATCCATCGTTATTCACTAATAGAGCCATTTTCGACATTTTTTTAGTTTGCTAGAATGCATTTGGCGATTTTATTTCTTTGTAGACGTTGTTTATTTTTATTAACTGACTACTATATTTTCGCAGGAAAAATATCACTGCTAAAAAAGATGATAGAAGATATTTATTCGGAGAATTTCAGTTTTGAATACGAGGATAGTGACAAAGTAAAACAGTTAAAAGAGAAGTGCTGACTTTTTCGGCACACTGGCGTAAATATCCGCGCCAATTTTTAAAAATAAATACACTTAATTGTACTGGAAAAATCTCTAAATCACAAAGAAACACTCTCGGATGTAATAAGAAAGATTTTGCTTTTAATTAAATTTCCTATAAAAAAGCGAAATATTAAAAAAACACTTGTTTCTGTTTATCTTTGTAAAATGATATTAAAAGTATCTTACATAATTTGAAAAAAAAATTTGAAATTTCAAGAAAAGATCCTGAAGAAATATAAAGAAGAAGAAATATATATTGGATTACATAACAATAGTAAAAAAAAGAATTAGAAAAAAAAGTTTCGCAACGCTTTTTGTTTTTTTGAGTTGCGGCCCGCAAGAAAAACATTGGTCAAATTAATTAAATTAATTAAAGTAATAAAATGAAAGCAAGAAGTAAGAGAAAAGACTGCCAGTAAAACAAATTGCCTCCATGGGGATAACAAAAATTCCTCAAGAGATACATTTTTTTTTTTTTTTTTATGTTGAATTCTTGCTGCCCACAGGCTGCTTTATCTCCGGCCTGTACCTGAGGGAGCGGACTGGGACATGGAGAACACCTGCCTAAGAAGGAGCAAACCAAAGGCCTTGGTTGTTGAGCTGCCCATTCTTAAAATCATCCCCATAGAGGCGCATCGCCTCAGACTACAGGTGTGGACAGAGACGGCTACGCCCCTACATATCTTAATATTAGTACATGTTGGCCATTTGTCTCTGACTGTCGTGTATTTTCCTGTCTTTTTACTTCAGAATACCTTGAGGACACCGGTGTACACCACGTCTTTGCGAAGGAATGCGATGGGTGTAGGGTTGGTGTTTGAAGCAGATCTGTCTACGTCCATTCACATCTCTCACTGGGTTCTGCAGGGAGTGTGTCTGTATCTCAACGAGGACTAAAAAGGACTATCTGCTTTACTTAAATGGCCAGTAATGCCTGATATCTGATCCTTTAAAAGTTGTGTGGATGAAATACCTCACATGTTTAGTTCAAAATAAATTCAGAGATTTGCTTTCAATTTTGTTTCCATTTTCTTGTGTGTTTTTTCACTAGATGGCAGCACAGAACACTGTAGTGCCTCTGTCTGGTCTGAGCTTGCACCACTTGTACTCGAGTTGTTAAAAAAAATCAGGGGGATGGTGGATTTGATCATATGGGGACAGATAATTAGTGCTGATTACAAATAATATAATATATTACAAATAATAGCAGTGACCAAAACAGCTGCAGAAATACTGCAGGAATGACATAGCAGCAGTTAAATGCAGCCTTCTGTAAGCTTTAAATATCCACTGGGCTTACATCAAATACATCAAAACACAACAATAAAAAACACTTTCTGAACTTATCAATATGACTCTGTCCTTCACAGGATAAGTAACATGGATCCCTGCAAAAACTCACAATCTTAACAAGAATATTTGTCTTATTTCTAGTTAAAATGTCTCATTTTAGTAAAAAAAATCTCATTACACTTAAAACAAGACTCATCACTGGAAAAAACAACAATTTTCACCCTGTTTCAACTCAAGTAGATTTTCACTTGAAATAAGTAGAAAAATCTGCCAGTGGAACAAGATTTTTTTGCTTGTAATGAGAAGATAAATCTTGTCCCACTGGCAGATTTTTCTACTTATTTCAAATGAAAATTTACTTGAAACAGGTGAAAATTGTCAACTAAGTTATTTTTCTGGTGTTATTTTTCTGGTGATGACTCTAAATGTTGAAATAGCAGTAAAACCACATTCATTGATGAAATGACATAAGGGATGGAAAGGAGGGATGGCAGTTTTACAGGGGGGATGATTTGGACCGTTTTTATTTCAGGGGGGGATGCCATCCCCCCTCATCCCCCCTCCACTCCAGAACTGCTTGTACTTGATATTACAGAGGTTAAAGTGCCTCCATACCATCATGGACCTGAACATTTCAGGCTAAAGTATGAAATTACAATGTTGCTTTCATGTGTGGGGAGTGGTGGTCTAGTCCCTAGACTTTAGTGGCTACAGAGGAGGGCTTAGGTCTGGAGGTCCCAGGTCCCAGAATGGCAACCAAGATGAAGCAAGGCCCACAATCCTAATTACTCCCCGTGTGTTTGTTCTCTCAGATGTAAGTCTCTTTGGATAAAAAGCGTCTGCTAAACGACAGTATTATGTCATGTAAAGACAGTATTGCACACTCTTTGACAAAACAGAAGCTATAGAATATTACTACTGACGCTGAAAGGAGGCTGCATGTATTCGTCATGCACTGGAGAGTGACACGCTAATCAAAGTTTTCCATTCACATAAAACCTGTGTTTTCCTGGATGTCCCTCCTTATCATTATGAGGTCAGGTCTGGGACACGGTCTCTGCAAAACATCCAAGTTCATAAGTCTCAACCGGGAACGTCCTCGCTGACCCAACCCCCCCCCCCCCCCCCTCAACACACACACACACACACACACACACACACACACACACACACACACACACACACACACAAACACACACACACACACACACACACACACAAACACACACACACACACACCCTGTCAAACATTCATCTTCAATACTCACTTCATCATGTTCATGGTCACAGGAGGGCTGGACTATCCCAGCTGTCATCGTGTGTGTGTGTGTGTGTGTGTGTGTGTGTGTGTGTGTGTGTGTGTGTGTGCCCGGGCCTTAGTAGCGGTAGCTTAGCTCAGACTGTGATTGGATCTCGAGATTTGGGTCGATTGCTACTTGTGTTTTGGTCGGCTCCGTGTCGGTTTTCCTGTTTCGTTTGTGGTTTTTGTTGCAGATTTCCAGTGCTCGACGTGTGGCTCCGTGTGTTCTTGCTTCCTGGTTTAGCAGCGGCTGTCACCCCCTTCCTTCCCCCCCAAAAAAGCTGAGCTTTTTGCTTTGAAGAGACATTTGTGATGACGTCACTGCCTCATTTAATGGCTCTGGAATCTAAACTTGCCAATCAATCAATCAATCAATCAATCTATCTATCTATCTATCTATCTATCTATCTATCTATCTATCTATCTATATACAGGACTGTCTCAGAAAATTTGAATATCGTGATAAAGTTCTTTATTTTCTGTAATGCACTTAAAACAACAAAAATGTCATACAATCTGGATTCATTAAGAATAAGATTCCCAGAATATTCTAATTTTTTGAGATAGGATATTTGAGTTTTCTTAAACTGTAATCCATGATCAGCAATATTAAAATAATAAAAGGCTTGCAATATTTCAGTTGATTTGTAATGAATCCAGAATGTATGACATTTTTGTTTCTGTAATTGCATTACTACGGAGCCTGTAAGAGCTCAAGTGAAGAAAAAAAAGTAACTTCGTGGCCACGTTAAGTTAATCGAGAGCACGTTATGTGTCATCGTGAGCACAATTTATTAAAGCGTGGGTACGATTAACAA